>NC_060138.1:454260356-454863856 GCF_021461385.2 Schistocerca piceifrons | reverse complement strand
AAGGTGTCTCTCACAGGTCATCATAGTTTTCTTCTTTAGGGTTTTTCAGTTGTGTGTAATTGCTGTCTTTGATGTAAAGGGTGTTTTTGTTCTTCACATTACCAAATATTGTGGTACAGTCATTCTTTTGTGATTTTCAAATGAAAGTTTCTTTTCAAAATGGAATTTGATGTTTTGTCAACATGAATAATCAGTAGTACAGGAACATGTGCCAGGAAGTCAGAAAACCTATGACAGCTCTTATTTTTTCTGGACTGTGACTGACTCCATTACCAATTAGTAGGTGGCCTAAGATTTTTATTTCTTTGGCAACAAAGAGGCACTTCTTTTGATTCAGTTAGAGGTCTGCACTCTGACCACACTTCAGTACAGTTGTCAGAGAATTTAGATGTTTTAGATGTTCTTCAAATATCTTTGAAGAAATGTCAATGTCATCCAGATAGCAAAGACACATCATCCATTTAAGGTGTTGAAGGTGGCTGGAACATTACTTGATCCAAATGACATAATGTTGACCTCATGAAGGCCATCAGGAATTACGAAGGCAGTCTTCCTCTGGTCAGCCTCATCAACCTCAATTTGCCAGTAGCCATCTCCTTGTCCATACCTGAGAAACATTTTGCTCCTCTCAAGCAGTGTAGCGTTTCACCAATGAGCAGCAGTGGGTTGATCCTTGTCCATAGCTGAGAAAAGTTTTGCTCCTGTCAAGCAGTGTAGGGTTTCACCAATGAGCAGCAATGGGTAGAAATTTTTTTTGTGATTTTGTTCAGTCACCTGCATGTGATTACCAAATCCTTTCTAAGGGTTCAATAATGTCATCTTGTGGTGTCTTCTCCACTTCCCCTTGGATTATCTGTCATTCAGTGAGTGAATCCCTATACAAGTGCTGGCTGATTGGTGTATGATCCCCAGTGTCGATATGATGTTTTATCATGGACCACCTGGTCTGTCATTTCCTCACTCTGGATTTAAAAGAATCCAAACTGTGATGCAGAATGGCTATCATTCACTGATGCTGTTCCTTGGTCAGGCCAGATCCTATTGGTAGTTCGATAGTAGCCTTCTCCCTGGCATTATCTGTAGTAGTGATAATGGAGCATGGTTCTTCATTGGTTGACACTGGACTGCTCTTCCTGGACTGGTTCTGATGACCCTATGTACATACCTTTAGAAGTGAGTTATAGCTGCTCATGATAATTAATTATCCTAAGTTATTTCTGACCACCTACAATGCTTACGATCATCACTGGCTTATATATTTCTTTCATGACCTTCAGTAGCCTTTTGCTATTCAAATTTCACCATTTACATGAGCATCTAGACTGATGACTGGAACTATCTCATTGATGATGGTGGAATAACAATGTCTTCAACAGCAAACAACCACCCAGAGAAATTTTTGTTGTGAGTGCTCATTGAAATAACTTTGCCAGTCTTGAGTTCTGATCTTCTGCAGTCTATGTCTTCTTGTGATGCCAGCAAGAAGTCCCATCCCAGAATGACATTATGACTACATTCTGATAAAACAACAAATTCGAAGAGCTGTTTTCCATTGATAGTTATTTTGTCAGCTGACATATTTCTTGTTTGTGAGCATCAGAACAATCACTTTTGTGTCACAAAACAGTCTTCTTCAGCTGGTCACAATAAGCATTTGACATTACAGAAAGTAAGCCCCTGAGTCAACTAGCACCCAAACAGGTTGGCCATTGATGACGACATCAGTGAAATCTGCTGACATCTTGATGGCTTAGCCCAGGAGGATCTTCACCTGTGGTGACCTCACCTTCATTAATGTCACCTCACTTAGTTTTCTCAAATTTAAGGTCTAAGAAAGCAACTGGTACTTCTGTATAGCGATAGGCAACAGCTATAGTGCTTTGAGGAGTGACTTCGTCTAGGATACAGTGATGGACTTCATCCCAAAGGTCAACTATTATCGTCTACAGGTGACTGCTGTGATAGAACTGTTGTGATGAATGACATCTGGCAGAGTAATTGTCGTTGAAACCTTGTCTTCTTTTTCTGCAGTAGTGTATGGCATGTCCAGGATATCCATAATGGAAACATGCTAATGTGTTGTCCTCTGCCCTAAAAATGTCTGTTCTTCTGTGGGACGTTATACTTGGTGGAGGAATGGCCGACCAGAGGCTGCATCAGAAGATGAGCTTCCCGCAGGGCAAATTACTAAAAAAATACTTATTAAAAATAATTAGCCACTGCAAGCATTTGAGCTGACAACTATTACAAGGAAATTCATTTTGTGATAACAATAATTAGTTTATTTTAGCATAATACAGAATAACTAACATAAAATATGTGTAGCCGCTCAATGGCTGCCTTCCGTACCGCGAAATAAAACAGTGTGTGTACCATAAAATACGCCCTTCCTCCTCAGCCGTAAAATCGCGTCTCTTTCGATCCTTTTTTATTTTCATAGACATTAAATAAAGATGCCACTCTTAAATTATCACTGCATATCAGTTGTTTCAAGAACTTTTAACTGTATCTTTTATACTAATTATATTCATAAAATACGTTAACTACGGTTTACAACTGATAAAAATGTCAATATTTATGTGACGTATTGTCACAACAGCTGTGACATAAGTCAAAGTTGGCTGAGTCCATTCTTCCTTGGGCATTTGACTGGTGGTGGAGATTGATGCTAAAGATCAATACACCTATTCTTCAACGATCTTTATTTCCTCTTGCCATATGGGCTAGACATTCATGGCTGCTATTTCTTGCTTATTTGGTCCAACACTTTTGGCTACCATTAAATGTTATACCTTTACTTTTACAACATGGTGTACGAGAGAACTGAGGTCACTGTGGTCTTCTGCAACTGATACAAACCACATCTGGTAGTCAGTCACATCTCTTTCATTTCCCCTCTTTCTCTGTTGCAGTTCCATGATGCACTGGCACCACATGTTGAATTCCTTGATTGTTGTGAAATCCTTTGCTAGGAGAGCTCGGTACATGTCTTCTATGACATTTTTCATCAAGTGTTAGATCTTGCCAGCTTCTGTCATATTCAGATTCACAATGTGACATAGGGATAAAACATTCTATGTGTAGGACTGTGATATTTCCCCAAGTCACTGGGCCCTGTTCCTTAATTATATTAGTGCTAAGTGTACTTGCTGTCAAACGTTTTATTCAGTTCAACCTGGAATTTACCCCAGCTAGTAAGCTTCTCTTCATTGCTCTTGAACCACTGTAGGTCTGCACCACCCATGTAAAAGTACACATTTACCGTACACAGCATTTCATCCCACTGTTATATCTGGCAACTTGGTCAAATCCTTTCAGCCATTCTTTTTGGGGCCAGGCCAGCTGAGAAACATTGATAGATGCCTGATGTATAGCAGACTTACTGCTGTTTTGGGATCTATTGGTGACATGAATATACGGACAACGGCAATGGTATTCTGCTTGTATTCCAGTTCCTGTCAGTGTGGGTGACAGCTTTTACATTACCTAATTGAAGAAGATGTATTGAATTACCCAGGGTCTCCACCAAACAATATTACATCACAACCAGGATAAAGTCCAACATCAAAAACAAGGACATTAGTGAAATACAATACTTATCACTGAAGTACATTTGTTACGAACTCCAACAGACAGCTATAAAAGAATTGAGCCCCTGGACAGAGAGTGCAGTTATTTATACAAACACTGAATATTCCAGAACATACAAACATACAAAATCTCTAGAACCTTCCAGAACTGGTAAATACAAAATGGCAAATAATTGCAGGTGGTCAGGTTAGAACTGGTGACAGCAGTAGGCTAGCCAGCATTGCTAATCACGAAGCCACACTGTGTGAAGCACAGCTCGTAATTTTGTTCAATAGACTGTGCAGGATTGTACAGCCATGTCACACATCTTGAATCAGGAAATGGGTTTATTTTCAGTGAGACAAATATCCACACAGTCATCAGAACAGTGTATGGGCTGCTACAGACTGTCAGCACGTGACTGTGACCATCGTTGCGGCTTCCCTTAACACAACAGCAGAGAGAGAGGAGGGCCAGCAGCAGTGTGGTCATGGCAACAGTAGACACAGGAATAGCATCACATTATCTTTACAGATTGTCCCAGTTTTGTGCATGTACTTTTTTTAAAGTCTTCTAACCAGACTGATGTGGCCCACCATGAATTCCTCTCCTGCACTAGCGTCTTTATCACATGTAGCATTGCACCCTACATCCTCAATTCTGTCTTCCACTACAGTTTTTAACCCTCTACTTCTCCCTCTAGAATCAAGGAGACAATTCCCTGGTGTCTTTATACATCTCCTATCATCCTGTTCGTTCTTCTTGTCAGTGTTTTCCACATATTCCTTTCTTTGCCGATTCTGTGTAGAACCTCCTCATTCTTTATCAGTTCCCCTAATTTTCAACATTCTTTTGTAGCAGCACATCTCAGAAGCTTTTATTCTCCTTTGTTCGTTTTCCCACTCAGTTACTTCGCTTCCGTAACTATGTCTACTTCGTGATTATCAGTTTTGATGTTAAGTTTCTCACTGTTCTCATTTCTGCTGCTTCTTGTAACTTTTGTCTTTTGTTGGTTTACTGTCAATCTGTATTCTGTGCTCATTAAACTTTTCAACCCATTCAACAGATCCTATATTCTTCTTCACTTTCACTGAGGATAGAAATGTTATTAGCGAATCTAATCATTGATGTCTTTTCACCCTGAATTTTATCTCCACTCTTGAAACTTTCTTTTATTTCTGTCAGTGTTTTTCCAATGTAGAGATTGAACAGTAGGGGTGACAGACTGCATCCCTGTCTTATACCCTTTTCAATCTGAGCACTTCATTGTTGGTCTTCCAGTCTTATTGTTTCCACTTTGTTTCATAATATTATATATATTATCCATATTTCCTTATAGATAACTCATTTTTCTCAGAATTTCGTACATCTTACACCCTTTTACATTCTGAAACACTTTTTCTAGGCCAACAAAACTTATGAGTGAGTCTTTATTTTTCTTCAGTTTGTGGGGATCGAAATGTTACATACGATAATATCAAACCCAACACATTCACTTGTTTATAATGAATTAACTTTATTTTGATCATGTTGGTACAAACACATCCACTTGAATACAGAGTTCAGAACACACTAAGATCAACAGTTTTCAAAGAAGTTCGTTCTCAAAGATGAAACGGTCGACTCTTGTAGTCGATAACTGCCACAGAGCCCCTGCCGGTAGTGTGGAGCACGATAAGGATGATGAGAGGCATGTGTGCACCCAGCCGGCTGATGGCGCAGGTGCACATGGCCAATTGTGTCGTGGCAGATGCTAGTGCGAGGTGCGATCGGACCATTTCTCGATGTGTTGGTAGGCATGACCAGTGGAGGGAAAGAGGCACAGAAGGCGTCCACAGGTTGACCGTGCCATGCTGCTGATGGCACGGTGGAAGCAGAATGCAGCAGCGTGTCGGTGGGGAGAACATTGTCGTGCCAAGACCGTGCGGCACAGCAGGGTTTCGATCCGATCAAAGGCACGGAGTGCATCGAAGATGCGATGCGATGTATTGCCAAAGTATTTGCCGGCGAGTGCCGCAGTAAGTGCAGCGTGTTTGGTAACAGTTTGTTACTGGCCGTATGACATAAAGGAGCAAGCATGCTGTGGCTAACAGGTTGTGTAAGAGATGCTGGATGAGCAACATTCGCAGTAATGATGGAGTTATAGAGGCGCTTGATGTCGCAGCAGGGGAGAAAACAGCAAGTTACACATGACTGACCTTGGCGGCGGCGGATGACTTCGGTGTAGACGGAACCGTCACCTCAGAGTCCATGGACAATGAGTGTATTACAGCGGTAGATGGCAGGATGTTCCAAGCTGAGCTGACAGTGTCGGTGTATTGATGTGCGAAACAGCCATGATCGAAGGTTGGGGGGTGTGCCCGTCAGCCCTGTGCATGAGGCATGGCGATGGCGAGAGGTGGTGGAAGGCGGACGTGGTCAGCGGAACCATGGTTGGAGCAGGAAGGCGATGAGATGTGAACATGAAGAAGTCGAATCGGTGGATGAACTACTGGGGAAAGGTGGCAGTGGCATAAATAAGTTGCTTGTATCACATCAGTAACATAGAATTTCCAATTGAGGCGGCGTGATGATGACAGTTGTGACATCTGGGACATAGGTCCATGTAGCGTGATTGTCAGGGTATTAGTTGTAGCTGATAGTAACGGCGAAGGATCGTCAGCAGTCGGAGGCGGAACAATGACAGGAGCATCTCGTTGCATGTCGTGCTCGGTCGGTGTCAGCTGCAGCATATGTAACTGATCTTGTACCAACAAGTTGTATGTCGCAATTTGCTCACGTAGCTGTTGCAGTTGTTTAGGCAAAATGTATGTCGTGAAGCAGTCTGCTGTGTATCACTGAGTTAGATGGGCTCAAAATCAGAATCTGTCTCTATCAAAGGGTAACCTGGCGTACATGACAAGGTCGGTGGCACAGTATTGACGTAACAGTTCGAGTAGAAGAGATCGTGTGTGCGATCGTGAATGTGAAACTCAGTACTCGGCGATGGTGGAGTGAGAACCCGTTCACTGCTGTATGAAGCATTGATACGGCTAAAATCGTCTTCTGGGGTGGGTGAACAAGTTGCGGGCACGATCGAGTAGTGAATGGCCGGGCGGTAAGCGTGCATAGTGTCGGCGATTTGTTGACAAGATGCAGGTGCGGTAGCCGTGGTGGGATCGTATGTCACGCAACTGTTTGTTTTCACTGGGTCGAGGTCAGTGAGCCAGCAGGCGGTGGCTGTGATGTCGCTGTCGGTAGTGGTTGAGCAGAATCAGTGCGGCTCGGGTGCTGTGTTGAGGGAGGCATGGCACGTGCAGTGCTGCAGTGAGAAACAGCCGGCATTGTCGTCGGTGTAATTGGTGCATTGTCATTGATCGGTAGGATGTCCTTGATGAAATTGTTCCTGTAATGTTGGTGACAGGCGCTGAATTAAAGCGGCTTTCGTTCTGGTGTACTTGTCACTTAAATTGTCACAGATAATGTCCGTAATTATATAATGATAGTCCTTTAGGTGCCTGAAGAGTACGAGGTATTTTTTACTTTCGTCGGTGATGCCATAAGAGGAGAATATATACACTGCGTCCATGAACCACATTGGAAGTTGGTCCGAGAGAAATGTTGGTAGTTGAATGCTGCAAATGAGGGAGAAGCGCGGAGAGGCAGTGGAAAAGTTGGCGTGAACATTTGAACTCTGGAAGACGGGCTGTGCAGAAACCGGGTCGAACGAATTTGCATGTGGCGTGGAAGATGCGGTAGCCATGACGGGCGTTTGTGAATTCGACCAGGCATGTGATTTAGCCGTAGTCGGAGTTCATGTGAAATGGGATTTGCAACATAGTCCCCATTTGTTGCAGTCCATTGTTTGGCATGAATGTCTGATGTGGAAGCACTGCACAAAGTTAATTCATTACACAAAAGCCAGTCAAAATTATCTAAATTAATTGGCGAAGGAGCACTGCACTGTCCGGAAGTGAAATTACCGACGGGTTGAGTGTGTTTCAACAGACGACATGTGCGCCTCCGTCGCATTGTCGATGTGTGAGAAGGTGACGAAAGTAACCAAAAAGCACAATTCACACAAGAGTCGGGAGTTTACTCACTAATTACACTTCCTGTACACTGCATCCAGATGAGGCGCAATGTGAAGTCGATGGACGTAGAAATCGGACAAAGGGTTGCTGCATTGTTTGTCCATGGCGATGTTCCAGTACACATTTCTGGTGTCGTAAGTGGCATTTGTGAGTGTTGGGGTCACCAGTGTGGGGATCAAGATGTTACGTATGGTACTATCGAACCCAACATCAAGTACTCACTCGTTTATAATGAATTAACTTTATTTTGATCATGTCAGTACAAACACATCTGCTCGAATACAGAGTTTGGAACACACTAAGATCAACAGTTTTCAAAGAAGTTTGTTTTCAAAGATGAGGCGGCTGACTCTTGCAGTCGATAACCGCCACAAGTTAAAATGGATCTGGCCACGACGTCAGCGTGGTGTGGGGTGTGTATAAATGTATTAATAATAACTAAAATACTTGCAGACTTTTACAAAAATTTAAAATTTATGCCAAAAGTTTCACAGCCACAATAACAACGCGAACCCCGAGAATTTAAAAAATTGGCATCCACCAGCTGAGATGCAATTACTTCAATAAATTGACTGAACTGAAAAATGCAGAACTGATCATTAACTTAGAGATGAAATGTTGCTATCAATAAGTTCGTGAAATTTACTTAACTTATAGATCTTCATTCTTGAGGTGTAGCTTTGCTGCAATTCTCCTGTGTTCTTCTGCTACGCTGCTGTGCAAAACTCATCTTGTAATGTAGGAAATAAATTCCATGTATAGATTTTCCACAATATTGTTATATTCACATGCAAGATGTTCGGTGACGAAACATATGTAGTCTAAGTTGTACATGCTGTGCATGTTGGTTGGTAACACACTGCCCCTCCGTACTGTACGCAAATCGCTGGTATTTATATGATAATACATAGAAAAATTACTAAAATAATACTTTACTATTTTGTGTGGACTCGGACATACTTTTGTAAGAATTCCGAAGTAATTTACAAACTTCCAGAAAATAAAAATACATATTACATTTTAGTTCATTACAATCGAAAGAAAAACAGAAAAGTATTCCTACCATATGTATGAATTTTAAATGATATGTTTATCAAAAATAGCTAGTCAGTTTGCCGAAAATAAACTTGAATATTTGTGCGGGAAAACGGGCTAACCCTCAAATGTCAAAACTTATTAGCTTAGAGATAAGTAATGCCATACGTTGCTGAGTAGGGGTGAGACCAATATCAATTTTGATAGCTCCCGTACCCAGCAAAAGATGGCAGCACTTATCTCTTAAGTTTTTATAGTTATGGGATAGCTCCAGTGATCTCCATACTAACAGAGATCACTGGTTAGCCCCTTTCTCCACGCATACCTAGTCATTTGTAAGCTGCAAAATACGCTTTGTACTCATCGGCGTAGGAAATTTAGATCAATTACTTAATCATTATTGAAAATAAAATAGTCCTAGCATGTTCACAAACCTATAACTGTTTACAGAATACAATAGCAAGCTGAAATTGTACGTAAGTTGCCTCAAACAGACTAATTAGTGGTGTAGGTGCACGTTTTCACCTAACAGATCCTCAGTTTTTTTTTCCATTCTTCTGTGTATTATTCTTGTCAGCAGCTTCAATGCGTTGTTGTTATCTGTCTTTGGAATTGTGTGGATAATATTTTTCCGAAAATCTGATGGTACTTCGCCAGTATCATAGATTCTACACACCATCTTGAATAGTCGTTGGGTTGTCACCCTGCCACCCCCCCCCCCCCTCCTCCACCTCCCAAACGATTATAGAAATTGAGATGGAATGTTATCTGTCCCTTCTGTCTTATTTGAGCTCAGGTCCTCGCAAGCCCCTTTAAATTCTGACTCGAATACTTGTTTCCCTACGTCTTCCATACCGACTAAAATTTCTCCTATGACGGCAAAAGACAAGTCCTTTCCTTCATAGAGGTCTTCAATGTACTCTTTCCACTAATCCGCTCTCTCCTCTGCATTTAAGATGGAATTCGCTTTGCACTCGGGGGTATAAATTCTTAAGTCTGGACTACTTTAATAAATTACTTCTGTAGTAATATACTCTTTTAGTAGCTGTTGGAGAGCTCAGTTTCTATTTACTTCCTTAGTTGTAACCAGGGGCAGTGGCAAGGGGGGGGGGGGGTATAGGCCCCCTCCCCCAATGGAGTGACATATTACACTGGATAAAATGACTTAAGAAATCAGTGAATATATTACTCCAACAGGTTCAATCATTTTTTTATAATTATGTAGCAATTTGCAATGTATTTGAAACACATTTTAACAAATGAATAACACCAGCAAACAGCTTACTACCTAAACCAATAAATAGCATTTAACTTAAAATGGACGTCTTATTATTTATTAATACACATTTTTTACCCTGAACTCCAAAATGGTTACCAAAAATTCCCTCAAGCAAAACCAAATGTTACCAGAATGAGATTTTCACTCTGCAGCGGAGTGTGCGCTGATATGAAACATCCTGGCAGATTAAAACTGTGTGCCCGACTGAGACTCAAACTCAAGACCTTTGCCTTTCGTGGGCAAGTCCTCTACCATCTGAGCTACCGAAGCACGACTCACGCCCGGTCCTCATAGCTTTACTTCTGCCAGTATCTCGTCTCCTACCTTCCAAACTTTACAGAAGCTCTTCGCAGAAAGCAAAGCCTTTACGTATTTATCGACAGAACCGAACTACATTATTTATTACCACTTTTTCTTTTGAGTGTGCTCTCCAATAACGTATATTTCTGCGATAACTATACATTTCAGCAGACGCTAAGAAAACGCATCAGCCGCGCGGGGTTAGCCGATCGGTCTTAGGCGCAGCAGTCATGGACTGTGCGGCTGGTACCGGTGGAGGTTCGAGTCCTCCCTCGGGCATGGGTGTGTGTGTTTGTCCTTAGGGCGATTTAGGTTAAGTAGTGTGTAAGCTTAGGGACTGATGACCTTAGAAGTTCAGTCCCATAAGATTTCACGCACATTTGAACAACACGCATCAGTTGCAGTACCGGTGTACCACAGTATCTCTATGACTTGACTGTACGGCACCGAACGGCCTGGGTCATTTGGGTATCGTTTAATATTGTCGGGCGGCTTTGGTCACATCTGCACGTAAACGAGGTTTAGTTCCTCGTTCTGCCATCGGCAACTTGTAAATGAATAAATAAACGAACTCACCAGTCAGCGAAATTTGCGTCTGGCTTTGACGGCAGAAAAAAATGGTTTAAATGGCTCAAAGCACTATGGGACTTAGCTTCAGAGGTCATCAGTCCCCTAGAACTTAGAACTACTTAAACCTAACTAACCTAAGGACATCACACGCATCCATGCCCGAGGCAGGATTCGAACCTGCGACCGTAGCGGTCGCGCGGTTCCAGACTGAAGCGCCCAGAACCGCTTGGCCACATCGGTCGGCTGTTCAGCAATATCATCAGGTGAACTGCTCTTAAGGTTACTGAAGACTGTGGAGTCCAACAGTATTGTATAGCTCTCCTTCCACCTCACTAATTCGGCATACAAGTTGTCGAGTACTGGGAGAAATGTTTCGACCGTAAATTTTTCTCTTCCAGTCAGAAAAACTTCTTCAGAGTCTGCTTCTTCGTCATCATGAAGTTTGCGTTTTCGTGATCTTTTATAGGTACATTCATAACGCCCTCTCAGTTTTCGTATAGACTTACACACGCTTCCTCTCTCGCTGACCAACTTGTTTTTGATAAACGTTTTACTGTTTTGCGTCCTGGTTTCATGAAAGAAATAAGTTTATCCCAGCACTGTGTAGAAGGAGAGAAAAAATCATAAAGGTTTTGCACTACATTGAACAATGAACATGCTTCCCGAAAACAGCTTGCAGCACTATAGTTCAATTCTTTTATCTTGGCGGCTCGCGCATGCCCGCCTAGACGCGGGAGATTGCTGCGTTGCCAGTTGCACACGACGCACGCGCCAAGAGAAGCAGCGCCATAATGGCATAGTTCGCAAGCTTATGTTTAGGGGGGAGCGCGCAGTTCATGAAGTAAAGCCACCACGGCCGCATTAACCCTTTCGCTGCTACAAAGACGTGCTCCCTGCATTCCGCACTGTGGGCGATTTTGTCACTGCACTGCTCGCCTGTGCAGACACATTGTGTTCCAACTGCTTTGACACTCTTTATCATTCGATTCCACAAAAACTATTTGGCTCAAAAATTAGATTTTTACCTATCTTCTTGACTGATACCTTCCCCCAATAAATGACTTAATTTTGTTTCGATGTTCAACGCAGTTATTATGCAGCATTAAATATAGTAAACCATTGCACGAAATTTTGAAGAGTTTGCAGAGGTAAAAATTCATAGCGTATACTTTCCGTATGGTCGATTTTAGTTGCCACAATGTTCAGAATGAAATGTGGACAAGATACCTAAATTTCATATAATATTTACTGTATAACAATATCTCATTTAATTTAAGTACCACATAGGTGTCATATGTAATATTGAGAAATATTCCACCTTTCGCGACTGTACCAAAAGTTTTACTTACACTGGGCATGTTTGGCTTTATTTTAAAGCACTTCAATCAATCAGAAGGAAGTAGACAAAATACATTAAACAAAACTGTGGACTTACAAAAACATTAGGACTTGAATATACCGTCTGTCACTGAAGTGCTCAGAGATATGTCAAATATAATTTTGTGTGTGGCACACACAAACAGCATTTATTTGCTAAAACACTGATGAGCCAACACAAACGTTAAAATATTGTGCTACCGCAGCACAAAACTACGAAAGGTGACTTGGCAATGGAGGACACAAAATACAGTCCTCTTATGATGCTTCAAAAGAGAGAAACGCGTCTGGTCTAAATAAGTCGCTTATTACAGTTGCAGAAGAGGGATATATTTCAACACCATTGGTAAAACTGCGACTGTGGAACAAAAACAAGAAATAGAACATGAATACCATTGTGTATGTGTCATACCTTTCATCGAAGTAAGTGCTTTAAAATAAAGCCAAACGCGCCCTGTGTAAATAAATCTTTTATTACAGTCGCGAAAGACGGAATATTTCTCAATATCACATACGACACCGATGTGGTACTTAAATTAAATGAGATATTGTTATACAGTAAATATTAAATGAAATTTAGGTATCTTGTCCACATTTCATTCTGAACATTGTGGCAACTAAAACCGACCATACGGAAAGTATACGCTATGAACTTTTACCTCTGCAAACTCTTCAAAATTTCGTGCAATGGTTTACTACATTTAATGCTGCACATCAAAACAAAATTAAGTCATTTATGGGGGTAAGGTATCAGTCAAGAAGACGTGTAAAAATCAAGTTTTTTGGCCAAATAGTTTTTGTGAAATCGAATGATAAGTGTGTCAAAGCAGTGGGAACACCATGTGACTGCACAGGCGAGAAGTGCAGTGCAGGAGTCCACTACATGCAACAAGCGGCTACTCGGGTAGCAGGGGTTGTGTGGCGTGGGCTGGGCAGTTTTTTAGGTTAGATGGCCTTGGGCAAGTACAGAAAGGGCAACAGCCCCAACGAGTGCGGGGCAAAGTCAGGACATGCGGGGACCAAGCAGCAATCGGTATTGTAATTGTCAACTGTCGAAGCTGCGTTGGTAAAGTACCAGAACTTCAATCGCTGATAGAAAGCACCGAAGCTGAAATCGTTATAGGCACAGAAAGCTGGCTTAAGCCAGAGATAAATTCTGCCGAAATTTTTACAAAGGTACAGACGGTGTTTAGAAAGGATAGATTGCATGCAACCGGTGGTGGAGTGTTCGTCGCTGTTAGTAGTAGTTTATCCTGTAGTGAAGTAGAAGTGGATAGTTCCTGTGAATTATTATGGGTGGAGGTTACACTCAACAACCGAACTAGGTTAATAATTGGCTCCTTTTACCGACCTCCCGACTCAGCAGCATTAGTGGCAGAACAACTGAGAGAAAATTTGGAATACATTTCACATAAATTTTCTCAGCATGTTATAGTCTTAGGTGGAGATTTCAATTTACCAGATATAGACTGGGACACTCAGATGTTTAGGACGGGTGGTAGGGACAGAGCATCGAGTGACATTATACTGGGTGCACTATCCGAAAATTACCTCGAGCAATTAAACAGAGAACTGACTCGTGGAGATAACATCTTGGACCTACTGATAACAAACAGACCCGAACTTTTCGACTCTGTATGTACAGAACAGGGAATCAGTGATCATAAGGCCGTTGCAGCATCCCTGAATATGGAAGTTAATAGGAATATAAAAAAAGGGAGGAAGGTTTATCTGTTTAGCAAGAGTAATAGACGGCAGATTTCAGACTACCTAACAGATCAAAACGAAAATTTCTGTTCCGACACTGACAATGTTGAGTGTTTATGGAAAAAGTTCAAGGCAATCGTAAAATGCGTTTTAGACAGGTACGTGCCGAGTAAAACTGTGAGGGACGGGAAAAACCCACCGTGGTACAACAACAAAGTTAGGAAACTACTGCGAAAGCAAAGAGAGCTCCACTCCAAGTCTAAACGCAGCCAAAACCTCTCAGACAAACAGAAGCTAAACGATGTCAAAGTTAGCGTAAGGAGGGCTATGCGTGAAGCGTTCAGTGAATTCGAAAGTAAAATTCTATGTACCGACTTGACAGAAAATCCTAGGAAGTTCTGGTCTTACGTTAAATCAGTAAGTGGCTCGAAACAGCATATCCAGACACTACGGGATGATGATGGCATTGAAACAGAGGATGACACGCGTAAAGCTGAAATACTAAACACCTTTTTCCAAAGCTGTTTCACAGAGGAAGACCGCACTGCAGTTCCTTCTCTAAATCCTCGCACAAACGAAAAAATGGCTGACATCGAAATAAGTGTCCAAGGAATAGAAAAGCAACTGGAATCACTCAATAGAGGAAAGTCCACTGGACCTGACGGGATACCAATTCGATTCTACACAGAGTACATGAAAGAACTTGCCCCCCTTCTAACAGCCGTGTACCGCAAGTCTCTAGAGGAACGGAGGGTTCCAAATGATTGGAAAAGAGCACAGATAGTCCCAGTCTTCAATAAGGGTCGTCGAGCAGATGCGCAAAACTATAGACCTATATCTCTGACGTCGATCTGTTGTAGAATTTTAGAACATGTTTTTTGCTCGAGTATCATGTCGTTTTTGGAAACCCGGAATCTACTCTGTAGGAATCAGCATGGATTCCGGAAACAGTGATCGTGTGAGACCCAACTCGCTTTATTTGTTCATGAGACCCAGAAAATATTAGATACAGGCTCCCAGGTAGATGCTATTTTTCTTGACTTCCGGAAGGCGTTCGATACAGTTCCGCACTGTCGCCTGATAAACAAAGTAAGAGCCTACGGAATATCAGACCAGCTGTGTGGCTGGATTGAAGAGTTTTTAGCAAACAGAACACAGCATGTTGTTATTAATGGAGAGACGTCTACAGACGTTAAAGTAACCTCTGGTGTGCCACAGGGGAGTGTTATGGGACCATTGCTTTTCACAATATATATAAATGATCTAGTAGATAGTGTCGGAAGTTCCATGCGTCTTTTCGCGGATGATGCTGTAGTATACAGAGAAGTTGCAGCATTAGAAAATTGTAGCGAAATGCAGGAAGATCTGCAGCGATAGGCACTTGGTGCAGGGAGTGGCAACTGACCCTTAACATAGACAAATGTAATGTATTGCGAATACATAGAAAGAAGGATCCTTTGTTGTATGATTATATGATAGTGGAACAAACACTGGTAGCAGTTACTTCTGTAAAATATCTGGGAGTATGCTTGCGGAACGATTTGAAGTGGAATGATCATATAAAATTAATTGTTGGTAAGGCGGGTACCAGGTTGAGATTCATTGGGAGAGTGCTTAGAAAATGTAGTCCATCAACAAAGGAGGTGGCTTACAAAACACTCGTTCGACCTATACTTGAGTATTGCTCATCAGTGTGGGATCCGTACCAGATCGGTCTGACGGAGGAGATAGAGAAGATCCAAAGAAGAGCGGCGCATTTCGTCACAGGGTTATTTGGTAACCGTGATAGTGTTATGGAGATGTTTAATAAACTCAAGTGGCAGACTCTGCAAGAGAGGCGCTCTGCATCGCGGTGTAGCTTGCTCGCCAGGTTTCGAGAGGGTGCGTTTCTGGATGCGGTATCGAATATATTGCTTCCCCCTACTCATACCTCCCGAGGAGATCACGAATGTAAAATTAGAGAGATTAGAGCGCGCACGGAGGCTTTCAGACAGTCGTTCTTCCCGCGAACCATACGCGACTGGAACAGGAAAGGGAGGTAATGACAGTGGCATGTAAAGTGCCCTCCGCCACACACCGTTGGGTGGCTTGCGGAGTATAAATGTAGATGTAGATGTAGATGACAAAATCGCGCACAGCGCGGAATGTGGGGAGCACGTGTCTGCAGCAGCGAAAAAGTTAATGAAGAGGCAAAGCACTAGAAATTTCATTCAAACGAATAAAATTCGTGAAGTAAGGCACTCCAATATTGTTTTTAAATAAAGAAAATATTAAGTGCTGCGCAAGGTTTGAACTCATAACCTTCCACTCGGCAGCCCAACACTTTAACCGTTCCACTATCTCAGCTCATCAGACAGTGTAACTCCATATGGACTGTAACACCTCACGGAACTACTTATAAACACTGTTGGTATGACTATGAATTACTCACGCTTCGTCGAAGTACAATAGGAAATAAACAATTACCGCTGTTCTTTATTGCGAAAAGCAGTTCGTAAGATTTAAGCAAACACCTTTCCTTGCTATCGCCTGAATTAGGAGTCTTATTGCTTGTTTGGTTTAATTAATAGAATATGAAGCAATTGGTATAAAGAATGCTTTTTCCAAACTTTCTATAAAAGAAAGTCTGCTATCAAGACATTGCTTTTGTTCTGTTACTTTATTTATGACTGAACGTTTGTAAAACTGAAGACACTCGTCCGTGCTCTGCACTGCAGTCGAGATCTGGCAACGTCATTCTCTGTTCATTGGCTGACTGTGTTTCGTGACGTCAGATGCGCAGAACGAACCTAAACTCGGCCGCCAAGATATATGACGCGCACTTTAGTGCCGACTAAATTCAAAGAATGTGCTGCACAAGGCACATAATGCGCTCTCGGATTTCGTTCTTTAATGCGTGCCTGCAAACCAGTGTAGGTCCCTGTCATACTGCTCGTGTTGTCATATAAGTGGCCTCTACAGTCAGTAACATCAATGGAATTTGTAGACAGGATATTTTAGTACAGCCTTAGCTAAGTTTTCGAACATATGTTCCGGGTTTGTTAAAAACAGAAGGAAACGTACAACAGGTTCACCATTCCCGTTCATATATCTTAATGTGAAAGATAATTGATCAATGTGTGAAATGTCCGCACTAGAAACCACTATTATAGAGAAATATTTGGCCTGATTTATTTCACTTATGACAATTCTTTTTATTCGTTCAGAAAGAAGCTCTATTATTTCATCACAGATTGTTGAAGAAAGATAACTTGTATGTCCCTGCCTCGGATTTCCATATCATTCAATGTGCTCTGCGAGAAAAGGATCAAACTCAGCTGTAAGTTCAAAAGACATTATAAATTGACCATTATGTAATGAATGGAATCTTTCAACGTGTCCACGTAGGGTAAGTCCATGACTTGTTAGCTTTTTCACTACCGCAAACTCCTTTTTCAACACACTGCGCCAGTACATTTTTTCTGCCTCGACATATGACTCGAGATGGTTATCTATTGTTCCAAGTGACTTTTTTCTTGTTAAGAGTGATAACTCAGAATTTTTGTGTTCAAGTGAATTCTTTTTAGAGATGTCCACTTCTCTTCAATGGAACTACCTACTCTGGTATTCTCTATCGCAGTATACATCCTTAGCGAACTTCAAATGTATCTCAGTACTTCAGAATCTCACTTCCTTCGACACAGTTTTTTTTATAGATTATTCTCATAAATACCTGTCGACTCTTCATCATTACTAAATTGTTATCTGAATCTTTGTCTTTACTTGAGTACGCTTTACAATTCAATATCTGATTTCGAAATTTCTTTGTGGCCATGTCGTAATCCAGCTAGACTTTTCATATGTCTCCCAGTTGTTTCGAAGCATACCTCCTCCTGTTGTGAATTTTGAATAGAGCACTCGCTATTACCATCTGAAATTTATTACAGAATTCAAATAAACTTTCTCCTCTCTCATTCCTGTTGCTAAGCTCGTGTCTCCCATTAACATTTTTTTTATTCCTTCCTCTGCAACTGTATCCAATAACGATTATAAGATTTGCATCTATCTATACATACAGACTTATCCATTCAATACCCTCATATACTTTCTCTACCTCTTTACTTTCTGCTTGCGACATTGGCATGTATATCTGAATTACTATTGTCGGCACTGTTCTGCCTTCACGTCTGTTGAGAACAGCTCTATCACCGAATTGTTCACAGTAGCTCACGCTCTGCCTCGCTTTCTATTCATAGTGAATCTCACTCTTGTTATACACTGCAGCGCCAAAGAAACGGTTATAGGAATGTGTATTCAAATACAGGGATATATAAACCGGCAGAATACGGCGCTGCGGTCAGCAAAGCCTTGTAAGACAAGTGTCTGGCGCAGTTGTTAGATCAGTTACTGCTGCTGCAGTGGCAGGTTATTAAGATTTAAGAAGTGAGTTTGAGAAAGTGGCGGATACATATGCAGGGCGCTCCCCCCCCCCCCCCCCCCCCCCCCCCCCCCCATAGTTTCCCATACCTAAACGCATTGTTACTATATAGGCCCTCTATCGAATACTCTAGAAAGGAACGGAATCGACAATAAAGGAAGAGAACCACAATTGTAACTTTTTTATATCATAAGATGGCATTTCTTGTATGTGTATATAATCAGTTTAAATAAAACTTTCTTGAACTTTGCGTGTGACTTGATTATTTTTTATGATAGTAAAAGTAAGGGTAACTCAAGATATCTTTAGCGCCCTCTCCTTGAGGTTTTTCTGTATCGCCACTGGTTTGAACGTGGTGTTACAGTCGGCGTATGAGCGTGGGACACAGAGCATCTCAAAGGTAGCGATGAAGTGGGGATTTTCCCGTACGACCATTTCAGGAGTGTTCCGTGAACATTAGGAATCCGGTAAAATATCAAATCTCCAACATCACTACGGACGGAAAAAGAGCCTGCAAGAACGGGACCAACAATGACTGACGAGAATCGTTGAACGTGATAGAAGTGCAATCCTTCTGCACATTGCTGCAGACTTCAATGCTGTGCCATCAACAAGTGTCAGCATGCGAACCGTTTAACGAAACGTCATCGACATGGGCTTTCGGAGCCGGAAGCCCACTCGTGTACCATTGATGACTGCACGACACAAACCTTTACACCTCATCTGGACCCATCAACAGCGATATCGGCCTGTTGATGACTAGAAATACATTGTCAGGTCGCACATTTCTCGTTTTAAATTGTATCGAGCGGATGGACGTGTATGGGTATGGAGACAACCTCATGAATCCATGGACCCTGCAGTAGGGGACTGTTCAAGATGGTGGAGGCTGTGTAATGGTATTGGGTATTTGCAGTTGGAATGATATGGGACCCCTGATATGTCTATATATGACTCTGACAGATGACATGTTTGTTAGCATCCTGTCTGATTACCTGCATCCATTTATGTTCATTGTTCGATACTTTGGCAATTCCAACAGGACAACGTGGCGCCCCATACGTCCATAATTGCTACAGAGTGGCTCCAGGAACACTGTTCTCAGTTTAAACACTTGGGCAGGCCACTAGACTCCCTAGACGTGAACATTATTGAGCATATCTAGGATGCCTTGCAACGTGCTGTTCAGAATAGATCTCCCCCCCCCCCCCTCCCCCCCCGTACTTTTACGTGTTTATAGACAGTCCTGCAGGATTCACGGTCTCAGTTCCCTACAGCACTACTTCAGACATTAGTTGAGTCCATGACATGTCGTATTGTGGCGTTTCTGCATGCTCGCCGGGACCCTACACTATGTTAGGCAGATGTACCAGTTTCTTTCGCTCTTCAGTGTATAATTTTCTGCTGCTGTTGATATTATCGAATATTTGTCTGACCAGAAGTCCTTATCTTCTTACTAATTCACTTTACCAAGCCCAACCATATCTAGAGTGAGCCTTTCCATTTATCTTTACAGATATCTAGCTTCCTACTATGAAATGGGTGCTTGTGTTGTGAATACTTATTAGTGTCAGTTACTTATGACAAATGAAAATGTGTGTCACACTAGGATTCGAACCCAGGTTTCCCGCTTGTCATTAGCGGTTGCCTTAATCTCTTTGGCTATCTGAGCACACCCCCAGTCCAAGACCTAACCTCCGTGTGTCATGCAGTCACAACCCGAATGCTCGCACATTCTTGCGACTAAATATGGTAAGACCATTGTCACTATTTTGTATTGTCATTTTAGCCCCGCCAGGGGAACCCTCAAGCGTCCTCACCTCCAGCGATGTCACGATGAATGCTGCTGAACACCATCCCCTTCCACAACTGGCAGTCAAGCGACGACGCTTTCGCCCATACCCTCGTTCCGTTCCCGACAACAGTGTATCGAGAGCATTCCCGCCCGTACATACCTGTTTTGGGGGGGATATGGTATTGGATGCCGCAGAGGTTGAATGCTCACCACAGTAGATGAACTTAGATGGCTGTTAGGGGGCACTACAGCTACACAGCTCTGTGCTTGCACAGCGAGAGCGCCAGTGTCTCACCACGTGAGTATGGTGGCCAGTAGCATTCCACACAGCTGGTATATGGGTGATCGTGCAGCTCGCAGCTAGTTAGTTCAGTGCTCGTGCTTGTATTGTCAGATCTATCTTCACTGTACCAGGACGGCTTGGTAACTATCTTGCTTGAAACACAATAACTGGCTTTGGTCATATCTTGGATTTGCCTCGCTACTGCTCACGCCCTTGTTGTCATTGTTGTGGTGAAGGCTTCGTTTATCATCTCTTTATTGCTTAGACTGTTTGTCCTCGTCTTGGTCTGTTGTTTTGTCTGCAGTCTGTCGCAGTTTGTTTGCCTACTATTAGACTGAGTTACTCTTTTGCAGGCTTCTATCCCCCCTGGTGGCTTCCTCTCTTTCTCCAGTTCTTCCAGAGCTCCGATGTGTGTGCCAATATCTGGCTACCCAAGAATATAACAGAAATATAAAGCATTCTCTTTGTTTTACAGGATAATTTGATTCCCGTAGTGAACCACAGTCCCTTGCTGTCACTCAGTTTTGTTCTTTTTGAAATTCTCTTACGAAATGCAGCTTCCACTAGTGTAGTAAATTCATTCATGTGTAGGTTAAGCATATCATTGACGTTTTTAACCAGATATACTGTTCCCATTAAAACTAATGCAAATGTTTGTTGAAAATTTGCAGGTTTTCAACACTAATTAAAGGATATGTTGACAAAAATAAACTTGCTAGTAGTGCATAGTAAACAATAATTACAGACATCTAATGCCCAAGCTGTGGAACCATAGACTTCTGTTTCAGATCATGTAGGACATAGGTCTCAAGTGCAACCGGGATAAACTGCATTTCTCATCGGGGATCCAGCTGACAAAAAGGCATGTTGTGGCTACTGAGGCCCTCTTTCAACCCATTAACGTTAAGGCCACCCAGTCTTAATTACTGCCACTCCAGAATGAGAACAGAGGCAGAGCTGACCACATGAGCAATACAGGAGCTTGTAATATTGAACTCATCTGCAGAGTGCTGAGGTGCTATGTTCGGGGATTTACTCCGCTCAGGGACTGGGCGTTGTGTTGTCTTCCTCATCATTTCATCCCCATCTGGCTCGTAGGTCGCCCAATGTGGCGCCGAATGTAATAAGACCTGCACCAAGGCGGCCGGACCTGCCCCGTAAGGAGCCTCCCAGCCAATGACGCCAAACGCTCATTTACATTTTTTTCACCTCTTGGTGCACTATTTTCAATGTTGCTGAGTATATATCGTCAGTTCTTAGTTCGTGGTTAGGCATTAGCCTAGGAGCACAGTGTAAATTTCTGCTAAAAAAAAAAGAGTGGTAATGATATTTAGATTCTTGCTTGTTACAGATACACTGAGCAGCCAGAACATTATGTCCGCCGACATACTATCGATATAAGCCGTTCCAGACGATAGCAGCGTCACCTGGTTCAGAATGACTGCTAATCAGACACACGCATGGTGCATATAGTATCTGTGAACGTGCTGACCGAGGACGTATTGTGATGGTCCTGAGGCTCGGCATGAGCATTTCAGAAACTGCGCGACTTCGGTGTTGGAGTGCTGTGGTGATTGTCTTCAGCACGTGGCGAAACCAAGATAAAACAATGTCCAGAAGTCATGGACTTGGTGGGCCACCCATTATTACAGATGTCGAACATTATAGGCTGGTCAGACTGGTTTGACTGGACAGGCGGCGAACTGTGGCGGATCTAACATAAGACTTTAATACTGGACGGGTTACAAGTGTATCTGAACACGCCTTGCACTGAACACTCCTAATGATGGGCCTCGACAACTGACGAACCATGCATGTATCAATGTTAACACCATCACATCGGCAACTACGACTGAAATGAGCATGTGACCACTAGCACTGAATGTTGGCAAAGTGTCAGAGCGTTGCATGGTCTGATGAATCCTTATACTTTCTTCATCATACCAATGGGAGGGCGCGAATCCATTGTCTTCCAGTGGGACAGCTCCTTGACACCTATACTGATAGAAGGAACAAGTTGGTGGTCGCTCCATTCTGCTCTGGGGAACATTCACATTGGCACCAATGTGTCCAGTGGAGCCTGTCCAAGGCCCCATGGCGGCCAAGGAGTATCATACATTGGTTGCAGACCACATACCCCCCTTCATGATACACCCCTACATGATGATCATGTTTCCCATTGGCAGTGGCATTTTTCAGCAAGATAATGAATTATGTCACCTGGTCAGCAATATGATGGGGTGGTTTGAGGGACTCAGTGGCGAGCTCTAATTGATATGCTGCCATCCCCACCCCCAACTCCCCAGATCTGAACCTGATCGAATACATGTGAGATGTATTTGAATGTGGCGTCAGAGCTCATCGCCCTCCTCCCCGCAATTTACGGGAATTAGGTGGCTTGTGTGTGCAGATGTGGTGCCAGCTCCTTCCAGCGACCTACCAAAGCCTCATTCCTTCCATGCCAGAACATGTCGCCACTGTTATCCGTGTCAGAGGTGAACATACCGTCTGTTAGGCAGGTGGTGATAATGTTCTGGCTGATCGGTGTATTTAGCTTTCTCCAACTTCTACATCCACATAGTTACGCAACAAGCCACCGTACGGCGCGTGGCGGAGGGTACCCTATAACGCTATGGGTTCTTGTTCCACCCGCAAATACAGTGGGGGAGAAACGATCATCTATATGCTTCCATATCAGCGACAATTTCTCAAATGTTATCTTCGTGGTATTTATGAGCAATGTGTGTCGGCGGCAGTAGAATCTTTCGGCAGTCAGCTTACAATACCGGTTTTCTGAATCTTCTCAATAGTTTTTCTCGAAAAGAACGTAGCATTCGCTCCAGGGATTTTCATTTGATTTCCTGAAGTATCTCTGTGACATTTACATGTTGTCTGAATCTACCGGTAACAAATCTAGCAGCTCACCTCTGAATTGCCTCGACGTGATCCTTCAATCTGACCTGGTACAGACCCCAGACACTCGAGCAGTACTCAATAATAGGTCACTCCAGCATCCTATATGCTTTTTTGTCAGCTGGATCCCCGATGGGAAATGCAGTTTATCCCGATTGCACTTGAGACCTATGTCCTACATGATCTGAAACAGAAGTCTATGGTTCCACAGCTTGGGCATTAGATGTCTGTAATTATTGTTTACTATGCCATAGACCGACTCTGTTGACAGTGTAATTTTGTTGACTGCTGAAGCCGGCCTGTGTGGCCGAGCGGTTCTAGGCGCTTCAGTTTGGAACCGCGCGACCTCTACGGTCGAAGGTTCGAATCCTGCCTTGGGCATGAGTGTGTGTGATGTCCTTAGGTTAGTTAGGTTTAAGCAGTTCTAAGTTCTAGGGGACTGATGTTAAGTCCCATAGTGCTCGGAGCCAGTTTTTTTTTTTACTGCTGAACACGCAGCAGCACCGGTGGTCATTCCAACTTCCCTCAGGTGGGTTCTACTTTCCCACTTGAACCATGGATACTGTGGCGGAGGGGGGAGGGCGAAGGGGGGGGGGGCGAGTGAAAGACGAAGATTCTTGCTTCCCAACACACCTGCTGTCTGAGGGTCAATTGTGAGAGTCAACATTTCATTACTGGGTGTCCCAAGTGTGCAGGTCACCAGGCCATGCCATGGCTGTGTTACTACTGTGACAGGAAACTTCACAGCTAGGGAGCGTGTCCATCTGGATTTTGGGGGCCCCTTTTTGGACGCATATTGGTTCATTGTCATAGATGCCTGCTGCCAGTTTCTGTATATCGTAAATTACCATTTCACAACGGTGGAATTGACGGTTCAGCGCCTTACATGGATCTTCCCCACAGAAAACCTCCCTCACAACCTGGCGATGGACAGTGGCCTGCAGATTATCTCACAGATTTTTTAAGATTTTTGTGCTGCTATGGGATCCACCACATGAGAGCAGCCCCATTCCACTCTCGGTCGAACTGGGAAGTAGAACGCTTTGTATAGACTTCTAAAACATAGATGAAGAGGTTCATCAGAGATTCCCCAGAGAAGAAGCCCTAACACATTTTCATAGTTCTTACAGAAGAGACAAGGACCCAGTTGAGCTGCTGCATGGTGGTCGCTAACATAATGAGACTCACGGTTCGATGATTAGACTCGTCCAGATCTGCACCTGATGCTGAAAGTCCAGCAGCCAGGTGGCAGGATGATCAAACGTTGAAGGCAGCACCAAATCAAGGTCAGCATGCAAAGCCAAAGGTCAGTATCGCCTCGAGAGATTGACAAGCAGTCTACCTGATATAAGCCTGGAGCAAAGTGCACTCGTCTTCGTTATGTGTTTGCTTGTGTTAACTTGACTCCGCTTTTGGGACTGTCTTCATTGTATTGGGTTCAGCCAGGCATTGTACTCTGATTGTGTATGACACTTCTGAACTGTATTTTCATTAAAGTGATTTACGCTCTAAGTGTGTACTTATTTGTGTGTGTAATTACTATGATTATGTTTCACTGAACGTCATGTGAAGGAATGGATTGAAATGACGCAACTAGATAAATACAGTTTAGCGGTTTATTACACTAGAAATACAATGAAGAAAGGTGGAGTGATAATGTTAGTTAAAAATAATGTAGCATATAATTGTGTATATCTATAATATTAGTGTTGATCAACAGATTAAGGCTTATGGCATTGAACTCCTTGTTAATACACTGTATATTTATGTGATTACTGTTTATTGAGCTCCCTCAGGAAAATTGAGTATATTCCTCAAGCAAATACATAGAATAATTTTTAATTCGTCTGCTCTCAAAAAGCAATGAAATAATCATGGTTTGTGATTTTGTGTAAATTTTCTAGCCTGTAATGATGAGAGGACAGATTTTGAGAATGTAATAAACTCTTTTAATCTGACAGCAGTTGTTGACTTTCGAACAAGTCGAAAGAGTTGGACTAGCAAAGTTAACAATATTTTTATACATAATAACAGAATTGGTAACACATGTGTAAGACAAATTTAAGTGGTCCATCTGACCCTCATGATCAGCTGTTTAAAAACATCGTGTAAGCAATACTAGCAAGTTTATTTTTATCAACATATCCTTTAATTAGTGTTGAAAACCTGCAAATTTTCAACAAACATTTGCATTAGTTTTAGTGGGAACAATATATCTGGTTTAAAACGTCAATGATATACTTAACCTACACCTGAATGAATTTACTACACTAGTGGAAGCTGCATTTCGTAAGAGAATTTCAAAAAGAACAAAACTGAGTGACAGCAAGGGACTGTGGTTCACTACGGGAATCAAATTATCCTGTAAAACAAAGAGAATGCTTTATATTTCTGTTATATTCTTGGGTAGCCAGATATTGGCACACACATCGGAGCTCTGGAAGAACTGGAGAAAGAGAGGAAGCCACCAGGGGGGGATAGAAGCCTGCAAAAGAGTAACTCAGTCTAATAGTAGGCAAACAAACTGCGACAGACTGCAGACAAAACAACAGACCAAGACGAGGACAAACAGTCTAAGCAACGAAGAGATGATAAACGAAGCCTTCACCACAACAATGACAACAAGGGCGTGAGCAGTAGCGAGGCAAATCCAAGACATGACCAAAGCCAGTTATTGTGTTTCAAGCAAGATAGTTACCAAGCAGTCCTGGTACAGTGAAGATAAATCTGACAATACAAGCACGAGCACTGAACTAACTAGCTGCGAACTGCACGATCACCCATATACCAGCTGTGTGGAATGCTACTGGCCACCATACTCACGTGGTGAGACACTGGCGCTCTCGCTGTGCAAGCACAGAGCTGTGTAGCTGTAGTGCCCCCTAACAGCCGTCTAAGTTCATCTACTGTGGTGAGCATTCAACCTCTGCGGCATCCAATACCATATCCCCCCCAAAACAGGTATGTACGGGCGGGAATGCTCTCGATACACTGTTGTCGGGAACGGAACGAGGGTATGGGCGAAAGCGTCGTCGCTTGACTGCCAGTTGTGGAAGGGGATGGTGTTCAGCAGCATTCATGGTGACATCGCTGGAGGTGAGGACGCTTGAGGGTCCCCTGATCCTCATGTATGCAGCAGGTAGTGCCAGTGCATCTCATGGGAATCGTTGGCACTGGCCAGTGGCACCAGCCTTAGGGGCTCATTGTCAGTTGTAGGTGGCAGATGAGGAGGAGGCAGCTCGTGTAACAACCATACTCAAGTCCAGAGCTGGTTGTGGTGGCAGCGCTCGAGTTTGAGGAAATGTAAATTGTCGTTCTCTACTACAATCACTGGTGGCCAAGCCCCGGTACCCTGTACAAGCAGGTCCATATAGCTGCAGCTAACACACAGTGCTGCGATGATTAGAAGCAGGGTGCTAAAGAGGGGAGCATCAGAAGATGAAGCAGAATCGGTGGTTGCCACCCATGGAGCAGCTCAGATGAACTAAGACCGGCAGTTGACGCGGTGCGATGGATGCTCAAAAACAGGACAGGGGCTGATATAGTGGCAGAGGATTCTACAGTTTTTTTTCATTTGCTGTTTCAAGGTCCAAACGTGATGTTCTGCTTCACTATTGGTGGAAGATGCCATTGGCCACAGATAAATCTTTGAAGGCAGACACTGTGAACTGGGGACCATTATCAGAGACCAAAGTGTGAGATAACTCTTCCACGACCAAAACATGGGCTAAGACAGTACGGATGGCGTTATTAATGGTGGACACCGTGCATACCTCATATCGATACTTGGAATAGGCATTCACACTGATCAATTACATTGATCCCAAAAAGTCGAGGTGCACCTTTGGCCAAGGTACAAACGATTGTGTGGTTCTGCTCAGTGTCAGGTGCACATTGTGTAGCCATGGACCATTCTCTTGATGTCGCTGTTGATACACAGCCAGTACACGTTTTGGTGAGCCATGCATTCATGCAGGACATCCCTCAATGCCCCTGGTGCAGCTAGCCCTGTACTCGGTGATGCAGTTCAGCTTGGATGGTTACCTGATGTGTGTCACTGACAACAAATGCCTGTGAGAAACGTGTTTCCAGGGGTTGAGCTCAGTTGGCAATAGATGTGTGAGGTAGATTGGCCAGCCATGCATCAAATATTGGAGGACCTGACAGAGGGCAAGGTCGAGGCATGTCCCAGTGGCGACTAATGGGCACATAATTGGGAAACTGTTTAACATATGTTGTCATGCAGTATTGATGTGGAAGCAGAGGACCTCCTGTTGATCGAAATCATGGTCTGTGCCATCAAGTAGACACACCAAGGACTCAGCATTGGAATGTTGTGCTTCAGGTATAAGCCAGTTGCTATAACTATACCCACTCAGAATCAATGGCCAGCACAGAGGCCCTGATCTGTTCTCTCCAGGCGGTTGTATCAGATTCCAAATAATGTAACCAAAACTTTAACCAAGACTTGTGACCCAAATTAGAGAGAACTTTGTACCCAAAATAGTAGACATGCATTTTTAAAATTGATAACACTCTCGCCAAAGCCTTCTTTTTGGTCTGTGAGTAGGTGCACTGTGAAGGGGTCAATCTCTGGGATGCATATACAATTGGCTGTTTGAGGCCATCGCCATTCCTGTGTGCCAGACGCAGCCCAACGCCTCAGACAGATGCATCGTTTGCCACAACCAATGGACGTTTGGGAGAGATAGACATGAGGCAAGGAGCGGATTTCAGTATCAGTTTAATTGGATAAAAGCCTGGTCATAAGTAGTGGTCCAGTTGTAGGGCTCCCCCTTTTTATGCAAGTGATTGATGGTTGCAGAGTGAGGTCTGCTTGGGGTAAGAACTTCGACTTTGCCCAAAAACAATTGCAGTTCGAGTAAGTGCCTTGGGTGGGGAAGGGAATCGACAGCGGTAACATTTTGATCAGCAGGCCTGATTCCTTCTTTGGTGAGCCAATGCGCAAAATAGCTCCTGGCTTAAAAAATCTACACTTCGCCAAATCACAATGCAGACCCGCGTCCTACTGTGTTTTAAAGAAGGTGCAGAGGTTTTGCAAATGCTTCTTACTGAAGGGTCTCATAAGAATGAGATCTTCCAGATAATTCACACAAGCTGGAAAGCGCTGTATCAGTTGTTCCAGACACCTTTGGAAAATTGTGGGGGCCGAGGCACTGCCAAACATCAGTCGCTTGTACCTGTATAATCCAAAAGATTTGTTGACGACAGCGATGTTCTGAGATTCCTTGTCTAAAAAGGGCAACAAAAGGTAAACATTGGCAAGGTCAATCTTTGAGCAATATTCCCCTCTAATAATTTTGATAAGGAGGTTTCCTGTCAGGAGAGTAGGATGAGTTTCAGCCTGTGACTGTGCATTAATTGGTGCCTTGAAATCCTCACATAATCGAACAGAACCGTTGGGCTTTCTAATGACGACTAGTGAGGTGGACCATGCACTAGTTTTCACTAGTTTGATAACTCCAGCAGCGTGGAGACGCTCAAGCTCCTGTTTCACCGCAATACACAAGGCCACCATAATTCGTCTGGCATGATAAAAACGAGACCTGGCGTCTGTGCGCCTGAAAATCAGAGGCCCACTCCAAATCCGATTTAAATAGACATGCAAACGCTGATCAAAGATCGCCCAATATCAGGGAAGGGGCTGTAATACATAGATAAGACCTTGACTTCGACAGAGACAGAAAAGGCAAACAGTGCAGAAGTGGCAAGGCAAAAAATGCTAATAGCTGATGGGTGGTTGACAACAAATTACGTAAATAGCCATGTAATGTGTTTGTAACAGGGGAACAGAACTGTCTCCGTAGGTCACCAAATGTCTTGGGGGTATGTCCACCTGAAAATGGACATCTTAGTTATAAATGAGGAGCCTGCGAAATAGCTTCCCCATGAAGGGGTCATAGAGCAGGACTACTGACAGCAGCACATGTACGGTGGGTGCCCTGAGGTCCTCATAGGCAGGACGAAAGTGAATTGTAAGCCACTCTTTTCCATAAACATGCAGGACACCCAGCGATCAAGACAGTCGACCTGGGAGTGGGAGGAGAACACAGTGGACACAAAGGGATATGTGTCGTGGTGCGCCCAGAGGTTCAGATGCTATAGAGACGTCAAACGAGGACGAATCACAACTGTGCTTCGGCCTGAGGGCTGTCCTACACCAGCACCGCGAGAGTGGAAGGTGTGGAGGCGTACTGAGCGCCATAACTTGTGGCCTCTCCAGAGTCGTTTGTTAGCCACCTGTGTAATTTCGAACGAGAGTGAAATGCACAAAATCTTTTCCAATGATGGAGTTATCTAGTTCCAATGCTGCAGTGCAGACCTCCAGATCTGATGTGAGCTGGACCACCACATGACGAATCAAAAAGTCCACATACAAAGCATTGTAGCCTTGATTGGTGTAAGTGAAATCACATTTGAGGCTGAGATATTACAAGTCAATGAACAAAGAGCTGTATGAATGTTCCAGCTATTTATGGTACTGACGGAACTTGAGCCTGGAGGTAACCACATAGTGTCTCTGAGAATAGAATTACTCAGCATAATGCACACCTCCCGAAAGTGGAGTGCGAAAGGGTTTGATACCGGGGACAGCTTTCAGAGAAGAAAGAACATGTCTGGCGATGCCCAAGACAAAAATAACGAACGCTGCAGTGAATCATCCGTGACCTGAAACTCAGTGAAATAATGTTTCAGATGATGCAAGTATGTGTCACAGTCCTCCTTAGTGTCAATGAAAGGTGAAACTGAAGCCTGTCATCTGCAGCTGAAGTGATTTTTGTAGGAAGTCTCACTGGACCTGCTGTGTTAACTGCTGCCGTTGCTGCAGCAGTCATACCAGTTAAGCGTCCGTGCAACGAAATAACTTCCTATTCCCTCGACGCCACTGCTTAATCCTCGGGTAGCTGTATATCAGTTCGCTCGTGGGATCTCCGGAAGAATTGGAGAAATGGAATTAGCCGCTAGACTGGAAGGTCGCCTGCGGAAAACAGCCTACACGAAAGGCAGCCGAGCGAAACGCGCAAGAGATGTGTGGGTACGACAACAGACAAGGACAAACAGCCTATACGGCAATGAGGCGCTAAGCGAAGCCTTTGCCACAACGATGACAACAATGGCAAGAGCATCGGCAAGACAAATCCTATACATGAACAAAGAGAGTAATCAGATGACAAGCAGACTAGTTATCAAGCAGTTCTAGTACAGCGAAATGATTAGACAATATCGAGCGCTAGCACTGAACTGACCAGCTGTGCGCTGGGCGACTGCCGATATACTGGTTGCATGGAACACTATTGGCCACCGTATTCTCATGGAGACATGGCCACGCTCTTACCGTGCACATCGCTGCGGAGCCGAGGTGCCTCCTAATCGTTATTCAAGTCCGTCTCCTCTGGCCGGCATTCAACCTCCAAGGCGCCCAATACCAGAAGTTCACTCAGCGAATCTAATAAATCTCAGGATAGAGAACATTACATATTATACTGTGACATCCTAAAGAATGTGTTGAAAAAATCTAAGAGCATGTTCCTTACATGCGAAATTGACAGTTCAAGTAACAAAATAAAAACAATTTGGAAGGTGGTACAAAGAGAAACAGGCAAAAGTTTAGAGGATCTGTGTCATTATGGCAGCGCGATAAATGGAGCTGAAACAGAAATAGTTGCCAATGTTTTCGTCAACCACTTTTTGACAGCAACTGATCAAATTGGTTGTAAAGGACTTATGGCCGAAACCATGAAACTTCTACAAAAATCAGCGCAGGACTAAATTAGCCAGATTCTGGAAGACGCTGAAATAATATGTGGTGACAAAAACACGAAAGATGAATCTTCCAGACCTTAGTTCACATCCTTGATCTCTGTAAAAGACTGAATTTACCAGCATTTGCCATGCACTCGATTACACTTATTTGTGACCTGGAACAATCAGAGCAGCAATCCTTGGATCTTCCCAGTCACTTGCGACAAAGCCAACATATTCTGTGGAAGCAAGTAAAGTCCTTATCTCACAGAAGAGTGTCTTCAGAATTAAGCGGTAGAGTGCAGAAGCTCTTGCAGAATTTTTTTTCCAAACTACTGGAGATCCTCATCATCCCATTGTAGTGCTTCGAGAATTTCCGCGTAAATTCTAGAAACACTCGTCCTTCTACCGTCTCGAACACACGATATTTTAAATATAAGTGGTTGAGTGAAAGCGTATCTACTGCCCCACCTGTTTCTGTGTGCAGGTTGGAAGTTTGTTATGAGAAGACTGTAAGAGTGGCGGTCCACTGACGACGATGAGTGTTTACCTCTGGCGCCCAGACGCTGTGTGAAAGAACACAGAGTAATTGTAGGCTATTCTTTGCCGTGTTAGTGAATGTGATTATTGTAATAAGACAAACGAACAATTGATTTTAGACTTTTATCTTACTTCATGTCTTAGCGCTGTACGAGGCAAGACGTATGTGATGTCCATAAATCGTTTGGTTGTTAGACCAATGTTATTATAAATATGTTTAATAGAGTCTAAAGTTTGATGACTAAGTTGACTTGCAGAAGTTGTTGTCTATGAAAGTTGAAAATATATTATGAGTGAACTGAAAGTATTCTACGAGTGCCCAATTATTTCAAAATAGAGAGTCTAATTAATTCCTATAACCAGTGAAAATCTTCAGAGAAGAAGCTTCTGGCAGATCGACGTAGCTGAATATCCAGAGAAGAGGATCAGCTAGTCACACCACGTAAGTCAACTGATGAGAGTGAGGTGTGAATTGTGAATGTAATCCATTTTCTCACCCCTTCTCGTGTCGTCAAAACTATTAGATCTTGGCGACCGTGTCAGGACTCGAAGAAAATGGGAATTTTAGGATGGAAACGGGAAGAAGATATTTTGAGTTGCCATAGCAACCAGGCATTACAAGATAAGAGAACTGTTTCGAGTAATTGGATTGAGTCCAAGGAACCAAATGTAAGAAAGTTGCAAATGCAACACAGTAAAAGATTTAAGAAAGTAATAACGTCAAAGGAAGGGAGAAGGGACTTCAACATTTTAGACTTAGAAGAGTTGCGCTGAGAGTACTTGTCGTGGAGAGTACACAGCTCTCACACACATCGCGACTGACGCCGACGCAGTAACCAGTATTACATCCGACGACGCCGACACCAGTTGCTGCTCACCAGTGCTGACTCCACATCCGCTCGCCGATGCCGACGCTGAAACCAACATTTGACGCCGCCATCGACGGTGCTGTTCACAGGCGCTGAATACACATCTGTTCACCGACGCAGCCTAGAACTCTACACTGGGCGTAAAACAGTAATTGTTTGAGTATAAGGTTGAAGGTACTTGTGAAAGACTGTATTATTGTAGTCATTATAAGTATAGTAGAATTCTTTTTAGTGCTCACAAGGTCTAAAACCTGTAAAGTTATGGATCAAGAACAGCAACTAGGAGAAATTTCAGAACAAGCTACGGCTATTAATGCCAGACTAGTCTGAAGTAGTGAATTTAATTAAAGCCCAGCATGCAGATTCAGCGGCTTTAAGACAGGAACTAAGTCTTAAATTGGACACAGTGAGTACTCAATTAAATAATAAAATAGACGACCAGGGGGCTTCTTTATGTAAGTAACTAAATGAAACACTACGAAAAGAAATAAGTTTGGTATAAATAAACAAAATTAAGTCCTAAAGGGGGAAGCAACAAATATAGGTTTACCAAGGAATGAATTTGACACTCTAAACCATAAAGTAGAAAATCTGAAAGTAGATTTAGAGAAAGAATTAACGAGTTCTCTAAACATTCATGTAAACCAGTTGTCCACTGACTTTAGGCAGACACAGAGTAAGAAATTTCAGAATTTGACAAAGAAGCTAGAATTTGATATTGAAGACAAATATAATAATGTAGAATCTGAATTTAGTGAAAAATTAGGATCATTTCAGAGTGTATGTAATGTTACATTTGATGCTGTAAAGCTAAGATTACACACTTTAAAGGAAAGTGTTGAGAAGAAGGACAAGCTAATTGCTATAGTCCAATCGCAAATTGCAGGCGTTAACACTCCAGTTGATAATGTGTAAAGGAATTTTAAAGAGGACTAGCCACTTCAGACATAATAAATATTAGTAATCTGGAGGAAAAGGTAGAAGAGATGATAGATCAAGGAGTTGCCACGAGAGTAATTTCTGGAAACATTTCGAATATTGATTCTTCCAAACTTAATAATACCAGCAAAGTTATAGGCGACTTGTGGAAAGTATTCAAATTTATCCAGGATAGAGCAGAAAATAGAATAACTTTACCTCATGTTGTGTTACCTAGAAAAGTGGTGACTGTTTTGCCGTGGGGAGACTTTCACACAAAATTTAACGAGAAGTACTGGTTTTCACTTTTTCAAGTGAAGTTAATATCAGATCCATGGTATACGGGCGGAGTCACCTTTACCCACCCAGGGACGTTAACATTCTGAGTTAACAGGCGGAGTGACGACCGCCGTATCCCGAGCTGTTTTCGGTGTTTCTTCAAAATTAGTTTTCCTACACCGAATTCTCTTCAAATCTTTAACTGTTCTGTTATCTATTAATGAATTCCTAAACTATCCTATAATTTTAGCGTATAGAAAGCCGGATACGACAGAAAAATAATAGACATAAGAGAATCATGGAAAAACAATTATCTCTAAACATGAAATGAGACGAATGGAATATAGTATTAATGGAAAAATAATATCATGGTACTATTCAAACAGAGTGATATCAGGATGACATAAACTGAACAGAGTATTTTGTGTGTGTATAAAATATAGTATAAACTGAATAACTAAACAACTATTTGATTGTAGTGTATAATTTTTTTATTTGGTATAGAATATTTTATACCTTTTATGAATTTGAGGTAAAGGGGAAGGCCTGTACTAATTTTGGAAAGGGTGGGTACTGTAGATTAAAGTATGATTTCCACCAACAGACAAATCAGTGCTAACACAGAACATACACCACACCTTCCAAACGACCCTCGCAAACAAGTGTGACTGATTCTTCACCATTTGCCGTCCCATAAGTTTTGCTAAGATTTTCTTTGGGGACGTCAAGGGTGAAGGTGAGAATGTCCATTCTGTAGGAGACGATTTAACACCATACCTCCTCCGGCTTCTCACTCAAGTATTGGCGAGGTAGGGATCCTGGGGTAGGGGGGTGGGAAGGGTTTCCTGTCTTCTTCTTCGATCTTAGCAACCATTTCTACTTTTTCCTTTCTTACTTCTCATTTGAGTACCCATCTATCTTTCCCTCTTTTTTCATATTCAACTACTTCTATTGCAGAAGTCCTTCTCGATTTCCGTGGTTTCCAATAACTTACAACTTATTTCATATAAGTAGGCCAAAGAATCAGGCTGCACAAACACACATCAACATACACACAAAGATACACTTAAAAACAAACATGTAAATTACAAAGTAGAAAACTGAAGTGATGTCAGAACCATGAAGGGATGTAGGGGAATAAAGATATATGTACATCTGGGTAGATGCACACATTACATTGCTTTTATAAGTGATGGTTCTACATCGTTCCCATTTTTTTGGTCTCTTCTTATATATATGGACAGGTATATAAAGAAAGAAGGATAGCAATCAACCCATGCGCTTAAAGAGACAGTAGTAGGAGAGCTGAGTTAATCGAGATAACTGCTTGAGAAAAGTCAGGGTAGCTAATACTCTGGTGAGTTATAGAGAAGTGGGACTTGATCATTATGTGTAGACATAGTATCTACTAAGAGTTGGTTAATACAGGTAGGCATAGCATTTACTATGAGTTGAACAATATGTGTATACATAGTATATACTAAGAGTTGGTTAATACAGGTAGACTTTGCATCTATTATGAGTCAAACAATATGTGTAGACATAGTATCTGCTTATATGGCAGAAGTGAGGAGTGGAAGAGGACTCAAGGGTATTAAATGGAGTATTAGAAAGTGGAGTTGAGGTGTAAAATAGATGTGTAACTTTACTAGAGATTATTTAATGACTGATGACCACAGATGTTAAGTCCCATAGTGCTCAGAGCCATTTGAACCATTTGATTATTTAATGATAGTGTACATAAAGATGTATACTAGGGTAATGAACCATGAAGCTTACTCAGGAAGGATAAGGGGGGCGCACCCAGCATTTATTGACTATAAAAGGCAGGTAGGCAGACCTAAGAAATGCTAACCTATACTGTACGGACAGGGGCACCAAGAACAGGATTGACCTGTACCATAGGAGAGTAGGAATTAAGAGTGGCGTACCTACTGAAACAGAAGGAGAGAGTGCGCTCATAGGGTCAACCTATATGTGAGGTATAGGTACTATTCTTAAAGTGGAAAAAGACAGTATCGTGACAGAAGTCACAGGTTTTATAGGAATTAGTCTGGTAAGTATGCATTCTATGCATCACCAGTCTTATTACGTTTTATGTTTATTAGTGTCAAAAAAAAAGAACTTTTATTTTACCCAGAGTGCCTCCAAACAATAAAAAAATACATACTTAGAAAAAGTAGTACAGCAAGTAGGAACAGACAATAGATTGCTCATGAGTCATCCACACCAGGAATTTATCACCGGAAAAAGAGCAGAAAACAAAGCAGTTTGGGTCCTCCCGATTTTAAATATTGAAAGAGCTAACTCTAACGTGGATTGAAAGGTTCACGTTTCATAACTGTAGTGAAATGGTAAAAAGGAATGACCAGACAATAAGAACAAGAGTATTTACGATTATTGATAGAAAATGTATTGTTGAGAAATGAAGTGTTATCATACGTGATATTAATGTACATGGTGATTATGTATAAAATATTGCGTGTTCGAGCTGAGGGGAGGAATATGTACTGCTTCAAGCATTTCCGCGTTAATTCTAGAATCACTCATCCATCTACCGTCTCGAACACACGATATTTTAAATATAAGTGGGAGAGTGAAAGCGTATCTACTGCGCCACCTTTTTCTGTGTGCAGGTTGGAAGTTTGTTATGAGAAGATTGTAAGAGTGGCGGTCCACTGACGACAAGTGTTTGCCGTTAGCGCCACATACGCTGTCTGAAAGAATACAGAGTAGCTGTATAGGCTATTCTTTGCTGTGTTAGTGAATGTGATTATTGTTAAAACAAACGAACAATTGATTAAAGACTTTTGTCTTACTTCATGTCTTAGCGCTGTATGAGGCAAGATGTATGTGATGTCCATAAATCATTTGGTTGTTAGACCAATGTTGTTATAAATATATTTAAGTTGACTTGCAGAAGTTGTTGTCTGTGAAAGTTGAAAATATATTATGATTGAACTGAAAGTGTTCTATGAGTACCCAATTATTTCAAAATAGAGAGGCTAATTAATTCTTATAACCAGCGAAAATCTTCAGAGAAGAAGGTTTTGGGAGATCATCGTAGCTGAATATCCAGAGAAGAGTATCGGCTAGTCACATCACGTAAGTCAACTGATGAGATTGAGGTGTAAATTGTGAATGTAATCCAGTTTCACACCGTTTCTCGGGTCGTCAAAACTATTAGACCATGAAAACATATCATTCACTTATGTTTTTCGTCAACGTGACTAGTACAATTTACAAGATAAAGAGTGTATATCATGATCATGATACAAGAAGTAAAAATTATCGTCACAGAGATATAAAAATATTTCATCATGTTACAGAAGGGAGTTTATTATTCAAGCATAAAGATTTACAACAAACTTCCAGTTCATGTCAATTCAGTCGCCCTGAATCTGAATAAATTAAAAAACAACTAAAACTTTATCCTTTGGATAGCTCTTTCAATTCTTCACATGAACTTTTTGACAGTATGTTATTCTTTGTGAACTGCATTTAATTTAAGAATTACTATATGAACTTACCATGTACCACTGGTATTTCACTTCCCGAGAGAATGCTTCATATATTATGAATTACAGTGAAAACTTTATAATTTGAGTGACTGTTATTACTATAATTATCTGAATTATTATCCGAGCACTTGAACCTCACTTTTCATGTATACTGGTACGTGTTTATACAGGATGTAATGGGTATAAGTGCAGATATTTCTATTGGGACTGATGATGGTGTACTGGACGAGATTACATCAATGTTTACGACGTTTGCAGACTAATAATTATAGCCATTACAATTTGTATGTTTTTAGGTTTTGTTTGTTCTCCTAAGTCCGTGTGGCAAAAGCAAGCTCTATTGCTTATTTTCCCTCTGCAGCAGGTCAAGTACTGAAATTTGGAAACGTGGATGCAAAATGGATAGTTTTATACATAGGCAGAGTCCACTTCGTGGTGCAGTTACAACCATGTAGAAAACATCAGGTCATGAAGTTCATGACGCGTTTGGGGGAAGACTGTGACCGCTTGATGATGAGAAAAAACAACCAACACACTGATGTGCGTACATATTAAGATGCCATATGTGGAAGTATCTGCACTTATACCCTTTACTCCCTCTGTATGGTTTAGATTGGGAGAGACAGCCCTGACAAAACTCTACCATCTCGTGAGCAAGATGCATGAGACAGGCGAAATGACCCCAGACTTCAAGAAGAATATAGTAATTAAAATACCAAAGAAAGCAGGTGTTGACAGGTGTCGAAATTAATGAACTATCAGTTTAATAAGTCATAGCTCCAAAATACTAGCACGAATTCTTTACAAACGAATGGAGAAACTGGTAGAAGCTGACCTTGGGGAAGATCAGTTTGGATTCTGTAGAAATTTTGGAACACATGAGGCAATACTGACCCTATGACTTATCTTAGAAGATAGATTAAGGAAAGGCAAACCTACGTTTCCTCCATTTGTAGAAAGCTTTTGATAATGTCGACAGCAATACTCTCCTTTTTTAAATTCTGAAGGTGGCAGGGGTAAAATACGGAGAACGAAAGGCTATTTACAGTTTTTACAGAAACCAGATGACAGTTATAAGAGTCGAGGGGCATGAAAAGGAAGCAGTGGTTTACAAGGGGTGTAGCCTATCCCCGATGTTATTCAATCTGTATATTGAGCAAGCAGTAAAGGAAACGAAAGAAAAGTTCAGAGTAGTAATTAAAAGCAACGGAGAAGAAATAAGAATTTTGAGGTTTGCCGATGACATTGTAATTCTGTCAGAGACAGCAAAGGACCTGGAAGAGCAGTTGAACGGAATGGACAGTGTGTTGAAAGGAGGATATAAGATGAACATCAATAAAAGTAAAACGAGAATAATGGAATATCGTCGAATTAAATAAAGTGATGCTGAGGGAATTAGATTAGGAAATGAGACACTTTAAGTAGTAGACAAGTTTTGCTATTTGGGGAGCAAAATAAGTGATGATGGTCGAAGTAGAGAGGATATAAAATGTAGGATTGCAATGGCAAGGAAAGCGTTTCTGAAGAAGAGAAATTTATTAACATCGAGTACAGATTTAAGTGTCAGGAAGTCTTTTCTGATAATATTTGTATGGAGTGTAGCCATGTATGGATGTGAAACATGGTCGATAAATAGTTTAGGCAAAAAGAGAATAGAAACTTTCCAAATATGGTGCTACAGAAGAATCCTGAACATTATATGAGTAGATCATGTAACTAATAAGGAGGCAATCAACATAATTGGGGAGAAGAGGACTTTGTGGCACAACATGACTAGAAGAAGGGGTAGGTTGATAGGACACGTTCTGAGGCATCAAGGGATCACCAATTTAGTATTGGGGGGAAGTGTGGAGGGTAAAACTCGTAGAGGGAGACTGAGGGACGAATACGCCAAGCAGATTCAGAAGCATGTAGGTTGCAGTAGGTACTGGGAGATGAAGAAGCTTGCACAGGATAGCGTAGCATGGAGAGCTGCATCAAACAAATCTCTGGACTGAAGACTGCAACAACAACTAAAGATTTTCTCGGAAATTGACCAAATGCTCTGTCCACGCTACCTAAGCTAAATATTCTGTAAACAAGCCTCTTCTGAAGAAAGAAATATAACGATAATGAATATCCTCTTGAAGAAAGTAAACACTCATCTTGAGAACACGTAAAATTCTTCTTAAGAAGTAATAAAACTATCCTTCAAAAAAATACAATGTTAAGGGTCTTGAAGCTTCTTAGTAGTAGTAGTAGTAGTAGTTTTATTCATTCGTAGATCTCTTTTTACAAGGATATAGGACATGTCAAAGTATTTACAAGCTTAGACCAATTTAAAATAAGCTAATTCATATACACATATGTTTACAGACTTCTAGTTAGAAACAATTATTAGATTTACTCCCAGTATACAATACTTTTTTTATAAATAACTTATTAAATAATGTAATGCCACACTATTCACTCATATCTCACTATCAGTCACAGCACACACTATACACACATTGTTTCATAACACTTTACTCACTACACACACACACACACACATACACACACACACACACACACACACACACACACACACACACACACTGGTGATCTCTGGGCCATTTTCTGTACCACAACTTCCCATTTGCTATTCTGAAAAACTGAGTCAGCGTCCCTCTGTAATGAGTGAGATGTTGAGCTCAGATAGAGGAAGAGGTGTTAGTACTGTGCTATGCATAGCTTAAGAATAAGTATTTCTAGAAAGGAAAATACCAGGAAACAGACATAAAGTGAAGGTGTTATGTGGAATGTTGGATGTTTTCTAATCATTATTATTATTTATTTGTATAACATTTTTTAGCAAACCCCTACTCTGTTTTATCTGAATAATCGTTCAATGTATAAAATGTATTGCATAACAGGTACTTTTTAGCTGCTTTTTTAAATAAGTGTATTTCTGCAATTTCATTTATCTCTTTTGGCAATTTATTGTAGAGTTTTATTCCTTGGTAGAAAATGCTGTTTTGAGTTTTATGTTTATTTTTTTGGTAAATGTAAGTTGAGTCTATCTCTTGTTGCAAGGTCATGGACAGAGCTGTTTGTGCAGTAATTATCAATGTTATTTTTGATGTCTACGACTGACTGGGAAAGGTATTCACATGGAGCAGTTAAAATCTCCAGTGTTTTGAACAGATCTACACAATGAGCTCGACTAGTTTTTTTTGTTATTATTGTTATGGTTCTTTTCTGGACTTTGAAAATTGTTTTCATATTTTGTGCGTTTGTTCCCCAAAAAAGAATGCCATAGCTAAGAACTGAGTGTATATATGAATAATATGTAACTAAGAGACGGTGTTCAGGAAAGACAGATTAGGCAGAATTGGTGGTGGAGTGTTTGTGTCTGTCAGTAGTGGTTCATCTTGTAGTGAAGTCGAAGTAGATACTCCGTGCGAATTGGTATGGGTGGAGGTTATACTTAACAGCCGAACTAAGTTACTAATTGGCTCCTTCTACCGACCCCCAGACTCCGATGATATTGTTGCTGAACAGTTCAGAGAAAATTTGAGTCTCGTAACAAATAAATACCCCACTCATACGGTTATAGTTTGTGGGGACTTCAACCTTCCCTCGATATGTTGGCAAAAATACTTGTTCAAAACCGGTGGTAGGCAGAAAACATCTTCCGAGATTGTCCTAAATGCTTTCTCCGAAAATTATTTCGAGCAGTTAGTCCACGAACCCACGCGAATTGTAAATGGTCGCGAAATCACACTTGACCTCTTAACCACAAACAATCCAGAGCTAATAGAGAGCATCATGACTGATACAGGGATTAGTGATCACAAGGTCGTTGTAGCTATGCTCAATACCGGTTCTTCCAAATCCACCAGAAACAAACGCAAAATAATTTTATTTAAAAAAGCGGATAAAGTGTCACTAGAAGCCTTCCTAAGAGACAATCTCCATCCCTTCCAAACTGACTATGCAAATGTAGACGAGATGTGGCTCAAATTCAACGATATAGTAGCAACAGCAATTGAGAGAATCATGCCTCATAAATCGGTAAGAGATGGAACTAATCCCCCGTGGTACACAAAACAGGCCCGAACGCTGTTGCAGAGGCAACGGAAAAAGCATGCGAAGCTCAGAAGAACGCGAAATCCCGAAGATTGGCTAAAATTTACAGACGCGCGAAATTTGGCACGAACTTCAATGCGAGATGCCTTTAATAGATTCCACAACGAAACATTGTCTCGAAATTTGGTAGAAAATCCGAAGAAATTCTGGTCGTATGTAAAGTACACAAGCGGCAAGACACAGTCAACACCTTCGCTGCGCAGTGCCGATGGTACTGATACCGACGACTGTGCCGCTAAAGCGGAGTTATTGAACGCAGTTTTCCGAAATTCCTTCACCAGGGAAGACGAATGGAATATTCCAGAATTTGAAACACGAACAGCTTCTAGCATGAGTTTCTTAGAAGTAGATACCTTAGGGGTTGCGAAGAAACTCAAATCGCTTGATACGTGCAAGTCTTCAGGTTCAGATTGTATACCGAATAGGTTCCTTTCAGATTACGCTGATACAATAGCTCCCTACTTAGCAATCATATACAACCGCTCGCTCACCGATAGATCTATACCTACAGATTGGAAAACTGCGCAGGTCGCACCAGTGTTTAAGAAGGGTAGTAGGAGTAATCCATCGAACTGCAGACCTATATCATTGACGTCGGTTTGCAGTAGGGTTTTGGAGCATATACTGTATTCCAACATTATGAATCACCTCGAAGGGAACGATCTATTGATACGTAATCAGCATGGTTTCAGAAAACATCGTTCTTGTGCAACGCAGCTAGCTCTTTATTCGCACGAAGTAATGGCCGCTATCGACAGGGAATCTCAGGTTGATTCCGTATTTTTGGATTTCTGGAAAGCTTTTGACACCGTTCCTCACAAGCGACTTCTAATCAAGCTGCGGGCCTATGGGGTATCGTCTCAGTTGTGCGACTGGATTCGTGATTTCCTGTCAGGAAAGTCGCAGTTCGTAGTAATAGACGGCAAATCATAGGGTAAAACTGAAGTGATATCAGGTGTTCCCCAGGGAAGCGTCCTGGGACCTCTGCTGTTCCTGATCTATATAAATGACCTGGGTGACAATCTGAGCAGTTCTCTTAGGTTGTTCGCAGCTGATGCTGTAATTTACCGTCTAGTAAGGTCATCCGAAGACCAGTATCAGTTGCAAAGCGATTTAGAAAAGATTGCTGTATGGTGTGGCAGGTGGCAGTTGACGCTAATTAACGAAAAGTGTGAGGTGATCCACATGAGTTCCAAAAGAAATCCGTTGGAATTCGATTACTCGATAAATAGTACAATACTCAAGGCTGTCAATTCAACTAAGTACCTGGGTGTTAAAATTACGAACAACTTCAGTTGTAAAGACCACATGGATAATATTGTGGGGAAGGCGAGCCAAAGGTTGCGTTTCATTGGCAGGACACTTAGAAGATGCAACAAGTCCACTAAAGAGACAGCTTACACTACACTCATTCGTCCTCTGTTAGAATATTGCTGCGCGGTGTGGGATCCTTACCAGGTGCGATTGACGGAGGACATCGAAGGGGTGCAAAAAAGGGCAGCTCGTTTTGTATTATCACGTAATAGGGGAGAGAGTGTGGCAGATATGATACGCGAGTTGGGATGGAAGTCCTTAAAACAAAGACGTTTTTCGTCGCGGCGAGATCTATTTACGAAATTTCAGTCGCCAACTTTCTCTTCCGAATGTGAAAATATTTTGTTGAGCCCAGGTAGGAATGATCATCAAACTAAAATAAGAGAAATCAGAGCTCGAATAGAAAGGTTTAGGTGTTTGTTTCTCCCGCGCGCTATTCGGGAGTGGAATGGTAAAGAGATAGTATGATTGTGGTTCGATGAACCCTCTGCCAAGCAATTAAACGTGAATTGCAGAGTAGTCATGTAGATGTAGATGTAGATGAAGAGACACTGCATGTTACACACTGATGATAGGATTCTAAGGACATAACATGCTGATGACAAACTGAGTGTATATATGAATAATATGTAACTAAAAGACCCTGCATGTTACACACTGATGATAGGATTCTAAGGGCATAACATGCTGATGACATTCCGTTTGCAAGTACCAGTGTGTGTTCACATCACTTCAACTGAGAATCAATCACCATTCCTAGAAATTTTGCATTTGGTAGACAGTCTGTAGAGGTGCCATCTAGATTTAATTTAACATTGTAATTTTTCCTCTTCAAACTGAAATTCATGGCATTTGTTTTCTTCATGTTCAATGTCACTTTATTGCTTATTGATGAATCATAAACATCCTTTAGAGTTTCATTTGTTTTCTCGGCAAGGAGTTCTCTTGTTTTCTCATTGACTATAATATTGCTGTCATCAGTGAAGAGAATTTTTTCACCATGAGTAACAATACTGGGAAAGTCATTGATGTATATCAGAAATAGGATTGGTTCTAATATGCTACCTTATGCAACCCCTATATCAATGTATTTTGGTTCTGATAAGTGTTTTACTAAATGTTTAGATCTATTTGAAGTATGTGTTATCTCTACTTTTTGTACATTATCTGCTAGGTATGATTGAAACCAGTCATTAGCTAACCCTCTTATTCCTAATGTTTCTAATTTATTTAATAGAATCTTGTGGTCGACTGTATCAAATGCCTTAGAAGGATCCAAAAATATAGCTGTGACACACTCATCTTTATCACAAGCATCAAGTACAACTTTTGTGAATTCTGCCACTTCGGAAACCAGACTGTGGTTTGCTTAAAAGATTGTATTTATTCAGGTATTTCATTAATCTGTCTTTCATAATTGCTTCTATTATTTTTGAGAACACTGACAGCAGGGAAATGGGCCAGTAATTTTCTACGTCTTCTGCATTACCTTTCTTAAGCAAAGGCACAGCTCAGGCCTGTTATAACTGCTCTGGAAATGTCCCTGATGTGAGGGATTCATTCATTATATTTGTTAAAGGGCCTTATGTAATCTCTATGCATTGTTTCAGTACACACATTAGTACTTCATTTAAGCCTACTGACTTTTTATTTTTTAGTTTTTGAACAGTTTTATTGACTTCATTCTCTGTGGTTGGAAGTAACGTCATGATATTTAGTGCAACATTATTTACAGGTGTTATATTTGTTTGGGAGAATTTTTGCTATAACCTCTTTGTAATATTTGAAAAATGCGCGTTTACATAGTTTGCTAAATGTTGTGGATCATTTATTACCTTATCCCCCTCACTTAGCAGAATGTTATTCTGTGTTAGTTTGCCTCTCCCCGTTTCCTTTTTTATAACATCCCAAACTGCTTTGCTTTTATTCTCTGCATTATGTATTATTTTGTCATTAAATGACTTTTTTGTACCAATCAGCACCTTCCTATAGATTTTTTGTATCTATGATAGAAATTTAAGAATTCTGGATCATTGTGAATCTTTTTCATGGAACTGAGGTATTTAAGTATTTGAGAGGACTTCTTAATACCTGCTGTTATCCATCTGTTTTTGTGAGATTTTGATACAGACATGCATACTTTTGGAAATGCCTTTTCAAAGTTCAATTTAAACAATGTGGAGAATTTAGAGAATTTCATATTCACATTGATTTCCTTATACACTACATTCCAGCTTTCTTTTTCTAGTTCTTTTGAAAAATCTTTTATTTTGATTTCTGATAGGTGTCATTTGTCAGCTTGTAGTTTAGGGAATGATTCGATGCCTGATTTTACTGGTGTTATTTGACAGAGACAGTCTGAGAGTCCGAGATTTTTTACAGCTACATCATATTTTTCCCTGTCCATATTTGTGGCCAATGGTCAATTACTGATGCAGTCATTGTAGTAACCCTTGTTGCACTATTGACCAATAGGGACATGATAAAACTTTGAAGGATGTGATGAAGGTGCTGCTGGATTCATTTATGATATTAGTGTTGATGTTAATATCCCCATACAGAATTATGTTGATCTTTGTACTTGAGACTTTATCTAGAACTTCTGTTAACTTATTGAAAAAAGTGTCCACACTACTACTGGGAGATCTATACACACACAAAATGATCACTTTCTTGGTGATATTCGATAGCTGATATTTCAAAGTATTTGTCTTTACTTACTATACTGAGGTCATGTCTTGATTTGAACTATGTTCCTTTTCTGGTATAAATGAAGTAGTTCTGCAGTAAGAGTTTGCCCTTTGATACAATGATAATATTACATGTTGGATTTCTGTGTCTCTACACCATTGCTCAGTAATACAAACTACTGTGCGGTTCGCAGATTGGAGCTCAACTTCTAGTAGTTGTATTTTATTTTTTATTGATTGCATGTTTTGATGGAGGATTCTTAAGTCTGTGAAATGCTGCACGTTACTCTTTCCAATGGTTTATTTTTCTTTGTGACATCTGGTATGTGTGATATTTGAAGTGTTAAAATCTGTCTTGTGACTGATTATTTCAGTTTTTTTTAAAACTGCTGGAGATACTCTTTAGGCAGGGGAACCTATTGTCTGGGTTTACCCTAAAAAAGACCTACTTTTCCTGCCTATGACAACAGGTATTTGACCATGTGTGGCCCGAGATCCACCCCCATCTACTTTCTTGAATCAGCTGTACCAATCTTCCCTTCCTAGTCCTGCTTAGGTGTAGGCCATGCCTAGTGAAACCCCATCTCTTGAAACTCCTGATGAGCACCAGAGAAACATGATCAAAGTTGGCTGTCCTCAGAGCCATCCCTAACCCCACATTTATTCACCTGACAGCTCCATCAAGGTGTGGTCGATCATGAAGCTGGAGCATCTCAAACAAAGTGTACGCTGGTGCCATGAGTCAGGGAAGCTATGTTGTCCAGGTAACCACCTATGTCATACGTCCCATCCATGTCCAAAATGTTTCCCATTCCACCCACTATCACTACATGGTCCTCTTTTGTAAAGTCCTTATATAAAGACGCTAGGTCCTCTATCATATGACTTAGCCCTGCATTTGGCTCGAAGATACTGGTGGCCTGGTAAGCTGCCCCTAAATTTTCCTGTAACTGGGGGCCTACACCTCGCTGATGGCTACTATCTAGTAGCAGCACTCTCTTCTTCCTAACACTTTGTACATTCCTAGGCTTCTTGGCCTCAGTTAAAGTGTGCTGCAGATTTCCTGTTCCTCGTTCTACCTGAGGCTCTTCTCCACTTAACTCTGGCAGTGGTAGATACCTGTTTTTGGTGTTGATGATAAAGCTGTCAGATCGCGTTCTCTTTCTTCCTATGCTCCTAGCAGCTGCCAGTTCCCAACCACCCTCCTCCCCCCTGTCTCCCTTGATCCTTATGAGTTCCTTCCTTGCTTTCTCCAACAGTGCCTGGAGGGCACAGATTTTCCTTTCCTGTTCCCCAATCAAAATGTTCCTACTGCATACTCTGCAGTTCCAGGAGAGAGCCTCTTCTGTTCTCCCAGCAGTCTCCCCACTGCATCCTCCCCCCCCCCCCCCCCCCCCCACAGTGCAAATATTTCCCACAAGATTGGCAACAAATCCCTCTACTTACTACTCTATAACAGCTCCCACATTTCTCACTCATGGTCAGTTTAGAAAGAATAATTAAGTTTAAAGAAATGATGAACGTTTTCTCATAAAACAGTATTCTTGATAGACATTAAAAATTTCTCTTAACAACTGTAAACTACTGTGGAAACAATAAAACTCCTCTTGAAACAGCCGCTGCTGATTAAGGGTATGAAGAGACTAAATACCTAAGGTCATCAGTCTCTTATACACCTCCCAGGACGGAATTTGTCTACCCCATCTGTCTGCATCTAGAGTTAATCATTTCTGTAAGGGTGAGAACGTCTCCTAAATGCGATATTGCTGTGCCTGTGTTATCCTGATTACGATACAAGTATGTCCACCTTCTGGCTATCCATGCATGACTCACGGCCAGATGCAACCTCCCATATGTCGTCAACCATGCAGCAAGACCTCTACTTGTACGTCATTATGCTTATTCCTGTAAAGGGCAGAGGTTGCACTTGAAAGTCGCTTGCCCGATCTGGCACAAATTTTCATTGTCGTCATCCCTTTCTATAGCTGATGGTTGTCCTTATTCGCAATTACGAATTCATTTCATGTTTTCTACATGTTTGCGTAACATGTATCAAAGGAGAAACGCGAGTCCCAGCCGAGTATTCACATAGTGGGATGTGGAAAACCACCTAAAATCCACATCTAGGTTGGGCGGCGCTTGAGTCCTCGACGTTAATCCACAAAGCGGAGAGCTACGATCTGGGTGAGGCTAGCCTCTTCAAGTGCCGGAAGGCGCGTCATCGCGTACGGCTATCAAGGCGACTGTCGAAATTAGAAAGCAATATTGCAATTCTAAATCGTCCCACATTACACCGTGAGAGCTCCGGAAATATAATTGGTATTTATTGCCGAGTTTATCTTATACGATTGAATGTTGGCGTCGATAGTTTCACCAGTCACTTGTCAGTGTTGACTCTGAACGTGACAATAGAGACTGTCTAACGCTGTGGTTAACATGGAAAAACAAGTATTCATGTTATAAATGCTCGTACAGACATCCTGATGTAGATTTCTGCAGTTTCACTGAACTCTTCACGTGATTTATTCGGACATGGAGATTGCTTAAACAGGTCAATGAGGCTTGTTTCCCCCATTTTTTTTAAAAAAAAGCTTATGTTTCCATAATATGGCAACATAACAATTGTGAAGCTGTATTACCATACACCCGGCGGATCGTAGAATAAATCCTGTGTGTGTCTGTCTGAAACATTATGAGTGAATGTAAGTTTTTCTTGTTGAATTGAAAAGAAACAGCCGAAGTTTCACTCATTTACATTGCTACTCACGAACAATCTTCCACATTATCGTGAAGTTTCAAAATTTGTCGATTCTTTATTTCTCCCTCACGATGTGTCAACAAAATTGTGAAGTCATTGGTGAAATTTTCATAATTTGGAGCTCACACATTATGAATCTATTTTCTTTTTTAATTAAATACAGCATAAAAGGAGATTTTCGCTATTATCGGCATTGTTGATTGACTAGACAGTGGAACATTGACCAATAAATAATAAATATGAGGCGCTGCTCAAGGAAGGGTGACGGGGAATAAAAATAACTTGTCCGAAGGCCCGCAAGAGCAGTAAATCACTTAACACGATTTGCGGGACAAAAAGGCTGCGTGAAGCAAAGAGAGACTTTCCAGTGAAAGAAAGAAGAGGTTACTGATGCACTGCTCATGCATTTCATGAATTATGGTGCCTCCTGGTGATTTCGGTTACCGTACTCGTAGGACAGTAAGAAATAATGTTCGACTAAGTACATTAACGCCGGCCAAAAAAGGCATTCTATGCTTCACATTCTGGTGTCGTGCACAGCCGGCCATTGTGGCCGAGCGGTTCTAGGCGCTTCAGTCTGGAACCGCGCGACCATTACGGTCGCAGGTTCGAATCCTGCCTCGTGTTAGTTAGGTTAGTTAGGTTTAAGTATTTCTAAGTTCTAGGGGACTGATGACCTCAGATGTTAAGTCCCACAGTGCTCAGAGCCATTTGAACCATTTGTCGTGCACAAGTTTTTTAAACTAAATTCCGTCTGAAAAAGAACTATTTAAGAACAATAAGATATCACTTCTTTGATTTCTGTCAGACCCATTAGTAGAAACTCGCTCTGTTCGCGGACGTTACCTTTGCATGATAACAATCGACGGAATTTTGCTCCATTCTTTTGACATCTACGCTTTATTACTCGGGCCGAAAGACAGAAATATCCTAAGCAAACAAAAGCTAGACGTCACAAACAGATCCCACTGATAAATGCAAACAATCGCTGACAATTCCGACTGTCATTGGCGGTATACGACTGCTATCATTTCTTCTAGCGGGAGCAGTAGACAAAGTCGATCATTGTTAGTGGCTGAGAAGCCGTGTAGGAGTTCAGTCGCCTAAGTCGGAAAAGTTTCCCTTATTTGTTTCTCTCTGGGTAATTTTCCTCAGTCAATGAGACACTGCGAAGAGCGCTGGAACTTAACTCTGGCTGCTGACGCACCGTCCCGTGATACACAATTGTAGATGATGAAAATTTCTTCAACACCAGCATTCGCAGCGACAACATCGGGATTGAAGCGCTAAGGTGAAACAAACGGCACACATCTCCATCATCAAATTAACTGATCCATTTATTCTTATAGCACTTTCGACTCTAATGGTATCATTGTCTACAGAACGTTGAAACGTGTTCTTGATTTGTTCTTACGATAGTTGTAGTCTGCGCATAGCACAGATAGCAATTCAGCTTTCGTATTGTGGGCTCCACTTATTTTATTTCTTACAAAAAAAAGGAAGAAAAAATGTGATCCATCCAGATAATTCGAGGATGTTTTCTTTTATTATTCCATATCACAGTTACAGATACTGCTGAGTATTTACTGTAATTGTTTTTTCCCCTCTCTAACTAATGAAAGTTTATTCAGTTAACAGCTGGAAAATTCTGGCACCTTTATCAATAACTATTATCTAACTGCTGAACAAGAAAATTGTGACATGAAGGGACTGTAGAGAAGGTGTATACTGCATATTTTGCGGCATATGACTAATACAGACATAAATTCCTTACTGTACTCGGTCTCTGAGAGCCTTGTCTATCGATTGGGATCTTCATCTTCACACGGTCTTGCTTGGACTGACCCATGTTATGTTTCTCTACGTCTTTCATGCAAAGCCTCCCGCTTCTAACTTTTCACTTCCTATTTCGGTGGCAAGCGCTGTAATGCACCGTCTTTTGTTTTTGACTGAAAGGTGCAGTAATTTCTTTTGGAAACATCTTACATTTTTTACCATCATTAACAACTGTAAAAAGTTTACTAAATTATAGGGGACCAAACGTTATTTTATTCAAAAATGAATTTCACGAAAAGCTTATCTAAAAGAAAAATTTGTGTTAAAGCACTAAAGACAGGATAAAAATTTGCTCTCCTCAAAAAAAGATCAAAAATATGTTTATAATATTTTAATAAAACTGCGTAAAACAATACCAAATGGTAGATAAAGACTACAAATAGAAACTTGAATATTTTCCTGAAATGCACAAGTTGCTCTTTGTAGACTAGCCCAGAGTTTTGTATTATTTAATCAAAATTTATTCAAATCTTTCTTAAATGAACATCAAACCAAAAACTGTTTACAGAAATCGCTAGTAGCCCTTTCAGCCTCAGCGCAGTCTAAGTGTTTCCACACTTGCCACATAACGCAGTCATTTAACCCACACTTTTCCCGAGTGCCTTGAGAGAACCTTTCACGAGAAAAGATACAAGATGCATTACACGATTCTGATGTGTACCCGTTAATAATATCCAGGTCATTCATCGCCGTCCACAAGAGCAGTTTCACAGGAATCTGCTGAGTTCGTAAGCTGAATTTTTCTTTTTTTGGAAGTCTTCGGTTCGCCCACCCCTGCTCCCTGGCTGGCCTTTCCCGGGACAACTAAACGACCTCTTCTTGATGTTACATTTGACAAGTGACTTGATCAACTGATTTTTATATGGAGTTCGAGTGATGCGGCTGGTGTTTTCTGCTTTGTGCCCCATAGTTGAGGTTATCTTTTTAATGTTGGAGACAAGAGACTACATTTTATATCCTCGGAGAACATTTGCAGTGTTTCAGCAACCTCATCAATTGGCATAGCTAGAGCCTGATGTCCTTGTATATTAGGATAAGTTGAAGCAAAATCAGATGATGTCGATGGTCCAGGAAAAGCGTATAGTGGAGCATAAGATTCATAAACATTGTTTTCTACTGCAGAACAAGTTTTTCTTGCAAGCAATTAAACTGCTACAAAGGCAGAGTCGGTGAAGAGGTAGAAGTTCATAGAATATAACACGTTTTGTTCGAACCCGTTTATGTTTCCTCGGCCGTTTGGGTACGAAGATAGACTTGGCCGAAAAGCTCTGCAAAGACGAAGACTGTGAGAGGACATCCATTCTGATGCAACCATACTCTCACTGCATCGCTGTAGTACGTTTTCAGAGGCTCCATGAACGTTTTATCTAGAGGCTGCAGTTCGTGGGTGCAATGAGGAGGAAGTGAGATGATAGTCACGTGTTATATTCTGGCCAAGTCAGTGACATCTCGATTACGATTTTGGCTACAATGACCACCCAAGTTGAGGAAACAGCCTTAGGGCATGTCTTCTCAATTAAATGAACGAATCATTCGATGAAAAAATTGTTTTGAACCCTTCCTGAACGACGGACTCTATCAACTGCACAAGCAGGGTATCCTCTCATCAGAGCTTGGATATTGCTGGTTCTGAGAAGAATTACCACTGGCGGGACATAAAGACCCTACCTTCCCATTCATGCTATAACTGTGATTGTAGCTCATCTCTCTGCGGACGTTACGGCTGCAGTTTATTTGCTCCCCTTTCATCCCTGTCACTTTAGGAATTATGCTCTGGACAATAGGCAAGCCTATCTCATCCATGTTGTACACTCGGTCTGCTGGATATGAGTGTTTGTTGAAAGCGTCTGCCAGTAGAGCAAAGAAACCCAAGGCTCTAGCATATGATGCTCGACAAGGATTGCAAATTGACAGCTGATCCTTGTATCTCCGAAGAAAAAGATCAGCTCGAGCTCGTCCTGCTTCTCCTCCCTTGAAACGGGTTGTCGAGCTATTTCTCTGGGCAAGTAAATGTGTCATTCTCAGGTATGACAAAGTACACCCAAAGAATTTTCTGCTCCATCACACACAAGGGGTAAGAAACTAATAGCTAATCGAGCTTTACATTTAAAAAATGTTTTGTTTCAAGACTTGCCACTTGAACCACTCGCTTCGGGGTTTTATCGAGTTTAAGAAATTTCTCAATTCTTATGTTGTACTCCGAACGTTCCTGCAGCACCTTACATGTAAGCCCGTTTGGTTTTCACAGCTGCTGTAGTACATAGCAGCAGAGGTTTATCCCATTGATTCTTCTGGTTATTGCATTCCTAACGTTTCTTCATTCTCGGCATTCTGCAACAACCAGAAAAAAATCATTATTAGTAGAATCTGAAACAGAAGATTTAGATACATTTATTACTATGTTAGTTACGGTTATCAAATTAATCGAAATCCGAGTAGACGTCTGCCATAAAAATTATCAAAATGTTTTATGTTGTTTAAGAGGAAAGAAGGAATAATTACCGTCACCTTTATGTGGGGGCGTCAACGGCCTTGCCGCAGTGGTAACACCGGTTCCCGTCAGATCACCGAAGTTAGGCGCTGTCGGGCTGGGCTAGCACTCGGATGGGTGACCATCCGGTCTGCCAACCGCTGTTGGCAAGCGAGGTGCACTCAGCCTTTGTGAGTCAAATTGAGGAGCTACTTGATTGAGAAGTAGTGACTCCGGTCTCGTAAACTGACATTCGGCCGGGAGAGCGGTGTGCTGACCACATGCCCCTCCATATCCGTATCCGGGGACGCCTGCGGGCTGAGGATGACACGGCGGCCGGTCTGTATCGTTGGGCCTTCCGTGGCCAGTTCGGAAGGAGTTAAAATTTTAAATGGGGTCACATATTTGTATCATCCCCACCTAAGCAAGACGGTGTCAATCACATGTAAATAACGGAGGTCATGACTCAAGACACGCTTCTGAAAGTTGCTTAGGATTCTGCTTCCCGCAGATCATTGTAAAATTATTTTAAAGTAACCAAAATAAAACGATTTCACATACCTGCCAAACGTTTGCTGTCCAGGACGAACGCCAGTCCGCACAATACCCGGTGCTTCATCCACGCTACTTCAAGGAAAGGTTCCAGGCGTTTATTGTCCTCTTCTATCAACAAGTGTCACCGTTCACAATTCCTGGCCGCTACTCTGCAGAATCTGCTATAGCCGTTTAGGGAGTGGTGCCCAGATTTACATGTTTCCCTACATCAGACCAGACCCCAAAGGCTTCATTATTCGGGTGCAATTTTGTTTAAACAGGAAGTTAGTAGTTCCTGAAACACGAGCTGGTCGGAGAAACGGACTTGGCTTAAGTTATACGAGTGGAATGCCGTTTCTGTGTAAATTGAAATGTAAGATTTTATATCCCTGAATTCCTATACTGAGACTTTTTTTATCTTTTTAAGAAGTGAATTGTTACACCACTTTAGTTTAGGCCAGTTTAATAAGTTATTGTGAAAGATACTCATGTATGTCATAGACATTGCCATTTATCTCGAAAAGCAAATAGTATTCGCTACACTTCATTACAACAACGTTTAATGGGGAACCACGTATATTTCCAGAGGAAAGAAAAATTATTTACGCAGATGTGCCACAGTTCAGAGCACACGAATGCTACAAACTTTATCATCCGCCTTTGAATGGTTGATTGATCAGCAAGGTCCGGAGAAGGTGATTTATTACATTTGAGTTTCTTTCTTAGACTATGTGAAATCGGCCTTGACCTTTCCTTCCTCACTTTCGAAACGAAATCTGCCTGCCGAGCTGTGGGTGCTACATAATACGCCCGAACATTTCCTAATGGCGGACACCTTCTCTGCAAGTCAAACGTGAGGCCCGTGCGTTGATGAAGGCAGTTTAGCGTATCTGGCGTGGTATTTGGGAAACGTTATCAAACTAACTCATCTCTGCAGCGGAAACGATAGCTGGAATAGGAGACAAAAAGACATGCAGCTAAATCACAAAATTGCAACTTTGAATTTCATAAATTTTTGAGTTACACTTCTCATCCAGAAAGTAAAATGAGCCCACGGGTTAATGCCTCGCTGACTGTGGGGTCATATCGGTGCGCCTTGATGGTAATTGTGGATATAACGAACTTCTAATTGGGGTCATATAGTATTATTCATGTACATACTCGTTATTTTGAATGGAGCTTAGGATCTGCCTTACACTAAGAGACTGGTTAATGGTTCCATGTCAGATAACTTTTGTAATCTGAAGCTGTACAAAACTCCCTAAAAAGATCTGCGTTACAATCTGAAAGACTACCATTACTTCCCTCTTCTTAGTTTCAAAAGGAAATGATATTATGAAAAAGTTTTTCGTCGTTTCCTGCCGAATAAATCATTACTTTTATTGGCATTGAGAGTATCGCCGAAACACTGTAGCTGTCTTTCAGCATCAGGAAACTGATTCAACGAATTATATAACCTCTCTGAACGATTGAGGAAGCCGAAACGAGGTTTTCGGCAAACCATAGTATCCACAGAGACACATAATTTAGTTGTTAGTTCTTGTATCAACCGAGTTATTGAAGAAAACGTGATTTTTTTAACGTGACAATATACTTTTTAACGACAATCGAAAGCTCTAGAACAGACCAGTACAGTGATACGATATTTATTAATTTCGACGTTGAAACTTTTCGCAAAAATGTCGGAGAAACGTGTTCAGATTGAGAGGTAAAGACGGCTGGACTCGGCTATTGCGGCGTAAACATCGCCAGGGGGACTGTCATTTCAGGTTGTGTCGTCGTATCACGTCTGTAGGTTATATAGTTGTTTCCACAGCAGCTGTCCACTTAAACATGAGTAAGTAATCGCATTCGAAATAGCTTTCCTCAGCGCCATTTTACAGGCTAGAAGTCAGCATTCAGTTCCATTTACGAAAACTGTAGCTGACACTGCATTATACTACTGTATAAAGACAAGACGTTGCTTAACGTTGTTACCAAAAATCTCGAAAAGTTCTTGGCCGATTTACTTCTAATTTTCACACGATACTCTAATTCGGACGGAAAAACACCATATATTTTTAATTATGTATTGATATATACGTAATATGCAGGGCGAGCCACCTAACACTTGCACCGCAAGAATTTCTGACATGGTAAACACTATCGATACGCTGTTTTCGCAGAACTGAATTTTGGGCAAGGACGCGTTTTTACAGCCAGTTCAAAAACGTTGACGAAAGTCCAGTTTTCTACAACAGTTATATATATTTTAAATGGGACAATGCCTCTTGGCAGAGAAATCCTAAAAGTAGCGTAAATGAGAATGTCAATGGTTTTTGTTGCAGGGAGCTAGTGCGAGTAGTTTGCGAGCTATCGTACTGTGAACATTGTAAACACCAACAGCTGTTTCTTCCATCCTATTGCTTAGATGCTAGACGACGCAGTTATGTTTGTTTACATTGTGTTGAGCATACACTAATTGCATTGCGACGGTTCTGTCACTGTGGGATTGTGGATGTATTAAGACGTGCTTAGAAGATCATATTTCCCAGTGCGAAAAAAAGAAAAACGGACATGCTCATGGATTATGGTGAATAAAGGAAACACGCCGTTCATTCGTGTACTGTGTACCCCGAAAGGTATCCCAATAGACGTCAACTCTTTCAAACAATTACAGATGATACGAAACGGCCTACTACTGCTGCCTGCGCTGCAGTTTCTGCTGAAATGCCAAAACGTCTGCAGCAATCGTTGCACTGTAAACTACCAGCTTGTATTGACGCTGTTGTGGTCATTTTGAACACAGGCCGTGAGGGTGCATTCGTTCTTTACGTTTCAAGAGTCCACAGAGGTACTATATTCATTTTTGTTTGTCTTTAGTTTGTCTTAGGCAAGGTCCCATTTAATAACACTACATCATCGGAGATATTAACAATTGCGCAGGCTTCACATACGCACCCATCTGAAATTCACATTCGTTTGTGCTACAGTGTGGATCCACCTAAACTTTTTGGTAAAAAATTATACTGCGTTACACCCTGATCATCCCTCGTAAAAGAAATCAAGCTATGTCATACGAGTACTACAGATTTAGAACGTGCTGAAAGCTAAATTCAACATTTTTATGAATAAATTGTCATAAAAATTGTGATAGACACTATTGGCGTAAGATTCAAGAAGTGGCTAAAACGGTCACCCCGTCACCGAATCCTAGTTGCAGGTTGCCTATCTAACAGCCTACATGGGCAACAAAAATTTGATTTTTACTATTTTGTAAGATTATTGACTGAATTTAAAAATTTTAAGTGCTGCCACAATAGATTTATTAAGAGGTATAATCTTATGTTAAATTTTTAACAGCAGTTAGTAAAGTATTAGTCAGAACTGTGTATATGGTTTGAGCAGGGTAGCTCATGGCGCACACATTACCCAGATTACACTCATCCAGTATTTGAGAATGAGAGCACTTAGCGACTTCCAACAAATTTTACACATAATTTCAAACCGTTTCAAGGCTTTTTCTTGGTGATGCTCGCACAAAATAATAACAGGAAAAAGTTATCGCTTACAATTTCGCTGCTCATGCAGTAAAATTTCAGCCTCCAGTACAACGTTTTAGTTTATTACTTCTGTAGTACTTACTCTATTCGCAACACATTTTGCAGTCAGTATCCTCATATACCACTGAAAGTGCCTGCAAAATTATATCACTTCACGACACACAGTTGAGGAGACACGACGTCATAAACACTGAGATGTTTTTCTTAAAACGGGTTTGACATACATAATATCAAATTTGTAACACACTAACTTACTGGTAAAGTAATAAAATGTTTGAAACTCTTCTGTACATGGGAGTTTGATTCTTTAAAAGGCTGGGAGTAGGGACAGGGCTAACTGGAAAGTAAACCGATACAGATTATCCAGTGTGAAGTTCTGGTGTAAAGAAACGGAGTGCACATGCAGTGGTGTAGTTGTTGACTAAACGGAAAATGTTCCATCATTTCGAAATGATATTGGGAGAGTCGAAGTGTGTTTCGAACTTCTGGCATAGTTATTTGACTGATCAGGAAATTGGGATATATCATTACATCGCAGTTAGATTAGATTAGATTCGGTTTTCGTTCCATAGACCCAAAAAATGAGATGATTCTCGTGAATGTGGAACATGTCAGAATGTATGACATAAAAACATAAAACATTTGAATATAACACTTGATATCCTGGACATTTGTCAGGAGATTGTCGAAATACATGAATAAAATGCGGTAAACTGGAACAGCTAAAATTTACAAAACTAATACGCTGTCAGAATGAAACACTGTTATGCACTATTAATGAATTTATCATACGCAAAATACCTAATCTTGACTGTTGTGACCAAGTGCTGTCAAAACTGAAATCTACAGATAATTTTACTTAAATCGGCTCAACAGACTCTTAAGATTTTCATTTATGGAGTAGAAGGAGTTGCCTATCAAAAATTCTTTCAAACTCTGTTTAAACCGTGCTTTATCTGAAACCAAGTTTTTAATGGTTGCTGGCAATTTATTGAAAATGTGTGTTCCTGAATATTCGACCCTTTTTTTGGATCAAGGTAAGTGATTTTAGGTTTTAATGTAGATTGTTCTTACTCCTAGTATTGATACTATGTATTGAGCTGTTGGTTGGAAATAGAGGTGTATTACTTGCAACAAATTTAATTAAGGAATAAACATACTGAGAAGTAGTGGTTATAATACAAAGTTAATTGAACAGGTTTCTATATGATGTTCTTGAATTTACACCACAAATGATTCTTATCACACACTTCTGCACCCTAAAAACTTTTGCTCAGTTTGATGAGTTGCCCCAGAATATGATCCCATATGAGATAATACAATGAAAGTAAGCAAGTTTTTTTATATTTATATCTCCTACATCTGACATCATTCTCACAGAAAATACAGACTTGTTTAGGCACTTAATCAATTCTGTGGTATGCCCTTCCCACTGAATTTATTATCAAGTTGTAATCTCAGAAATTTAACACTGTCAACCCCTTCGATCTGCATGTCTTCATATGTTATACGCATGCTGGAAGGAAATCTCTTACAGGTTCTGAACTTCATATAGTTGGTCTTCTCAAAGTTTAATGACAGTGAATTAGCTTTAAAACATTTATGAATCTCAGTAAAAATTTGATTAGCAGCTATTTCCAAATCTGTACTTGACTTGCTACTTATTGCAATGTTTGTATCATCTGCAAACAAAACAAACTTAGCATCTTGCAAAGTAACAGATGAGAGATCATTAATGCACATAAGAAAAAGCAATGGATCCAAGATGGAACCTTGAGGAACAACACATGTAATTAATTCCCAGTCAGATGAAAACTGACTCGTTACTGCACAGGTATTTGGCAACAACACCCTTTATTTCATGTCAGATAGATAGGACTCAAACCATTTTGCAGCATAATATTCTAATTTACTTAAGAGAATGCTGTGGTTCACACAGTGAAAGGCTTTTGGCAGACCACAGAAAATGCCAATAGCCTCTAATTTACTATCTAATGAATTAAGTACATTCTCACTGTAAGCATAAATAGCTTTCTATATATCAGAACCCTTAAGAAATCCAAACTGTGACTTGGACAATACATTATTTGCAGTCAGATGCTTAAGGAGATGCTAGAACACAATCTTTTCAAATATATTTGTAAAAGCCGGCAAACGTGAAATTGGTCGATAGTTTGATGGTATCTCTTTATGCCCCTTCTTGCAAAGAGGCTTAACTTCAGCATACTTTAGCCAGTCTGGAAATGTTCCGCTGATAAGAGATTGATAGCACAAATAACTTAAGATTTTTGATTATCTTTGTTGATATGTTATCATACCCACTACAGTACTTAGATTTTAAGGATTTTATGATGATTGCTACTTCTTTGGGAGATGTGAGCGTCATTTCCATTTTACTGAAGTTATTTTTAAAGACTGGTCTCAGATATTCCATTGCACTATTCACTGAACCTGATAACCCCAAGCTGTCAGCAACAGAAATGAAGTACTTGTTTAAGAGGTTTGCAACACTACATGTAGTTGTTACCAAAGTCTCATTTATTTTTAGAGCTATTTGTTCGTCTTCCTTTTTGGCCCCACCTGTTTCTGTCTTCACTATATCCCATGTAGTTTTTATTTTGTTGCCTGATGTAATTATCATTTTCTCATAATAAAGCTGCTTTAATTTCTGGATTACTTGATTCAACATTCTGCTGTATTCTTTGTAATACATTAAAATTCTAACATCAGAGCTGTTCCTAGATAGTAGATACAGTCTCCTTTTTGTCCCATGTGATATCTTTATTCCTTGTGTAATCCACAGTTTATTTTTTGACTTCTATGTGGTTTGAGGTACCTTTACGGGAAAGCAATTTTCAAAAGTGAGGTAACTTTATTAATGAATGCTTTGTATTTTCCATTTGACCTAGAAATATTGTAAACATCAATCCAGTTCATGTCTTTGAGCAATTTCCCGAATTTCTCAATTTTTGACTTATTTATTACCCTCCTGTACTCAGATTTAATAGATTTTTATCCTGACAAGTTTCAGCATTTAACATAAGATGCCGCATGTCGTGATCAGATAGACCATTTACTATTGGTTTCATGATATGACTTTTTCCCTAAATTTGTCTACAAAAGTATTATCAATAGCAGTCTCAGATCATTTACATATCCTAGTAGCAAAGTTCACAATAGGAACTAAATTGAAGATAGTGTTAGTGATTGCAGTAATTGTTCACTGACAGAGATTTTCAATAAATCCCCATTAAAATCACCAGTAACCACTATTTCCTTGTTTTTTACCATGAGCTGGGACAGCAGAGCTTCCAGATTTTTTAATGAAAAGATTAAAATTTCCTAAAGGTGATCTGTATATACCTACTATTATAAAGTGTTTGCCTCATCATCATCATCATCATCATTATCATTATGAAACACTACTTTTGTTGCACAAGCTTCTAAGTGCTGCTCTGAGCAAAATGTATTAATATCAATATTGTTGAAATTAAAACAGTTTCTGACAAATGTGGGTATGGCATCTCCTCCTTTCTCCAGAAGTTCGAAGCTAACTTGAATCCTGTAACATTTAACATATCTATACCAGTGGCCACATGATGTTCAGAGAGACAGATTATATCAACTGGTTTGCTCAACTCTAATTCTTCAACACAAATAAGCAGCTCATTTAGCTTACCCTTTAGTCCTCGGATATTCTGATGCAATAACGATAACTGACTTTGAGCACTGGCTGAATACAACTGGATGAACCTAATTTTCATGCCAATTTTTGAGTGTCTCTAGTTTCAATCAGAGGCTGTCTGCATGAATTTTGTGCATTAAACTTTGCTTGCTGGCTGTCTGTTTTATCAATGTGAATGTCATTTTCAGCCCGTCTCTGAACATCTTTTGTTTCTGCCCTCCCTACCCTAAAAAACTGCTGTACTGTCACTTGTAACCACTGGTACTTTATCACTTGTGACAGTGCCCCCTTAAGTTATTTGCTATTAGCCCAGACAGTTTTCCTTTCCCTTTCCTGTTGAGATAAGGCCATGCCTAGTATAGTCCCACCTGCTTATAGAGTCAACAGAACCACAGTGATACGAGACCCCATACCTGATCCAAGCAGCCGTTCCACCTCTAAATTAACTCTCCTAAAAGAAGAGTTTAAATGAGACTGGTCATGGCACCTCAGAACAGACACAAGCCCAACACCAGTATGTCTCGTTGCTGAAGCTATATTATATAAAATAGCGGTAAAAACACTTGTTGACCGAAGGTGGAAGTCTGCGTCTGGTGTAATCCATGGAATGGTGCGAACGTGTTCAGATGTCTGCGAGTCGATACACATGCTCACATATACATGTATTTATCCAAAAATAACGTTAACATTGTAACTTGCAGTATTTCATAGTAGTAGAGGGGGAAAAGCCGTTATTTTAAGAGATTGGATCAGAACCACACAACCACTGGAATGAGCTAGCTCTTAAAGAATCACCACGCACTCATAGAAGTAAATGAAAGGAAATCATCTTGCCATTTTAATTTAGGTTTCCTGATTTAGTCCTATGTTGAAAGTTCATAGAGGGAAAAGTAGTAATTTAGTGCTGGGTCCCTACTACTTTTGACATTTCAAGTTCTGCATTCCATCTACATCTACATCCATGCTCCGCAAGCCACCTGACGGTGTGTGGCGGAGGGTACTTTGAGTACCTCTATTGGTTCTCCCTTCTATTCCAGTCTCGTATTGTTCGTGGAAAGAAAGATTGTCGGTATGCCTCTGTGTGGGCTCTAATCTCTCTGATTTTATCCTCATGGTCTCTTCGCGAGATATACGTAAGAGGGAGCAATATACTGCTTGACTCCTCGGTGAAGGTATGTTCCCGAAACTTCAACAAAAGCCCGTACCAAGCTACTGAGCGTCTCTCCTGCAACGTCTTCCACTGGAGCTTCTATCATCTCCGTAACGCTTTCGCGATTACTGAATGATCCTGTAATGAAGCGCGCTGCTCTCCGTTGGATCTTCTCTATCTCTTCTATCAACCCCATCTGGTACGGATCCCACACTGGTGAGCAATATTCAAGCAGTGGGCAAACGAGTGCTTCCTTTGTTTTCGGATTGCATTTTCTTAGGATTCTTCCAATGAATCTCAGTCTGGCAAACAAGTGCTCTGTACCCTACTTCCTTTGTTTTCGGATTGCATTTTCTTAGGATTCTTCCAATGAATCTCAGTCTGTCATCAGCTTTACCGACGATCAACTTTATATGATCATTCCGTTTTAAATCACTCCTAATGCGTACTCTCAGATAATTTATGGAATTAACTGCTTCCAGTTGCGACCTGCTATATTGTAGCTAAATGATAAAGGATCTTTCTTTCTATATATTCGCAGCACATTACGCTTGTCTACATTGAGATTCAGTTGCCATTCCCTGCACCATGCGTCAATTCGTTGCAGATCCTCCTGCATTTCAGTACAATTTTCCATTGTTGTAATCTCTCGATATACCACAGAATCAACCGCAAGAAGCCTTAGTGAACTTCCGATGTTATCCACAAGGTCATTTATGTATATTGTGAATATCAACGGTCCTACAACACTCTCCTGCGGCACACCTGAAATCACTCTTACTTCGGAAGACTTCTCTCCATTGAGAATGACATGCTGCGTTCTGTTATCTAGGAACTCTTCAATCCAATCACACAATTAGTCTGATAGTCCATATGCTCTTACTTTGTTCATTAAACAACTGTGGGGAAGTGTATCGAACGCCTTGCGGAAGTCGAGAAACACGGCATCTACCTGTGGACCCGTGTCTATGACCCTCTGAGTCTCGTGGACGAATAGCGCGAGCTGGGTTTCACACGATCGTCTTTTTCGAAACCCATGTTGATTCCTACAAGATAGATTTCTAGTCTCCAGAAAATTCATTGTACTCGAACATAAAACGTGTTCGAAAATTCTACAACTGATCGACGTTAGCGATGTAGGTCTATAGTTCTGCACATCTGCTGTAAAAACTGAAAATATTATAACAAAATACTAAATATTTTTTCTCAAGAGGAAACATTTTGAAAGTAAGAATGATTCTTGTCATGATGTCTTTTCTCAGTGCATATTGGTTCTCTCCTTTTGAAAAGATGCACCCACAGTGCACTGCCATAGGCGGTATACAGAATATTTCCATTACCAGTGGCATGGCGTTGGGGGCAGCAATTTCCTCGTTTCCCACGAGATAAAAGGATAGGTAAATATGCCTCTGTCTAGTTGGTTCAAATGGCTCTGAGCACTATGGGACTTAACATCTGAGGTCATCAGTCCCCTAGAACTTAGAACTACTTAAACCTAACTAACCTAAGGACGTCACACACATCCATGCCCGAAGCAGGATTCGAACCTGCGACCGTAGTGATCGCGCGGTTCCAGACTGTAGCGCCTAGAACCGCTCGGCCACTTCGGCCGGCTCTTTCTCGTTCGACCATTGCCACACATCGTGGTTCATGACTTCCTTGGAGCTGAAACACAATCCAGACAGCTGCCAACATTTCATCCAATCGTCCCCAGGTATAATATGTTTGTACCTTCATAAAAGACCAGAGTTACAGCTTTCAGGGCCAGAAGAGACCATTCCCAGCAAAATAATAATGAATGATTGGAAAATAGAAACAATAACCCCATTCATTGTCTTAGGAAATACTATCTCATTCATGACATAAATCGCCATACAAAAGAAAGTAGAAAGATTTAATTACATTAACAGAACAATGTACAGGACCTTCAGAACTAAAGTTCGAAAGGAAACTCTACCTCTACCTAAGTTGTACAAAATGGTATCAGAACTATGACATTTGGGAGTGAGTCATAAACTGTAACAAATGAAGAGTACCTGGGTAAACACTGTTTGACAGGAGGATGAATACCAGTATCGGAGAACAGGGAATGAAAAGTTTAAATGAGCATATTAAAGACCACAACAACAACTGAGCGGACTATGTCATAAGAATGGAAGATGACAGAGTGCAGTGGGATTTAGGTCTTTAAGAAGACCGAATAAAACGTGGAAAGATCAATGATTTCAACCAAGAGGGTGTAAGAGACAGTTGCCTAATACATGCATATAAAAGAAGGCTTCTCATATTAACAATGTTATGATTTTTGAAGTATCTATCAAGTAATAAGTCTTGAAATTTCATATAAGACCATGGTCCTATGTAAGAGGTGTCCTGAAGGCATTAATCTGATCAGGGGAAATAAAAAATTAAAAAAATATGTAATTGCACTATCACATAAGTAAAAAATAATTATGTAAATGCATACTGTTATTACGATAAAGAACAATAACGGTAACGCCAAACCCAGATGGAGAGGTGCTGAGTCAGAAAAGCAAACTACAAACTAGATCAGTGAGTGGGCCAAGAGTGCAGAGAGCAGGGTGACTCCAGAGTTGCTTTACAATCCAGTCTGTTCATCAGCTGGTGATCATTTGGGATCAGCTGGCAATCAGAATCCACCAGTGATTGGGATCGGTGGACACACAGGATCGGCAGGTGATTAGAATCAGCCAATGATCAGGACTGGCTGTCGCACAATGTCCACCAGCAATCAGGGTACACCAACGATCATGGATCATATGGCACATGGGATCTGCTGGTGATCAGGATCTGCCAGCGCTTGTGATCAGCAGGCAATTAGGGTTGGTGAAAATGCAGGATCTGCTGGCGATCAGGTCTCCTGGCGATCATGATCGGCTGACACTTGGATTGGATGTTGCATGGGATCCACTGGTGATCAGGATCTGTCAGCGATTGTAATAACTTGATGCTCAGGATAGGATGAGGTTTGGGATCCAGTAATGATAAGGGTTTGCTAGCTATCATGATCAGCCAGCGATCAGGATTAGCAATTGCATGGGATCTGGTGACAATCGGGGTCCACTGGCAGACATGATCAGCCGATGATCGGGATCGGCCAGTGCATGGGATTGGCTGGCGATTGGGAGCGGCTGCAAAGTCTTAGGGAGAGGTCACTCTTAGATCTGCTCCAGAAGAGTGGTGGCCGAAGGTCACTTTTCATGCAACTTACAGGATCACTGACAACATATTATGAGGGAAATCTTATGTCAAAGGCTAAGAAGGGACAAGTCATTCAGTAGTGTTGAACTTCTGAAATTTGAGATTCTCTTTGGAAATCAAGAGCGAGGATACAGGATACAAACGATAAAGGTTGACTATGTACCACAGTAGTGTAGAGGAAATCGAGACGAACAGGTTGATGTGGGACACCTGTGGTCCATGAAGTCAGGAAACTGTCTTAAACTTTTCAATACCCTATGTAAGTTAAGGCACATGAGCTTCTCAAGAGATTTTCAATATTCTCTCAGTCTCTTAGCGCGAAGTATTAGGCCTAGAGAAACAATGAATAGACATTTTATTGTAGACTATTTAATTGATATTTGATTTTGTATGGGATACGTTTCCGCTAGAGGCCGCGTTTTTCAAGTTCTTCAAGGAAAACATACGAAAGTGACCATCAAACCAAGCCCCAGACACATCTCCTACCAGTTGAAATTTGTAGTATGTAGTTCATTGTGCTCCTACACACCACTGCACAAAATCGTGCGAGAACAAGAATTATTTTCCATAATCGACCATTCTGATTTTCACTGACTGGGATATTAGGCCATCAGCTAAGTCGCTTACTTTGTTGACATCAATTTACACTTTCCAATGAGAGTAATGAAAGAAAAAAGCAACTACCAGTTGAAATTTGTAGTATGTAGTTCATTGTGCTCCTACACACCACTGCACAAAATCGTGCGAGAACAAGAATTATTTTCCATAATCGACCTTTCTGATTTTCACTGAATGGGATATTAGGCCATCGGCTTAGTCGCTTATTTTGTTGACATCAATTTACACTTTCCCATGAGAGTAATGAAAGAAAAAAGCGTTATGCAGAAGCTAATTACATTCACAGATCAGTCTAAACCATTAAAAGCACAGTAGGTTCGTAGTAAGAAGTCCAGACAAACAAAACAATTTCATTGTTAGTTTTATGCTGTCAGAACTCAAAAAACTGTGAAATAAAGCTTACACAAAAGTCCATTTTACACTCTGAGCGTGCACGTCTAAACTGGTGGCATAATAGCTCAGTCAACAAAGAGCGAAACAAGTCGAATATGGGAAATAATTCCTGTAGTCGCGGATTTCTAAACAATGGTACGAGGGAGTGGCATCAACAACATAATAAAAATACTGACGTGAGGCATGAGTATAGGGTTGGGGGTGCATTTGAGGGTCACTTTTGTACGTTTTTCTAGAATAACTTGAAAAACGCAACGTCTTGCGAGAACGTATTCCAGTACAAAATTAAACTAGTTAAATTTCCTGCAAAAAAGGACATATTCATTATTTCTTCTGGACTAATAGTTTATGTGAACGCAGCGAGCGAATATTGAAAATCCTGCGCGATGCACAATCGCTGTAGCTTAGGTAATTTTTGTAGGCCAATTTAAAGTCGTTTCCTGACATAACAGACAAGTGTCCTATATCACATTATTTCTTCTCAACTTCCTCTACACCACTGTGGTACGTCGTAAACAATTAACACTTACACTCAGAGTAAGGCGCAAAGTCTTTTCCACATTAATGCAGTGTTCTGAAGGACTTTTCTTTCTTTATTTTCTGTTCTTTTCATGGCTGAGAAAAGCTGCACACATTACTTGTAGTAAGATCTGCAAATCCATATATACACCTGGTCCATAAGACATATTTTGCAGCTTAGGAAACGTTTTCTTCAGCATGTGTGGCGGGGTACTGTTGCAGCAGCCTGCCACAAAATCTTTGTTCTGTTCACTAATCGTATCACTTTCGTATCAGAGGAGCTAATGCTCCTTTCCTCTGAGACACCAACTGCTCACTCCTTAGAGGAATCGGACTCTTTGAATCAATTCAGGAATGTATCACCCACCTCTGCTTGATGGGGTACTTGAAAGTGTCCAAAAATGTAGCGTACCAAGGGGGCTACGAGGGATGTGGTCTGCACCGAGTACCAGCTCTATGGGGTTGACAAAACTTCCTAGATTCTGTGGCATGAGTTGTAAAAATATTTGTTTTTGTACTTTCACTCCTGACATGGGAGAATGCAGGCATCTAAAGAGTTCATGGACTAGGCTAGACCACCACCTCTGTGGGTGGTGGTGGCTAGACCCATTTACATGTGCACATTTAACCACTACAATAGGTTGTAAATAAAACAGTGTATTTTCTTTTATTGTCTACATGTCTGGCACCCCTGTAGTTGACACAACCTAGTAGCTAACATACCCCAGTAGCTGACATCTCCAGCTGCCGAGATAATCTCTATGATTTATAGACCTCTGTATATTCCCTCACCCACCTCTCTGTAACGCTTACTTTAACGAGGCAACAGCATTGTAATATATAACAAAGCGAATCAATGTAATACAGTTTCCTCCAGTAGCTAATACCCCGTCATAACTTTCCCCAAACAGGTATCAACTTGCCCCAAAAAGGTATTGAGTAGCCTAGAACAGTATCAGCTTGCTCTGAATGTGTAATGAATTTAACTTGCCCCCAAAAAGTATTGTCTCACCCCAGACAGGTATTAGCGTGCCCCTAAAACATATCAACTTGCCTCAAAAAATGTACGAATTTGCCCTGAAAGTGTGAGAACTTTCTCCGTATGAGTAATGTATCAACTTGCCCCTAAAAACGTATGAACTCACCCTGAAAGTTTTATTAGAAGAAGTTTACAATGACTGTGGAAAATAGAGTGAAAGACTCAATGGTAAGCTGCACATTAAAACATTTAGTATTACCTAGATCAAAACGATGAACATACTCCAGTGAACTGGACCCTTTCTGACTCTACAGAGACTGGGTAAGATAATGATACTGAATGGGGAACAGATTCCAACAGCAACTTCCTGGCCAATACAAACTGTGTTCTGGTCCGAGGCTTGAACTCAGGATCTTTGCATTCTGGGGCAAGGGCTTTACCTGCTGAGCTACCCAGGCATGACTCACAACACGTCCTCACTGTTTTTTGCGGCATTACCTCGTCTCCTAACTTTCAAACTTCACAGAAGTTCTCCTGTATAACCCACAAAACTAGCACTCCTAGAAGGAAGTATATTGCAGAGACATGGTGTAGCCATAGCCTGGAGGATATTTCCAGAATGAAATTTTCACTCTGCAGTGGAGTATGCGCTGATATGAAACTTCCAGGCAGATTAAAACTGCTAGACTAAGATTCTAACGACTGAGCTATCCAAGCAAATCTCAGGACCCATCTTCACAGCTTTATTTCCGCCAGAAATTTAACTCACATGTTCAACTCAACGAGCACCCAACTCCTACACTCATGGTTCTTTTAACACATTGAGCTCATTCTACTTCAGTGACTATAGGTAGCTATAATAATAAACGTAATATACTTTTCTTGGAGAAGTCATTGTTTGTTCATGCATTTAGTCCATATTGTTGTTTGTAGATTTAACCAGATTTTGTTTTGTCCAGGTATGTTTTCCATGAAGAATTTATTTTCTGAAGGATTTAGTTTTTTAAAAGAAAGTTATTCCAAGTTTTAATAAAATATTTTCATCAAAAATCCCTGTGTTATGAGGAAGTATCCCTATTCATATCAGATTATGCCAATTCGTCTCTAGGAGTAGATCAGCTAAACCTGCCTGGGGTATGGCATAGTTGCAAGTTCTTAGGAAAACTGTTTTTGGGGTTACCTAAACATATATTTAATTAATGGTAGTCTCCCCTCCTATTGTCGATAAGTATGGTTTAAGCCAGTGGTTCCCAACAGCTGGTCCGCGGACCCCCAGGGGTCCGCGAGCTATCCCAGAGGGGTCCACAAGATGCTATTAGAATAAAAAAATATATTAAATATATTTCGTATGATAACAGATTTTTTGTTTTGGCCGCTTCCTGCATGAGCAGAGCTTTAGCGAACGTTAACTTGTGCGTTTCATCTCATTAAGAACTGAAAATTAAGGCTAACTGTATACTGATGGAGTACTCTGTTGTAACTGTATTTTTTCAAATAAATAATACCTTTATGAAACCTGTGTTTTCAAATTTTCACTCATGTCTATTCAATGCAATCTCAAGTATAGTACACTTGAAAGACCAATACACTCAGTTTTAATTGTTTCCTGTCATTTTCAGTTCATAATCAATTTTTATTTTTTTAAGGAGTTTGTTATACTAAACACAGATTTGAAGACTTTAGGATTTGAGCAATAATCAAAATTTTATCAATAACAATGATGGCTAAAATGAAAAAGTTTTAAGCTTAATATTTTTTCAATAATGAATATGTCAATGTTTTTTGTAAGTAACAAAAATAGAAAACGTATAAAAAGACTCTTAATTTGGCTTTTTTAGGTACTTGATACTGTGATATGACAAGGTACCAATCATGCTCGATTAGGGTGTCGTCGAGAAAATTTTGTTGGGAACCCCTGCTTTAAGCAGTGGAGCCCATGTGTGTTTTGCAAGTTGGCATGCATATCATATTACACCGATTAGATATCAGCAAGACAAGACTTGCTGGAACAAGCAAAATACTCAGTCAGCGAGTTTAGTCTTGCTAATTCCTGATCAGCATGTGTATATTACGCCGATTGAATGTCACATCAAGACAAGGCTTGTTGGAATGAGCAAAATGTTCAGTCAGTGAGTTAAGTCTTGCATGTGCCTCCCTGATTGCCTGCATGCCTGTTTACACATGAATAGAAATACTGCAAGTTAAACCCTTTACATAATATTTGGGATAAATATATGACACAAAAAAAGTTCAGTGACTGAACAGTTTTTAGCACAGTCAGGATGACTGCATTGTGAGTGGCTGTTTCATTTTAATGGTCTGTAAAGTACTTTCAGATGTGGAAATACTGCAAGTTACACCATTTATGTATTTTTTGGATAAATACCTTTGAACACAGGGGGAAGATCAGCACAGCCAAAAATACTGCAGGTTATAGTCTTTATGTGACTTTTTGGTTAAATACTTTTGAGTATGACACAAAAAATACAGCATATGGATATTTTTGGACAGTGTCCTAAATGTTGCAAATTATGCTCTTTCTAAAGTTTTTTGGAGAAATATTTTTGATAATGATGCAAAGAAAATTCAAAGTGTTTTGATACTTTTGAGCAGAATACAAAATACCCTTTACATAATTTTTTGAATAAATTCTTCTGAACATGGTGCAAAAAAATTAGTTCATTCATATGCTTTTGAACACAGTCTAAAATACTGGGTAATATACCATATACTAACTTTTAGTCGAATATGATACAAAAAAATGCAGAGAGTTCGGATATTTTTGTGCGAAACAAAAATACTGTAAGTATACGCTACAGGTAATTTTTCTGTGTATCGTGTGTGTGTGTGTGTGTGTGTGTGTGTGTGTGTGTGTGTGTGTGTGTGTCTGTGTATGTGCGCGCGCTAGTGTGGGAGGGCTGTCCTTTATTTTGTGCAGATGGACAAATTACGAGACTTTCAGCAGCAAAACTATTTTGCATGGATCGGAAAAAAACATACAGTAGCCATATTGCACTGATGGTAAACCCTGAAAAAGTGGTCTACAGATCATGAAATAAAGAAAGTACTGCCAAAGATAGTTCTTCAATTACACTGCTCTGTTACTGTCGAGGAAAGCTTGAATTTTTCAGCCTGAAACCGATCTCCAACAGGGCTATATCACCACACACCATACTGATGTAGTAAACACAATTCGTATACTGCACCATACAAAATAATCACTTCTGCATCCCGCATATAGCTATCAACCACCAGAGACTCGTACATATACCTTGAAGACAGACAGATTCCAAATAAACATAAACACATGTACTGTATATAGTCTTCACAGCACTAGACATTTCCCACGAGGTCCCCCAGTCAACCACCGTGGCCAACGGTCACGAGTAAACTGCCCTTGCAGACGTTTGCCTGATACACAATCAGAGCACCCTCAGCGGACCATGGTCACCTTCCAGACTGGTACAAAAGGGCTGGGACAGTCCCCCCCCCCACCTCAACCCCCTTTCCTCCCCTCCCCCGCCCCCCCCCTCCCCACCAGCACAAATGTCTTACTGTTTCCGGCTACGACCTGCTCCCTTGCTGCCATAATTTTTACAGCCATCTCCAGACTCTGGGATTACAAGAACATATGTGTTTTCACATGGTTTACCACAATATCATAACAGTTCTTGGTATCAGCCGTGTAGCAGTATGCTACAGACTACCTGCACAGTATAATACTGAAGATAAAGAGTGGAAATTATATCTCTAGAAATCCGAAACTTGAGCGAGTTGCAGCGAGGCGAAATGTGCTGCAAACCACTGACGAACTAGAAATTTATTTCATCTGTGAAGATCTTTATGCGAAAACTCGACAAAAATAGAGCAAACTGGTACCTCCATTCACATTTTTAAGGAATATTTACGTCAACGATATAACAGAGTCCATGTACTTTATACTTGTACAATCAACTAAGGTGTTTCTCATGTCCAGAGCACCAACAAATGTCTCTTAAACATCTTTTTCACCATCTAGATGCACACAACATACATCACAATCGATGTTCTCTCAACCTCAGTCAAGCAGGGGAGGTATTAATTGTCCATATTGAATCTTCTAACATTTCCACAGGGGGGACACGCGATGACGAAGGCTGCTGGACACATACTGAGTTCACCCGCCTAGAGGGCGACACAGTTAGGTCAGCTGCATTCTTCTACTCCAGCCTGTCTAGTTGGGGCGGCTCCCGCTGTAAGCCGGAACTGTCAATCGTGCCAGCCACACACTCTCCACACACCAGGCAGAGTCGTCCTAGGAAACCAGTCACATATTTGTTGCTGTACTTACAATTAAATATTACGATTGCAGCTTCAATCTGTTGACATTGACAGCGTGTAATGTATTGGAAATACCCCTCGTGACAACTGTGGCTGTGGAAATATGAAAATCTATATCCTTCTTAGACTGGACATACTTTTATACGTAAAAAAAATCTTTCATTCCCCTTACGACTACCGTAATTTTCCACATCAAATCCATACCTTCCTTACGACAGGACAAAGCCATTTTCTTGGCACATATCGGAACACTGGCCACAGTACACATACTTTATAACCCTGCTGATGACAACGAATCTATCGCCCAACCCCTACTAATACTTCGTCAATAACAGGATGCTGGTGACACCAAACAATATTGAGCGAAAATCAGCGTTGGATGGACATGCTTCATTTGTTTTTCTTGCAAGTAGCACCACTGTCTCTTAGGAAGAGAGACATAATCGTCTTAGAAGCCAGATATTAAAAAACACAATCGCAACTGCTATGTTACTGTCGCCCTACATAGGAAACGGTCTTGGTTTACCGGCACACACAAGTATTGTTAACGATATCCCTGATAAAAACTATACAAGCCTTATAAATCGAGGTATTGTATTACTTCTGAATGAAGTGGTCTTCCACACAAATACCGCAAAACTGAATATAGACAGTGATTGCGGGGTTTGTAATGACATACTGAAAGTGCGGGTGCATATCGCCGGGTGTGTTAGCTCGTAATAAAATCATCTAACTTAGAAAGTGATTTGGCTAAGGAGCGTGGTATTAAGCCTGCCTGTATTTGCGACTCCCCCATGCCGCCGCTAGATATTTCTCCAGCATTTGTAACACATTCTATCGCGATGCCATGTCACAGGTTCTGCGGTATACCCACGGACTTACTGGCGCGGGAGGATGATGGTTGATTGAGGATGATCACATACAATAAATGGGTGTGGGATGTGACGAATCAATTTTAAAAAAATGCAATGCAAGATTGAGGTCATAAAAAAGTACAAAATCTATGACCAATAACCTGGCTCTTCAGATCTATACTATTATGTTTTCTGGTAGAAATACTAAGTGTGATTTGTAGTCAAGTCTTTCCATTCAATCACATACCTGCGTTGCATCCTATGGAGATGTCTTTTAATGATTACGGCCACTAGTGAAACATATTCATGGCACTCTCATATATCAAAACAAGTCATCCTTTTCGAAATTCTCTGCTACAGTAAAACTCCAACGCTGTTTTAGACAGTCCTTCTGCATCCTGTAACTCTTCCTCAGTCTCTGTCCCTCCATCCCTGCAGCTTTGTGCATGAGATCTTCCCAATTTAAGTCGGAATTGAGCAGAAGTCAGAGAGCGCTATATCTAAGACCTTCTACAAACCATGGAGAAACAGGGTGAACTGAGTTAATGCAACAGGACCATCTTTTTTGAGCACTCGGTGGATGATGGGAATATGTTGTCATAGCTCTGCCAACTGTGTTCAATGTGTAAGGCCAACGACAAATAAAGTTTGCTCCTGTAACTCGGGGTAGTAGAAAAGACAGTACAGGAACTGGGAGAAGGACAAGGATTTTTCTACTGCATTGTGATGCATTAGCAAACTACATACAGGTACTGCAGTCCAGAGGAGATCTGTCTCCTTCAGGGTGCATTCACGTATGGTACCAAAACATTATCTATCATTGTTATTTTGCACCATCCAACAGAGAAAAACCTACAGACTACAAAAGCTCCACTAACGTCATCAAACAGAGAACTCAATATATTTATCGAAAAGAAATACAGACTGTGAGCTGACATCGAGCATAAGTGACGATCCTTTAAAATATACAGGTGTTGGTCCATTGGAGCAGGTGACTAGTGATCGAAGTCACCTGCACAGGCCAATGTAAAGGTTCGTCGCCTGTACTGTAGGAGGACTATATACCACAGACTATCAGTTGCAAGAGTGGATTTCCGCTTTGCTGTTTGATACATTGCTTTTTCTGCTGTAAAATACATACATTTTGTTTTTCCCACCACGAGTTCGAGGTCTGTGCCAGGTTGTAAACTGACATTAATATGTTTCAATCCATTGGCTCTCACAGAAAACTTGACATTGCTAGGTGTAAATTATGCTGCTGCTCCCACAACACACACACAAGATGACTGAAATGGAAGAGAGAGGCAGTGTTTCTTATTGACAAAAATGCAGAAGAAATCACAACGTATGGAAACTGGAAGAGTTTTGCGGCATTGTGGAGCATTTCCAAACAGCTGCCTAAAGGTAATGATCTGTATGTTTAAACTCGTCTTTCACAGTTTTCCATTTCGACTGATTCCTCATATTGCGGTCTTGAATGTGGTCACTAGCCAAGCCTGGAAGGTGTAATTTCAACGCCAAACAATGACACCGCAGCATGCTTCCCAGTTTCCGTATCATCGCTAAACCACCCCTCAACTCTTTGCAAGTACTATATACTAGATTAAGAATGTGGAGAGATGACTGTGCAGGATGTCCATTCATTGTTAATCCTCGAACATATACACTCCTGGAAATGGAAAAAAGAACACATTGACACCGGTGTGTCAGACCCACCATACTTGCTCCGGACACTGCGAGAGGGCTGTACAAGCAATGATCACACGCACGGCACAGCGGACACACCAGGAACCGCGGTGTTGACCGTCGAATGGCGCTAACTGCGCAGCATTTGTGCCCGCCGCCGTCAGTGTCAGCCAGTTTGCCGTGGCATACGGAGCTCCATCGCAGTCTTTAACACTGGTAGCATGCCGCGACAGCGTGGACGTGAACCGTATGTGCAGTTGACGGACTTTGAGCGAGGGCGTATAGTGGGCATGCGGGAGGCCGGGTGGACGTACCGCCGAATTGCTCAACACGTGGGGCGTGAGGTCTCCACAGTACATCGATGTTGTCGCCAGTGGTCGGCGGAAGGTGCACGTGCCCGTCGACCTGGGACCGGACCGCAGCGACGCACGGATGCACGCCAAGACCGTAGGATCCTACGCAGTGCCGTAGGGGACCGCACCGCCACTTCCCAGCAAATTAGGGACTCTGTTGCTCCTGGGGTATCGGCGAGGACCATTCGCAACCGTCTCCATGAAGCTGGGCTACGGTCCCGCACACCGTTAGGCCGTCTTCCGCTCACGCCCCAACATCGTGCAGCCCGCCTCCAGTGGTGTCGCGACAGGCGTGAATGGAGGGACGAATGGAGACGTGTCGTCTTCAACGATGAGAGTCGCTTCTGCCTTGGTGCCAATGATGGTCGTATGCGTGTTTGGCGCCGTGCAGGTGAGCGCCACAATCAGGACTGCATACGACCGAGGCACACAGGGCCAACACCCGGCATCATGGTGTGGGGAGCGATCTCCTACACTGGCCGTACACCACTGGTGATCGTCGAGGGGACACTGAATAGTGCACGGTACATCCAAACCGTCATCGAACCCATCGTTCTACCATTCCTAGACCGGCAAGGGAACTTGCTGTTCCAACAGGACAATGCACGTCCGCATGTATCCCGTGCCACCCAATGTGCTCTAGAAGGTGTAAGTCAACTACCCTGGCCAGCAAGATCTCCGGATCTGTCCCCCATTGAGCATGTTTGGGACTGGATGAAGCGTCGTCTCACGCAGTCTGCACGTCCAGCACGAACGCTGGTCCAACTGAGGCGCCAGGTGGAAATGGCATGGCAAGCCGTTCCACAGGACTACATCCAGCATCTCTACGATCGTCTCCATGGGAGAATAGCAGCCTGCATTGCTGCGAAAGGTGGATATACACTGTACTAGTGCCGACATTGTGCATGCTCTGTTGCCTGTGTCTATGTGCCTGTGGTTCTGTCAGTGTGATCATGTGATGTATCTGACCCCAGGAATGTGCCAATAAAGTTTCCCCTTCCTGGGACAATGAATTCATGGTGTTCTTATTTCAATTTCCAGAAGTGTATATCAAAGTATATCAGACAGCAATCTACATATTTCTAGAACTTTGATCATAGTGCGTAATTTAAAATTACGATTGCTCATCTTTCCATGTACGGATGAGAGTCAAGAGCAATCCCTCATTCTTAGGATAAAGTTAGAGATTGAAAGATCTCCTTGCATTGTCTCTGACCAATCCTCACTGCAACACTATATTCGATTTAATCTGCAGATTACCAGAAGTAGACTGCTACATTTCGCGTCTCGTGAAGGAACAGAGCGAGCAGAGTTCATAACTGCTGTACCGCATCAATTTTACTCACAACACCCGTTCAAGTGCACAAGATTTCTCCAGATGCGCGCATGTCGATGGAGTCAGCACCCCTTACCGGTGTGCAGCAGATATGAAAATGTTGTGGTGACACAACAGATTTTTAAGAAGAAGAAAGGTGTAGTTTTTATGCATGATGGAGCTCCAGATGGACGGAGTTTGAAGTATTTTACGTAAATCAACTGCGCTATTGATTCTAAAGTGTTCTAGTGCCTAGGTCAGTACCAAGAAGGTATTGGTAAGAGAGAACATAAACAGACGCACTCTAATGCAGGACATAAATGTCCATCATCTGACATTAATCCACACTGCAAGTTTTCTGTCCCACTTTCTACGGTGACAAACTTTAGTAAGATGAAACTATTTCCTTAAAACATAGAGTCTTTGTGATACATGCACAACAAAGCTTTCGAGAGGTGTTAGCGCCCACTGCTAACATCTGATGGTCGCATCAGTCCTTTAAAAAAAAAAAATAAAAAAAAACGGAGAATGCGTCTTAAAAGGGAACAGACAAACGCGTAGCAGTGGTGTTTGACATGAGACATTACACGTCATGCTGTAAATAACTCCGTAAATAGAACATCTTTCAAGGAAATGCATACAGTGGGATTGCAGTACCTCACAAACTTAGAATCATCGTAGGTATGAAGCTGAAGACTCCAGTTAATGCCAAAGGTGCGCAGGGGAATGGAGTACGTCGCATAAATCTTAGAGAATGGTGCCGAAACAGGATGGACATGTTTCATCATCATCACACACGTGTTGGAAGTCCTCTGATGATTGTGGTATGGAGGAGTTTGCTGTTAAACGATCGCAGGTAGATAGTGCTCTGGGTCACACACAGAGTACACAGTTGCATATGAGTCGAACACAGTAAATGCCACACAACTGATACACCCCGACAGAACAACAGAACAATTCTCTCTAGAATGAGTCATCAGTCTAACATTAAATCGTAACTCGTTACAACTCCACCTCAAGCGATCACTTCATCCACCTTCTGTCATCCTTTAAGACAGTTGCAAGTCAATTTAGAGGCAGATGGTTATCTTGCTTCCAGGAAAGCATAAAAGACAGCGGTCAACTAGCATGTATCACTATTACCGCTATAGACATACAGTTGAATGTTGCCATATAGTAACTGTTTGTTAGCTGGCACTGCAAGGTTGTTATTGGCGGAGATACAGAGCAGCCCGCTAGAGATACTGTTTGTTAGGTTTTGAAACACATAATCAGTCCCGCACAGGGTGAAACACGCTACCCATTCTGGAACTGTATAATGCAGTTCCTCAACGGGTAATACAATCCCCATTAAAAGAAATCTACATAGGCTCCAGAGCAGGTATGCGGCTGAATGGAAAGACTTGATTCCAAATTGCACACAGCTTTTCTACCAGAAAGCGTAACACAAAAGACTTGAAAAGCCATTGTATTGGTCATAAGGTTTTGTACATTTCTTACGACCTCAATCTAGCGTTGCACTGTTTTAAACTGATTCGTCTCATAGCACATCATCTACTGTACGCGACCATTCTCAGTCAACCATCATCCTTCTTCGCCTATAAGCCAGTGCATACATTGCAGAACCTGTGACATGGCATTAGGCTACAATGTGTTACAAATACTGGAAAAATATCTAGCGGCGACTTAGGGAAGTCGCAACTACCGGCTTAATACCACGTTCCTTAGCCGAATCACTTTCTAAATTTGGTGATTTTATTACGAGCTTACACGTGTGTCATTGTGCACCCGCACTTTCGATCTGTTACTGCACACCTCGCAATCACCGTCTATATTCAATTTCGCGGTATTTATGTGGAAACCACTTCATTGAGAAGTGTGTTGTGTACATATAAATGGTGAAAAAAAGGTGTAACGTTTGCTTGTTCTCTAGACATGAGAAACATCTTCGTTGACTTTCTAAAGTACAAGGATGATTTGGAATCTGTTATATCATTGACATAGGCATTCCTTAAAAATTACCACTGGAAGTACCAGTTTGCTCTATTTTTTCGAGTTTTTGCATAAAGATCTTCGCAGACGAGATAAGTTTCTCGTTAGTTAGTGGTTTGCAGCAGGTCCAACGTCGCTAAAGTTTCGGGTTTCTAGAGAAATAATTTTCACACAGTATCTTCAGAATCACTCTGTGCAAGCGATCGGTAGCATACTGCTGTGTGCTTGATATCGGGAACTACCGCGTAAATGGTATAATATTCTTGCAAACCATGTGAAATGCATGTGAAGCAAGCAAGCAGGTCGCGCCCGGAAACAGCAACGCCTTTGTGCCTGGGAGAACCAGCCCAGCCTTTTTACACCAGTTCGGAAAGTGACCGTGGTCCGTTGAGGGCGCTCTGATCGCGTATCTGGCACCTGTGTGTGGTGGGCGGTTGACTCGTGACCGTTGGCGGGGATGGACGACTGACCGACCTCCCGGGAAATATCTAGTGCGGCGAGGTCTGCGTAAGGTGCATGTGGATCTGTCTGCCTTCGTGATATATATATGAGTGTCTTGAGGCCGACAGCTTTATGCAGGATGCAGAAGTCATGATTTTGTATGGCACAGGATATGAATTGTGTTTACTACATTGATACGGCATTTGGTGATGTAGCCTGGTTGGAGATCGGATTCATGCTGAAAAATTCAAGCTTTCCTCGGCAGTAACAGAACAGTGTGATTGAGGAACTTTCTTTGGCAGTAGTTTCCGTATTTCATGATCTGTGCACCACTTTTACAGGGTTTAACTGTCAGTGCAATATGGCTGTTGTATGTTTTTCCGATCAGTACAAAATAGCTTTGCTGCTTAAATTCACGAAATTTTCAGTCTGCAGAAAAAAGGCAGGAAATACTTCCAGACAGGCAGCAGCAGCAGTTTGGGGGGTAAATTCAGTAAGAGCCAATCCAAATGCTCCATTCACAAAAAGGTCCACGATGTTAGAGAGTCACAAGTCATCCTTTGTGCGGCGCATAGGAGCTTCTACAGACTGGTTCGGACAACATGGGGGCAAGGTATCTATGGAAAGTTCTGTGACGTCTGAGAGTCACGTGATGTCTTCTTTGTTTGAGTGTTCGGAGACAAGTCCAAGCAGACCATTTTCTTCTGGTTTGAATGGATGGGCTTCTGTCCCTACCCGCCATTGTGGCTTCAGAGCGTCTCTAGACCAGCACCTGTAGGACATCGAAAATTCACCGAAAATTCCTCCAATTTTTCTCGTCTATAGTACAGTGCTTCGATTTCTGTTTATGTAATTGTTCTGATTTTCCCGTCCTTTTTTAGACAACAGTATGTGCTTCGAGAAACGGGGAAAATAATGTCCCTGACACGAGCAGAAAATATAAACTAAGCCCACTCATCGTTTCAGAAAAGTGATGAACAATGCAGCAGACGTAAGACTTAGAAATTCTTCTCTCTCTCTCTCTCTCTCTCTCTCTGTCTCTGGTAGAACCTTCAGACAATCAGCTAAAATTCGAAAAGTGATGAGCGTCCTATTTAGAGTTACAGAAATATTTATTTCGACTTCCAAACGTCGTCGTTTTCGCGTGTAAAATCAGATATTGCAACTGATATCAGTTTCGGGATCTGTCTCCCACAAAAGTGTGTCAAGTGTCTCAGCGAGGTTTCCCAAGTGTGCAGCGATCTTTTAAGAGCCAGTGTTCAAGTGTGGTAGTATACACCGCAAAACTGAGGCAAACTACTGTGGAGCAATCCTATTGAAAGTGTATTTAGAGACATATTCCACTGTATTTAGCAACTCTTGAAGGAGCTCATGTTCAAAGAGAAGGGTATTTCCCACAAAAGCGCTCGAAGTATCTCAGGGACAGCTTCACAAGTGCGTCGCGATTTTTTTTAGAGACGGTGTTCAAGTGCAGTGCTGGTATTCCTCGGATTAAAACGTTAATTACATCGCAAATTGCTTAAATATTCTTGTGTCATCTAAAAAGCTCTCTCTAATTTTGCAGTGATACATTTAGTTCCTGTGACATCTTCAAGTTATCTATGGGACAGTTTTCTGCACATTGCTTAAAAACCACATATATTAACTCCCAAAGCAGCTAGTGTTCAACGACAAAGTGTACCCAGGCGCCAATCTATACTCTGCGGTTATTTCCAACACGACAGGAAATACCTACACAGCTGGGGTTAGGCTAGTAGAGGTAGCCCAGCCGACCTATTTTCCGGCCAAAATTTGAAATTCCCGCCATGACGTCAGTACGATGCTGCCACATATGTTGCCGCCATCTTGGATCCGCCATCTTGTATGAATTTGGCAGCAATGCAGAGTGGGGTGGTGCTCTCTTTGTCTCAATTAGATTAGATTAGTACTTGTTCCATAGATCATGAATACGACACTTCGTAATGATGTGGAACGTGTCAAGTTAATAAAATGTGTCTATACAAGGTATTACATTACACAAAATATTACATGACACTCAATATTTTTAATTTTTGTTTTGTTTTTGTGGGGGTTGGGGAAATTACCCACTTACTATATCCAAAAATTCATCTAGTGAGTAGAAGGAGTTGCCACTAAGAAATTCTATTAATTTCCTTTAAAATGCTATATGGCTATCTGTCAGACTTTTGATGCTATTTGGTAAGTGACCAAAGACTTTTGTGGCAGCATAATTTACCCCCTTCTAAGCCAAAGTTAGATTTAACCTTGAATAGTGAAGATCATCCTTTCTCCTAGTGTTGTAGCCATGTACACTGCTATTACTTTTGAATTCTCATTGCCGATTATATATCATCACGAATGTACTGCAATGATTATTACCATTATTATTATTATTATTATTATTATTATTATTATTATTATAGAATTATTTTATTATACCTCTCCAAAGAAAGAATATTCGTTCTGACGATACGAGTGTTTGGTGGAATGCAATATGAACAAACTTCAGGCTTTATTTTAGGTTAGTTTGCGCATATTTTGCACCTTACAGGAAAAAGTGCAACCTGTTCAAGAAACCCATCGTTCAGGTGAAAAACTGACGCTTATTTTCTCCTGTAATACACAAATTTTTGTTTTGTCGCCTTTCTTATAGCTTAATAACTTGTAATGTTTTAACACAACATAGGGCATTAAGTAATTCCTCATTTATCATTAAAAACGAATGTTTTCATGTGGTAATTGCAGACTTTCCTGCTGCATGCTGTCAAATTTCTCCTTGAAAGTGAAAGCACTGAAACGTTTGGAAAATAGCTACTTATTAACACTTGAATATCATGTAGGTAATAGCTTCTGCATAGCACTGAGTCACTGTGATAAAAGTCCTTATCTACTGTCCCTCCATCGACAGGTTTACAGCAACGAAGAGAGAGAGAGAACTTAATGTAAAGTGTACTCATTGAAATGGAAAGCTGCTTTTAAGGAACTTACAAAATTTGGTAAAAAATTAAACAACACTTTAATTTTATTTTAAAAGGAAATTCATCATGCTCCTAAGATCACCATTATCAAATAACATCAGTCTGCTCTTAGACTTTTACACTTCTCTTGTTTGAGTTTTATATCCATCACTTAATTCCTAAGTTACATATGCTTTTTTGACACAACTAAAATAGTGAGGTGTGGTGTTCTTATAAATCTGTCGTTTCTTTCGAACAAGAGTTACATCTTGTCCTCAACACTCATTTTCTTCCTCTTACGTAAACTTGTGCCACTGGGATCAAGACATTTGTTTATCTGCTCGGAAATTGTATGTCCATCTGAAACAGTTAACGGAGCTTGTATCTCTCTCTCATCTCAGGCTCTCCCAGGATAAATGATATGGATACAACTTCTGTATTGTCTCTGGAATCGGTCACAATGTTGAAAACAATACTGTCGGTCTTTTCTTCCGGCTGGAAGAGTCAAATATTGGAGACACATCTGCAATAGAATATGTCCTGTTGTAGTTCGTCAGATGTACCAACACAGTGGTTGCAGAATGTTTAGGGACACTTCTAAATTTCGTTGAATCCTCATGTGTTCACCTCAGTAACAATATTTCAGTCTGTGTTTTACACGATGTTGTTAGAGATATGAAATACGAGTTTATAGTTAAAATTTCACTGCTCTAGCTCTAATACTTTTGGATATTTAACGTTTTTCAGTTTAGTAAATAGAGCTAAAAAATCCTGTTTTCCGTCTAAAATATTTTCTTTCTCTAAAACTGCTAGTTCTACTACTATTAAACTTTAAATGCCGCTTCATCATACCATAGCAATGACAAGAATAATAATACAACAAGCGAAAAAAAATTTTTATTGATTTGGTTATCCCTCAGACAAGACTATTTTTAAATTACACTGTAGGAAATACTGCAACGAGCCACAAGTTTTCTTGAAATGATTACATTCTACCATTATTAGTTTCCACCCTGAGGGTCTCCAGATGTGGCGTTGGCTTCTTTTATATTTGTGCCATCCTGAAAAGCCCTCCTATAATATGTTAAGGAGGGCTTTTCGGGATGAAACAAATGTAAAAGAAGTTAACGCTACCATCTGACGATGGGCGCAGGCCCGAAAATGGTAATGGTATAATAAAATCATTTCAAGAAAACTTGTGGCAGGTTGTAGTATTTTCTACTGTGAAATTACGAAAACAGCTGCGGTGTTCTCCAACCAAAATGGATAACGTAATATGATTATTTTACACCGGTGAATTCGGTGCCAAATTGATCAGTTTCTTTCCACGGTAACTACCGACTGGCAACACTTATGACAATACTGACCACGCATTTGCTTTCTCCCTGTCTTTTTTCGGGAGTTATCGCGGAACAAAACTGACTGTTTCTGCCACCAAATTTAACGAGGAAAAATTTTGCTTGAGAGGTGACGAAATGAGTAGTTAGTACTTGTGTGATTCCTATGCTGTAATAAAACAGCAGTAAAAATATCAGGGGGTTTTATCATTAAACTTTCCCAATTTAGCACGCTATAACACGGAAACTAATCACCGTACGAGCATCACACTTGGTGGCATTAATGTGCAGAGTATGGGGTGACTGATTTCTATGCGCTACAGCGCCACCGTCCAGTTCCAACTATTAGAATTATATTAATACCTTCAGCTGCTGACGGGCGTTGATACGTATTAACAGGGACAGGTGAAGAAAATGTGTGCCCCGACCGGTACTCGAATCCGGGTTCTCCTGCTTACATGGCAGACGCTCTACCCATCTAAGCCACCGAGGCACAGAGGTTAGTGCGACTGCAGGGACTATCTCGCGCACGCCTCCCGCGAGATCCACATTCTCACCTTGTATGTCCACACACTACATTCGTAGTGTCCCACCCCGACACACTCATTACTCGTGGAAGACTTTCTTATTAAGTCCCGTAAGAGTTCGAGGAATATGTGTGCATCCGCACAGAAGAAGGTTATGGCTGGCATTGCCAGAACTATATACTTATATGGATATGGTGTCTGTTCTTTCGGACATGTCCGAGAGACATATCTATGTAAGTATATAGTTCCAACTATGGTCACCAGCTGCCATGATCAGTCATCGTGATTCATAGTCTCACACACCTGACCAGTCGCATTGCACTTGTTGACGTGTCAACATCAGCTTGAACAAAAGGAACAGATCATTATTTGGTGAAGCTCTATTGTCAAAACAATAGTAATGCTGCAGCTGCACTTCGAGAATATCGCTGGCTGAAAGGATTACGGAATGGTCCTCTTTCTCCACCTGCTGTGAGGAGCAAACAACTGGAGAACTGGGCATCCTTCCATGAAGAGGCCGAAGACCGGTTGCGCCACAGGTGGTTGATGAAACCGCTGTTGCTATGGAAGACAACGCTGCGCGCAATTCCCGATCGTCAGGCAGTGCGCGCGTTGTGTGACGACAGTCGAACATCCCGTGGTCCACTGCACCGAAGATGGTTCGAACCATTCTCAAATGATATCCGTGCAAGCTTGCACCACAGGACGCACAACGACGTGTTGACTTCGCTGTCCACTTTCTTGCAAGGACTGAAGCTGACGAGAGCTCACCCTGGACCACCCTATGGACAGACGAAGCTCATTTTTCTCTGACGGGTGAGGTGAACACACAGAACTGCCGAGTGTGGGGATCTTCACTGATGGGCGCCATATTGAGCCCGTTTTCAGCATGAATGGTGTCTGTGTGTAACGGTGTCATGGTAGCAGCACATTAAATGTGTTTCAATTGAATTGATTCTGCACTATTTCTCTTCCCCATGTCCTTGACATTACTGCAACCAAGTTTGATACTCGTACGTTAATTAGTTACCATTTTAGATAGGGAGAGTATAATTATAATCACCCGGCACCTTAGGTGTAAGAGTAGCAGTTTTCGAGAAAGTAACATTTTAATCAGGAAAACAGGATTTTTTAGTGATAGTATTTGTATGATTCCTGTGCTGTAATAAAACAGCAGTACAGATTTCATAGCTGTAGGAGTAGCAGTTTCCAGAAAGGAAAGACTAAGTCAGAAAACGCTAAAACATTCCATTATTATAGCTACAACAGTGAAATTTAACTGAAACCCTCAATTAAGATGACTAATAACATCATGTAAAACATAGTCTGAAATGCTATTACTTTAGGAGCATGTGCGGATTCAACGAAATTGAGGCCTGACCTTAAATTTCCTGCAAGCGCTTTAGCAGCCCAAACTTATTTTTCCCGAAGGAAAAGAAGCGGTAACTACTGGCAGAGTTAGGTAGTATGCTTAAAATCAAGAAATTTATTTATTGTTTTCCATGTTGAACTGTACCCAGGATATCCTAGTGATCATACAGGATCCATTTCTTTGGTTTCACTGAGACATTTGATCCCGTTCGAAGTATTCTTTCTCTTCTATTTCTACGACATGAATCCCTAATTGTTCTCCAGATGTTCTTGAAAATATCACCTAAGTGCCATGAAATATGAACTTACTAAAAATAAAACTGTACTAGTTTAATTAGCTTTTATTCAGGATTTTAACAACACGAGAACCTTTCCCATCTCTAGTATTTTCCTCCCGAATCTCTACGGAATACGTCAGCAGAATTGTGGAAGAATTACTCTCCGCATTTGTCTACAGACTTCCTCCTATTTATTTCCAGTTCCTTGAACAGAAAAACTTTTAGAAGGAAAGGAAGTTTCGACTAGATGGCAGTTTCCCAACTGTAGCGGTGCTGGATCAATGCGCCCTTGTTCTTATAACGCTTTAATTCTAAATACATTGATGCTGAGAGTGTAACTCACATAATATTACTTTCTGTGAGTGTCTCATTGTAGTTTTCTTTGCGTAGGCATAGTGAGACATCTTTTACGTTGCGTTCTACATGAGCGACAGAAGCGACCGACATCGTGGGGCATATGGACGTGTGACATTCCTGCTAAAAGCTGCAGCATGGGGCTATACCCTTCGGTGCCCCATGTGCGAGTCACAAATTCCATAAGAGCTGACCAGCTGTTTCTAAAAAATAACGCCTATAAACAGTAAAAGGCAACAAAATTAGGCAGAAAAATTCGCTTTATTTAGGAAAATAAGGCAAAATAGCAGTGCTGTAAATGAAACTTACAAAGGAAAGAAGCTTCATGCGAAATTTCATAATTTATATCAATTACGAAGATCGCCAGTCAAATTCTTCAAATATATGAGGATGATCATAGATACGTACGACTACATCAGTGAATTAAAGACGAGTGTTTCGTAAGCGACAACGACCTTTCAGCAGCCGATACGTACGGAGAATGACTGATTATCGCAAGTATCGAAGAGGTTTCGATCGTTCAGCAGTAGCATCTTCGGCTAGTAAACTGACTGACTGTGTGTCCCAGGCTTCGGACTTGCCTGCCTCTGAAATTTTAACTGACTCAATTACAAACCAAATACGTTTTGCGTGTAGTAAGTTTTATATATACTGTTCACACTGCATCTCAAAGTAGATTTTTAAGGTATTGTCGAAGTACTTTAAATCTATACACACCTATCACAATATGTCACACACATTAAGTTCCTAATAAAACACATTATACAACCAAGGAATGTACTGGTATTTGATTGGTGGGAATGCAATTCATCAGCAGTCAATGTTAATGGCGAGTTTTTCGGTTAATCTAAATAGTCTTCATAAATAAAGCATATTTCTCTTTAAAAAGGTAAGATGTTTTGTGAAATGATGTTTTTTTAAGTAAGAAGTAAAATAGATTAGAGAAACATTTGATGCACCACGTTTGCCGTACATGATTTCCAGCGTCTTTGAAAGGCACGCAAAATTTTTCTGTAATTTCTTTTATATCTTACTTTTAAGCAAATCATTTCACTAAACATTTGTCCAATTTTTTCATTTTTTTTCATTTTCAAGTTTTATTCAGAAAGCATGATCTTATTGACAACTCATTTACCTTTCTCGCATCTCCTGTTCTCGAAATGTCCTAATTGTAACACTTGATTCGAAGGAAACTTTTTTGACATTTAAATACCAAACCAACGATTTTTTTCATGCACAAAAAAGCTACGCTTTGTAGAGGTGAACTTCCTGACATTTCGTTTACTTAGCTAGCAGCAGGTGTTTGTGAAGTATTTCAATTTTCCCTCAACTCACTAATTATCCTGATCACTGTCAAGTAGCTTTTCTTTCCTTTTTTTTTTTTCAAAACTAGGCCTCACGCTGGTCAATTTCATGCACCATTTATTAGTTTCTCTCTCTTCGCGTGGCTATGAAAATTCGGACAAAAACCCTTTGTATAATTTAGAGTGTCTCGTTTTCGCTCCGCTCAAACATTTGACCGGAACCTTTCCAGTATTAACCAGACGACACAATGTGTCCCTTTTGGCGTGCTTTCATTTTGAGCCCTCATCTACATTTACATTTACATCTACATAGATACTCGGCAAGCCTCCGTACGGTGTGTGGCGGAGCGGACCCTGTACCACTACTGCGCATTTGCCTTCCTGTTCCACTCGCAAATAGAACGACGGAAAAACGACTATCTATGTTCAAATGTTTGTGAAATCTTATGGGACTTAACTGCTAAGGTCATCAGTCCCTAAGCTTACACACTACTTAACCTAAATTATCCTAAGGACAAACACACACACCCATGCCCGAGGGAGGACTCGAAACTCCGCCGGGACCAGCCGCACAGTCCATGACTGCAGCGCCTAAGACCGCTCGGCTAATCCCGCGCGGCAGAACGACTATCTATATGCCTCCGTACGGGCCCTAATTTCTCGGATCTTCTCTGCGGGTCCTGCGGCACTTTGAGTGTTGGCGACAGTAGAATCGTTCGGCAGTCAGCTTCAAATGCCGGTTCTCTCAATTCTCTCAGTAGTGTTCCTCGAAAAGTAAGTCGCCTTCTCTCCAGAGATTCCCGCTTGTGTTCCCGAAGCATCTCTGTAACACTTACGTTTTGTTCGAACCTACCGGTAACAAATCTAGCAGTTCGCCTCTCAACTGCTTCGATATCTTCCTTTAATCCGACCTGGTACGGATCCCACACACACAAGGAGTACTCAAGACTAGGTCGCACCGGCCAATTTCACTAATGCCACTGCTCGGTGGTTGGCGCTCTCGTGCGCTACTCCACAGGCTCGTGTAACTTTAAACTATGATTTCTTGAAAACGCTAGAGAAGTGCATCGTATTAGAGCAGCAGAGGTTACATCTAAGTACGTTCTACAATTGAGCAAAATCGGTGACCTATTGGGTATACATTTCCCTTGTTTGAACCAAATAATTCGAGAAAAGGAGTATTCTGAATCATTTCATTGCCAGACATAATAGTTCCAGATGCTAAGTATACCCTATGCACCGAGCGAGGTGGCGCAGTGGTTAGTACACTGGACTCGCATTCGGGAGGACGACAGTTCAATCCCACGTCCGGCCATCCTGATTTATGTTTTCCGTGATTTCCCTACATCACTTCAGGCAAATGCCGGGTTGGTTCCTTTGAAAGGGCACTGCCGATTTCCTTCTCCATCCTTCCCTAATCCGAGCTTGTGCTCCGTCTCTAATGACCTCCTTGTCGACGGGACGTTAAACACTAATTTCCTCCTTTCTCCTCCTATGCCCTATGAATGGCCGTTTTTGTGTCGCCTGTAGATACAGGCCGGCGAGCCGCGCATTGAACTCGCCGACGGTCGCTCAGCTGTTCCGCAGGGGGCCGCTTCGCGGGAGGCCGACACGACGTCCGTCGCTCACGTGGTCAGTCTTTAATGACTCCAAGGCCGTCCCCTTCCCACTTGACCGACACGCGCGTTCGCTCCCGCTCCCGAGCCACACATTTCGGCGTCGCTATGCACGCGCAGTGATGTACAGTGGCTGTCATTTATACTCGCGTTCTTCAGCTATGTGACTATCTTTTATTTTTACATGTATATTTAACAAACAAAATAAAATCCAGAAATTGAAAACCACACTCTCTCGATAAACGTAAACTGCATTATATAATTTCTTAGGTGATATAACAAGACGGTATTCCCATAATTAAGAATTCACAGATTAACAATATAGTGTGTTCAGTTTTCGGCCACAACATAACTGTTTTCGAATACAGGAATGATAATGTGATATTCCCCTGTGCTTTTTAACCGCTTGCGAACGCTCTCGTATGTTACCAACTATATTTTGAGTTGTATTGAGGCCCAGTTAGTTCCTGTTCTTCTTTCACACACACACACACACACACACACACACACACACACACACACACACATATATATATATATATATATATATATATATATATATATATATAAAGTCTTTCGATACGAAAACCCCTTGGATTATTGTGTTCGTTCCATAAACTTTCTCTTGGCGAACAAACTGTTGTCCGAACAACAGTTTTAAAAAACCCATTCTTTTACGAGATGTGACATGTGCTTTCAGTCTTATCTTGGAAAAATTTGGACGTAGTTCTTACCCACAACATTTCTGCAAATCTACCCAAAATTTTCTTCGGAATGAAAGCCTATCCATCCTTGTTTAGCGTACTGTCCAAGAAAGTGGTTTCTTCCACACGAGGTGACGAAATACAACCCTGTAATACAAAATCAAATAGGGGTAATGCAGGAGGAGGTTTAATAATGAATAAAAAAATAGGAGTGCCGGTAAGCTACTACAAGCAGCATAGTGAACGCATTATTGTGGCCAAGATAGACACGAAGCCCATGCCTACTACAGTAGTACAAGTTTATATGCCAACTGGCTCTGCAGATGATGAAGAAATTGAAGAAATGTATGATGAGATAAAAGAAATTATTCAGGTAGTGAAGGGAGAAGAAAATTTAATAGTCATGGGTGACTGAAATTCGAGAGTAGGAAAAGGGAGAGAGTGAAACATAGTGGGTGAATATGGATTGGGGGAGAGAAATGAAAGAGGAAGCCGTCTGGTAGAATTTTGCACAGAGCATAACTTAATCATAGCTAACATTTGGTTCAAGAATCATAAAAGAAGGTTGTATACATGGAAGAATCCTGGAGATACTAGAAGGTATCAGATAGATTATATAATGGTAAGACCGATATTTAGGAACCAGATTTTAAATTGTAAGACATTTCCAGGGGCAGATGTGGACTCCGACCACAATCTATTGGTTATGAACTGTAGATTAAAACTGAAGAAACTGCAAAAAGATGGGAATTTAAGGAGATGGGACCTGGATAAAATGACTAAACCAGAGGTTGTACAGAGTTTCAGGGAGAGCATAAGGGAACAATTGACAAATATGGGGAAAAGAAGTACAGTAGAAGAAGAATGGTTAGCTCTGAGGGATGAAGTAGTGAAGGCGGCAGAGGATCAAGTAGGTAAAGAGACAAGGGCTGGTAGAAATCCTTGGGTAACAGAAGAAATATTGAATTTAATTAATGAAAGGAGAAAATATAAAAACGCAGTAAATGAACCAGGCAAAAAGGAATTCAAACGTCTCAAAAATGAGATCGACAGGAAGTGAAAAACGGCTAAGCAGGGATGGCTAGAGTATAAATGTAAGGATGTAGAGGCTTATCTCACTAGGGGTAAGATAGATAATGCCTACAGGAAAATTAAAGAGACCTTTGGAGAAAAGAGAGCCACTTCTATGAATATCAAGAGCTCAGATGGAAACCCAGTTCTAAGCAAAGAAGGGAAAGCAGAAAGGTGGAAGGAGTATATAGAGGGTCTATACAAGGGCGATGTACTTGAGGACAATATTATGGAAATTGAAGAGGATGTAGATGAAGATGAAATGGGAGACACGATACTGCGTTAAGAGTTTGACAGAGCACTGAAAGACCTGAGTCGAAACAAGGTCCCGGGAGTAGACAACATTCCATTGGAACTACTGACAGCCTTGGGAGAGCCAGTCCTGACAAACCTCTACCATCTGGTGAGCAAGAAGTATGAGACAGGCGAAATACCCTCAGACTTCAAGAATAATTCCAATCCCAAAGAAAGAAGGTGTTGACAGATGTGAAAATTACCGAACTATCAGTTTAATAAGTCACTGCTGCAAAATACTAACGCGAATTCTGTACAAACGAATGGAAACACTGGTAGAAGCCGACCTCGGGGAAGATCAGTCCGGATTCCGCAGAAATGTTGGAACACGTCAGGCAATACTGACCCTACGACTTATCTTAGAAAATAGATTAAGAAAAGGCAAACCTACGTTTCTAGCATTTGTAGACTTAGAGAAAGCTTTCGACAATGTTGACTGGAATACTCTCTTTCAAATTCTAAAGATGGCAGGGGTAAAATACAGGGAGCGAAAGGCTATTTACAATTTGAACAGAAACCAGATGGGAGTTATAAGAGTCGAGGGGCATGAAAGGGACAGAGGAAGGGAGTGATACAGGGTTGTAGCCTGTCCCCGGTGTTATTCAATCTGTATATTGAGCAAGCAGTAAAGGAAACAAAAGAAAAATTCGGAGTAGGTATTAAAATCCATGGAGAAGAAATAAAAATGTTGAGGTTCGCCGATGACATTGTAATTCTGTCAGGGACAGCAAAGGACTTGGAAGAGCAGTTGAACGGAATGGACAGTGTCTTGAAAGGAGGATATAAGATGAACATCAACAAAAGCAAAACGAGGATAATGGAATGTAGTCGAATTAAGTCGGGTGATGCTGAGGGAATTAGATTAGGAAATGAGACACTTAAAGTAGTAAAGGAGTTTTGCTATTTGGGGAGCAAAATAACTGATGATGGTAGAAGTAAAGAGGATATAAAATGTAGACTGGCAATGGCAAGGAAATCGTTTCTGAAGAAGAGAAATTTGTTAACATCGAGTATAGATTTAAGTGCAAGGAAGTCGTTTCTGAAAGTATTTGTATGGAGTGTAGCCATGTATGGAAGTGAAACATGAACGATAAATAGTTTGGACAAGAAGAGAATAGAAGCATTCGAAATGTGGTGCTACAGAAGAATGCTGAAGATTAGATGGTTAGATCACATAACCAACGAAGAGGCATTGAATAGAATTGGGGAGAAGAGGAGTTTGTGGCACAACTTGACAAGAAGATGGGACCGGTTGGTAGGACATGTTCTGAGGCGTGAGGGGATCACAAATTCAGCATTGGAGGGCAGCGTGGAGGGTAAAAACCGTAGAGGGAGACCAAGAGATGAATACACTAAGCAGATTCAGAAGGATGTAAGTTGCAGTAACTACTGGGAGATGAAGAAGCTTGCACAGGATAGAGTATCATGGAGAGCTGCATCAAACCAGTCTCAGGACTGAAGACAACAACGAAAACAGTTCCTGCGTCGTGAATTGCAATAGGTCGGAAATGTTTAGCGTGCAGCTCGTAATTTATTTTCGCCACACCACAGTACTTCCATGTATTGAAAAGATCTTTAATTTCCTCTCATCAGCCCACAGCTCTGATCATTTGTTAACGTGATTCCTTGCAAACCGTAGTCTTTTGCCTCATTTCATTTTGGGCACGTACGACTTTTTCCTTGCCGCTGTTCCGTTGTACCCTTCTTTTCTGGTAACAGTCCAGACAGTTTATTCGCTTACTTGTTTATAACGTTTCTATAGTGGCTGGAATGAGTTTTAGACGCACTTAATAGAGAGTTACGCTCAGTATTTCTTATGACTTCTCACCTTTCTTTTTCATTTTGCTTCCCTGGCTGCCCATTTCGGGGGAGAATACCTATGTGATCTTTCTCTTCAAATCGTCTCATTACGAATACATCCCAAACCGTACTTCTCTGTACATCCAGCTCACTAGCAGTACCTCTGTGACTGCGGCCCTTCTTCGTACGCTGAAAGATGGCAGATTGTCACTGTTTGACTGCTTTGTCAGTTCACTTGCGTCCAATTGAGATCTCGTAAACCACGTGGCAGTACAGAACAATAACAATAGATGACCCGTTATCAAAGGTTAATTCCTTCGCGTCTTTTTCAAATTAACTATTACCAAAAAAGGTTTATTGATATTTTATAGTGTCTCAACCAAACTTAGTGATTTAACCCCTACCTCTCTACTGAGTCTGAGCATTTTTGTGAACATTTGATACGTACTCACTCAGTCGATTTCAAAAATTCTTAAAACAGCGCCCCTAACAGTACTGCCTGCCACTGTGGCCGAGCGGTTCAGGTGCTTCAGTCCGGAACCGCGCTGCTGCTACGGTCGCAGGTTCGAATCCTGCCTCGGGCATGGATTTGTGTGATGTCCTTAGGTTCGTTAGGTATAATTAGTTCTAAGTCTAGGGGGCTGATGATCTCAGACATTAAGTCCCACAGTGCTTGGAGCCATTTGATTTTTCTAACAGTACTCGACAGCTTGTTGAGAGAAGGCTACATAGATCCGAAACTGGCTGTCGATTTAGCTCTGACAGCCTGCCGTCACGATTGAGAGTCAGCTAGCATGTTTGTTAACTGCCGCTTACATCTGCTATCACCGTGTTTACTATTAACACACGCTAATCAAAGCAGTTCATGTAGAGATAAGCTTTTAATTCTCTTTGATATCATACATATGCTTTCGACTGGGATATAATATTATGTAATAAACTGTGACTGTAATTGAGGACTATATGGTATAAGTAACCAGGAACAAGCCTAACAATAAGTAAGAAAATATGAATGCCGATTAGCTACAACGAAACATTATCATAATCAAGCTAGACACAAAATCAACAACCATCGCAATAATCCAAGTATATTTGCCTATCAGCTTCGCAGATGATGAAGAAAACAGGCTGTGAGATGAGATAAAATACATTACTCAGATCGCTAAGGGAGACGAAAATTTGACTGCGATGAAAGACTGAAATTCAGTGGTAGGAAAAGGAAGAGACAAAGAAATACTAGGGAAACATAGACTGAGGAAAGAGAATGAAAGGGGAAGCCGTCCTGGTAGAATTTTGCGCAAAGCAGAATTTAACATTGCTAGTGCATAATTTTAGAAGCTGTGTACGTGGAAGAGACGAGGAGACCAGGAAGTTTCATATAGATTATATAGTGGTGAGACAGAGATTTTGAAACCAGTTTTTAATCTCCACAACATTTCCATGTGCGTTATGGACTATGACCTTAATTTATTGGTTATGAGATGCGGATTAAAACTGAAGAAATTGCAGAAAGGTACAAAATTAGGGATATGGGAGATGCATAAATTGAAAAAAACTGCTGCTAGTTGAGAAAAGAAAGGAAGGAAGTTGTTAGCGTCCCGTCGACATCGAGATCATTAGAGACGGAGCACAAGCTCGGATTACGGAGAGGTAGGAGAGGAAATCGGACGTGCCCTTTAAAAGGAACCATCCCGATATTTGGCTTAAGCAATTTAGGGAAACCACGTAAAACCTACTAATAATTCAGCGTGGCAAATATTTAAACCGTTGTTCTGACGAATGCGAGTCCAGCGTGCTAACCACTGTAATATCTGGCTCTGTTGGTATCTGAGACTTTCAAAGGCAGTATTAGGCAACGATTAACTGAAACAGGGGAAGGAATACAACAGAGGACGAATGGGTGGATCTGAGAGATGAAATAATGAAGGTAACGGAAAATCGAATAATCAGAAAGACAAGGACCAATAAAAATCCTTGGATAACCCAGTAGATATTTAATTTAACTGACGAAAGCAGAAAATATCAAAAAGCAGCAACTGAAGCAGGCAAAAGGGAATACAGACGTCTAAAAACAAGACTGCCAGAAAGTGCAAAATAGCATAGCTAGATAAGAAATGCAAAGCAACAGAAGTATACATAACTATAAGAAAGATAGACGCCTACTACAGGAAAATTAAAGAAACATTTGGAGGAAAGTCAACAAGCTGTATGAATATTAAATGTTCAAATGACAAGCCAGTACTAAGTAAACGAGGGAAAGCTGTAAGGTGAGAGGAATATACCGAAGGGCTAAATGCGGGAAGCCAACTCGAAAATAATCACGAAGAAAAGGATGAGGAAGTAGATATAGATGTGATAGTGCGAGAAGAATTTGACAGACCACTTTAGGACCAAAGTCGAAACAAGTCATCTGGAGCAGACGACATTTCCTCAGAATTATTGAGATCTTTAGAAGAACGTAACATGACAAAACCATTCCTTCCGGTTTATAGGATATATAAGACAGATGAAATACCGTGAGAGCTCAAGAAGAGTGTAATACCGCAATTCCAAAGAAGACAGGTGCTGACAAGTATGAGGATTACAGATCAATAAGTCACGGTTCCAAAAAACCAACACGAATTATTCACAGAAGAACGAAAAAATCGGTAGTAAATCACGTCAGGGAAGATTAGTTTGGGTTCTAGAGGAACGTACATGCGAAGCAGTACTAACCTTACGACTTATCTTAGAAGACAGACTGAAGACAAGCATAGATACGTTTATAACGTTTATACATATAGATGAAGCTTCTGTCCCGCAGAAGGTAGCAAGGATAAAATACAGGCAGCAGAAGGTTATATGCAACTTGTATACAGACCAGACTGCAGAACTAATAGTTGAAAGACACGAAAGGAAAGCAGTAGTTGAGTAGGGAGTGAAACAGGCTTGTATGCTATTGCTCATTTTATTCTGTTTTTAAATTGAGCAAACAGTAAAGAAAACCAAGGAGAAATTTGGACAGCGAATTAAGGTTCAGAGTGACGAAATAAATGGTTCGCATACTGACAATAGCATGAAAATCGTTTCTGAAAATAAGAAATTTCTTAACATCGAATACAAATTTAGGTTTAAGGAAGTCTTTTGTGAATGTGTTTGTGTGTTGTGTAGCCACGTATGGAAGTGAAACATGGATGATGAATAGTTTAGGCAAAAAGAGAATAGAAGCTTTCAAAATTCTGAAGATTAGATGTGTAGATTACGTAACTAAAGAGAAGGTACTGAATAGAATTGGGGAGAAGAGGAATTTGTGGCACAACTTGACTAGAAGAAGGGATCGGTTGGTAGGACACGTTCTGAGGCAACAAGGGAAGACCACTTTAGTATTGGAGGGAAGCGTGGAGGGTAAAAATCGCAGAGGGAGACCGAGAGATGAATACGGTAAGCAGATTTAGAAGGATGTAGGTTGCAGTAGGTACATGGGTATGAAGAAGCTTGCACAGCATAGAGTAACATAGAGCTGCATCAAACCAGTCTCTGGACAGAAGACCATAACAACAACAACAACAACTAAAGATTCTACTTGTTTCTGCTTTAAAGGAACGGCAATTCCGGCAGTAAAAGCAACATCTACTTAGATATTGTTGTCGACAGGTAGTAGCTGTGATTGAGATAGGATGTGTCGAAAGTTCCATGAAATTCTGGTTAGTTCCAGAATGTCAGCTTTCTGAACAAGAAATACAGTATGAGCAAACTAAAATTGGTCAGGAAAATATTTATAAGACTGAGACGGAATTGTCCATTGTTAATGATCAGTAGAAATGTTCATCACAGAAAATGCTGGAAACCGTGATTTGGATGCACCAAGTGGTTGCTGTCACAATGTCCGGTGTCTGCGCTGGCGCATCTCCCACTTTCTCTGTCCCGAGTACTTCACTGTGTCGTTAGCTTTGAGTGCGTGAGAGGAGCAGACGTGTTTAGAGACCAGATAAGCCCAACAAAAAATGATACTAAGTTGTTGAGCGTAATGCGAAGAACAATTTGTGGAAAAGGTGCGGAACAGTTTTCACGTTGGTTTAAGATTGGTAGTGTTTTAGCAAAGCCTGCAGTGCAACATGTAGAGACAAAGTGGTGAAAAGTGGGCTCTGTAACGAATAAAAACCGTAACTAACAGAAACAATTTGGAAATCAGGAAACACTGTTCGAGTGAAGGAAAACCTGGAACAAAGTCCAACGAAATCTCAACACCGTTTATCATTGCAAGAGGGAATTACGAGACCAGCGTGTCCAAACAAAACCAAAAAGGACTTGCATCTGTATCCTTACAAATTTACTGTTGTGTTTGAGTTAAAGCGTCCAGACGAACGTTCACGTGATGCGTTCTGCCGATGGTCTCTGAATGAAGTGGAATCAGGACTTGCATATCCTCAATTTCTGATTTCTTCAGATGAGGCTTGGTTCAGCTTGTCGGGGAATGTGAACGCGCAGAAAATGCGCCATTATGAATTGGAAAATCAACATCAGTACTTTGAAGAGCCATTGTACAGTCTCAAGATTGATGTTTAGTGCGCAATGGCTAGTGTCCGCATCGTAACACGATTCTTTCACCAAACTGTTAATGCTAACAGGTACTTCCAGAAACTGTTTAATCGATATGTGGATCAACTCACAGCAAATGGACGATTATACGAATATTTTCAGCAGACGAAGCAGCTGCATCCGCGACCTTCACAAACTTGTCACGAGTGCATGAAGTATTCTTTGAAAAGAGGACAATTAGCAGAGGGAGTGCAAACTGCTGGCCTCCTCGATCGCCTGATCTCTCTTCCTGCGATGTTTACGTCCGTGGCAACTTGGAGGGACACAGTGGGAGAGCTTCAGCAGAAGGCTAAAGCGCTATTTCAGCTGCCCCTCAGACACGTGCCTCACAGTGTGATAAATCAAGCACAGAGTTGTGTCGATATCAGTGGTGGCCGTTTCCAGCATCTTGTGTGATCACCAGCACCAATCCCGCGTCAGTCCCACTGTAAATACAGGGTGATTCAAAAAGAATACCACAACTTTAAAAATGTGTATTTAATGAAAGAAACATAATATAACCTTCTGTTATACATCATTACAAAGAGTATTTAAAAAGGTTTTTTTTTCACTCAAAAACAAGTTTAGAGATGTTCAATATGGCCCCCTCCAGACACTCGAGCAATATCAACCCGATACTCCAACTCGTTCCACACTCTCTGTAGCATATCAGGCGTAACAGTTTGGATAGCTGCTGTTATTTCTCGTTTCAAATCATCAATGGTGGCTGGGAGAGGTGGCCGAAACACCATATCCTTAACATACCCCCATAAGAAAAAATCGCAGGGGGTAAGATCAGGGCTTCTTGGAGACCAGTGATGAAGTGCTCTGTCACGCGTTGCCTGGCGGCCGATCCATCGCCTCGGGTAGTTGACGTTCAGGTAGTTACGGACAGATAAGTGCCAATGTGGTGGCGCTCCATCCTGCTGAAATATGAATTGTTGCGCTTCTTGTTCGAGCTGAGGGAACAGCCAATTCTCTAACATCTCCAGATACTGTAGTCCAGTTACAGTAGCACCTTCGAAGAAAGGTGACGCTGACGCCTAGTCAACAGCGCCTCAAGCGAACAAATGTACAACTAAATGAAACTTTACAGCTCCCTTAATTCGCCGACAGACAGTGCTTAGCTCCGCCTTTTGTCGTTGCAGAGTTTTAAATTCCTAAAGTTGTGGTATTCTTTTTGAATCACCCTGTATTTTAGAGGCCAGCTTCATTTTTCCCACATGTAGTATTGGGTGTTTTCAGAGAATCTCCTACTGTTAGTATTATTTGCGTTGTTAGTTGTTTAGTGCACGTATGATTATCTAAAATGCTGCAACGTAATTCAAGCGACGTACCGCTGAGGCCGCTGCTACTGCTTCCGCTTGCGTAGAAGTCGTGTCAAATTCCAGATTCACTGACATTATCAGATGAACCAGTGTCCGCGAAGTGCGTCAGCGAACGTAATACATCTTGCGTCACAGCACTCTCCTCCTCTTCAGGATTGATGCAATTCTAGTTGCGTGAAAGACCTTTTTTTGGCCACGCAATCAAGTTCTAGATCAACATAGATATTCAGCAATCTGTACATTCCATTGCGGAATGAGCATTGTAACGTTATTTCTGCCTCCCTTTCCCGTTACACACGAACGAAATTCGTGAAAAATAACTGTCTCCTCTTCCGTATGCAATCTGTAGTATCTCGTCCTTACGGTCCTCTTTCGAGATAAATCATCGCCAACAGTATCATTTTAATCTTTGTCTAGGATACCTAGTTCTTAAATTTATCCAGTGGCGATTCCCGAATAGAACGTCGTCCTTCGTAAGATTCCTAAGTATCCCCAGAACAGTCTTCCACTGGCTGAAGCGACAGATAAATTGAGCAGTACGCATCAGAATTACGGAAGGTTTGAAACTACCGATACCGGTCTTCGGCGTGGACCAGTGACGTAATAATGTGACGTGTAACGTCATGGTGCGCAGACAAAGATAGAACAGAATACTGATAACATGTATGCTTCTATTTTACTTTTTGGAATGTGGGTTGTAGTGACAGGTGGATTTAACTTAGGTTGGAATGTGACAGTTTGGTTGTAAGTTGGCGATGTCAGTGAGATACGAAATCTTAGTTGTGATGAGAGACTGATCTGCAGCGTAACATGAGTTCTAGCTTACAATGGGAATTGCACCTACTTATCAACAACGTTCACATTTATTGTATATGCAGGGCTTGGCAGCAAATGGAAGTGAGTGCTCCAGGTGGCCAAGCGTTTAGAAAATATAGCATTTATGTCACAGGTCGGGTGACATATGAGCCATTTAGGTTTCGTAGTTTCAATGTAGCGCACTCCCAATGCAAAGAGAACGCAACGATAATTAATCGGAGAGTTCTGGGGTCGAGTCGCTATGTGGCAACTTTTTATTTTAAATTTTTGCGTTATTTACATCACAAGTAAACTGAAATAATGCTCAGTATATTGTATTTGTTAAGATTTTCATATAGAGCACGAAAAGAAAAGGCAATGTATAATTTTATATGGCAAATAAATTTCCAAGAAGGGATTGTAAGGCGTACACAAGAACTTCGTCTATGAAATTAGATACTTTCATTATTTTACAGTTGATGATATACACGCGGTGGCCGGCCGGGGTGGCCGAGCGGTTCTAGGCGCTACAGTCTGGAGCCGCGTGACCGCTACAGTCGCAGGTTCGAACCCTGCCTCGGGCATGGATATGTGTGATGTCCTTAGGTTAATTAAGTTTAAATAGTTCTAAGTTCTAGGGGACTGATGACCTCAGAAGTTAAGTCCCATAGTGCTCAGAGCCATTTGAACCATATACATGCGATGGGCTGATATTCACCGTAAAAACAAGAGAGCAGTAATTTTATGGGCATCTTGCATACGCTATAAATGCCTTGTTTGTACAATAACATATTGTTTTAAAGTTTTTATAGAAAACCAGACTTGATTTGCATTCATAAAAGGTTCTTTCTCATCACACTGTTTGGCAGCAAACCACGCGTAATGCATAGTTCCGCCATATATCGGCGAGGATTGCTGGTGATGTACAATGATGCAGTCTTCTCGGGATGTGATTTCTTTCTCTCTCTCGATGAGACAGATTAGTTTTGTAGATTTTTTGATCAAATTGTTTAGCTAATGATAAAAACAGACAATTGCGGAGTGCATTTTGGTGAAATCACTTTAATACTGAACGATGGCAATCCTTCTTCATCTTGAAACATCTCGTCGTATAATTATGGAGTTGTATGTCGACCCCACGGATAGATTACAGAAGAAATTTGTTCTCCTCCACGTAGGGCTTCCACACATCAGTCAAAAAGTTTTTGTATAAGGCTTTTCTAAGTTTTCCAGATTTTGATGAAGTAATGAAAACATTCCTATATTTTGCCGCGTCCTCACCCACCGTGTTTTGAGTCTGCAGTTTAAATTATTCACTACTCTCTTGAAGGCATAGATAGACTATAGATAGAAAGTGGTACAGCATATTGAACTGTATGTTAATGGATTACTTTGTTCGTATCCTGTCTTTTCATGAGAACTAGTTTTATTCCTCGATGGTCCAGGTTTCTGTTGTAAGTCGATTGGTACTGGCAACCTGGAAGGAGAACATACCAATGTACATATTGTATTGTACGTGACGTTAAAAAGAGTACTTTGATTGACGTCTACGAACGAATTTTCTCGACTTGTCTGTCTGATCGGACACTTTTCTTGCAATCGCTTCTTAGAAAGTTGTTTGCAGAGCCTTTCATGGAGGCTGTAGAACAATTCTTTCTTGAAAATTTATTTTCGATCCTAACTTTTCCTTTGCTTTTTCTTTTCATACTCTATGAAAATATTACCATATACAGTATACTGAGAAGGACGACGGCTCAAACCCGCGTCCGGCTATCCCGGTTTAGGTTTGCCGTGATTTCCTTAAACCGCATAAGACCAATGCTGGATGATTCTTTCGAAAGGGCACAGCCGTTTTCCTTCTACATCCTTCCCTAATCCGAGCTTGTGCTCCGTATCTAATGACCTCGCTGCCGAAGAGACCTCAACCTCGTCTTTCTTTCCGCTGGGTTACCTGCTGCGTGAAACGTCCGCTAACTACACTGAAGAGCCAAAAAAACTGGTACACCTGCCTAATATCGTGTAGGGCCCCCGCGAGCACGCAGAAGTGCCGCAACACGGCGTGGCATGGACCCGACTAATGTCTAAAGTAGTGCTGGAGGGAATTGACACCATTAACCCTGCAGGACTGTTCATAAATCCGTAAGACTAAGAGGGGATGGAGATCTCTTCCGAGCAGCACGTCGCAAGGCATCCCAGATATGCTCAATAATGTTCATGTCTGGGAAGTTTGGTGGCCGGCGGGAGTGTTTAAGCTCAGAAGAGTGTTCCTGGAGCCACTCTGTAGCAGTTCTTGACACGTGGGGTGTCGCATTGTCCTTCTGGAATTGCCCAAGTCCGTCGGAATGCACAATGGACATGAATGGATGCAGGTGACCAGATAGGATGCTTACGTACGTGTCAACTGTCAGAGTCGTAGCCAGCTGGAGTGGCCGAGCGGTTCTAGGCGCTACAGTCTGGAACCGCGCGACCGCTACGGTCGCTGGTTCGAATCCTGCCTCGGGCATGGATGTGTGTGATGTCCTTAGGTTAGTTAGGTTTATGTAGTTGTAAGTTTTATGGGACTGATGACCTCAGAAGCTAAGTCCCATAGAGCTCAGAGCCATTTTTTTTTTTTTTGTCAGAGTCGTATAGGCGTATCCGGGGTTCCACGTCACTTCAACCGCACACGCCCCACACCATTACAGACCCTCCACAAACTTCAACAGCCCCTGCTGAGATGAAAGATCTATGGATTCATGAGAATGTCTCCACACTCGTACACGTCTGTCCGCTCGATACAATTTGAAACAAGCCTCGTCCGACCATGTAACATGTTTCCAGTCGTCAACAGTCCAAAGTCCGTGCTGACGGGCCCAGGCGAGGCGTAAAGCTTTGTGTCGTACAGTCATCAAGGGTACACGGATGGGCCTTGGGCTCTGAAAGCCCATATCGATGGCGTTTCGTTGAATGATTCGCACGCTGACACTTGTTGATGGCCCAGCATTGAAACAAATGGGTCAAATGGCTCTGAGCCCTATGGGACTTAACATCTGTGGTCATCAGTCCCCTAGAACTTAGAACTACTTAAACCTAACTAACCTAAGGACATCACACACATCCATGCCCGAGGCAGGATTCGTACCTGCGACCGTGGCGGTCACACGGTACCAGACTGAAGCGCCTAGAACCGCACAGCCACACCGGCCGGCAGCATCGAAACCTGTAGCAATCCACGGAAGGGTTGCACCTCTGCCGCTTTGAACGACTCTCTTCAATCGTCATTGGTCCCGTTCTTGCAGGATCATTTTCGGGCCACGACAATGTTGAGATATGATATTTTACCAGATTCCTTATATCCACGGCATGCTACCATTGTAGCAGCAGTAACCGATCTAACAACCGCGCCAGATACTTTTCGTCTTATACGGCGTTACCGACGTTACTGCCGTATTCTGCCTGTTTGCATATATCTGTACTGGAATACGCATGCCTATACCAGTTTCTTTGGCGCTTGTAAACGGCTCATGTGTCACCTGACCAGTGACATAAATGCTATATTTCCAGAACGTTTGATCATCTGGAGCATCCACTTGTATCATTCTTATTTCCGTCCAAGGCCTCATATTACATTAACTTGAGCGAAACCAGTAACGGCTGGTAGGCGCTGTCTCTTTGTTAGATTGATAGCTGACAACCTCGTTGGAAGTTGGAGTAGGCAACGAATATGATGTTATTATTATAGCATAGCTACGAATCTTATTAGTTTTTGCGAGTACTGGTGTCATTGAGTGACTTGTTTTCTTCATTCTGATGTCATCATGGGTCAAAATAGATGGCTAGTATCGAGAGGTCCAATATTTCCAGAATTCCTTCGATTTGCTCTTTTAATTAAATTTGGCGGGATCCTAAAAACTTTAGTAGTACTCAAGACTAGAACACAACACTGTCTTGCAAGTGGTCTCGTTTCAGCTATTCTTGAAAAAATCGTTGACTGTCCAGTTGCTTTGCGTAATCCTGGACCTGTTTCTGGTGTCTGGATAAAGGGAGCTACGTTCATGCCTGGAGAGGATGGGCTGACTTTTCCCTAATCCTGGTAAATGGATTGGGCCTGCATCGACTAGGCTTGTTTAAGGGCTTGTGATTTCCCATGACGGCCTGTACTTTCCAACGCGCGTCTAGGCCAGAAGCAACACCTTACAGAAGCGCTACTAGTTTTGCAAGAAAATAGTCAATGAAAAAGGAAATAGCAACTGAAAATGCCTGCCTTTTGCTCCTGATTCTGATTGGCTGAAAGGGATAAATTTTAAATAATTTCATGGGACATTTTTAGAGCTAACAAAACCGGAAATCGACCAGTAGTCCTCGTGAGGTACAGGAGCCAAGTTATGTTCCGTCTTACGGGGAGGTGACGTTGCTGAGTTGTTTTGAAATTCGGTAGTCGAGGATCCTCAGCGATCAACCAAGTTGTTCTGCCCGAGCGGATAGCTTCGGAAGAGTTCGGATGTGTGTTTCCGTGAGCAGACCTGACAGCTGGCCGATTTTCAAGGTGAGCGTTAACGTACTCGGTAGGAGCCGTGATGGGACATCGCGTGACTCCACGGAAGCTCGGACTTCGTAGAGATGACGATTATCGCTGAACAGTCGGTTTCTGATTATAACGTTCTTTTCCACGCCAGTTTAACCTGAATGTTAAAGCCGCTCAAAATAACCGGTTTTTAAAATAACCAAGTTTCGGTTTTCTATTCTATTATTTTTTGTAATAAACGTGTAAATCGAACAAAAGCCCTTAAATTTTTGACTCTCTCAGTTTCAAGATGCACAAAATCAGAGTATTAAATTGAAAAGGCAAGTAAAAGAAAACTTAGCCCGTTCACCGTCCGCTGCTTTTCTCGGAAAGTAATAAGTGGTTGGTTGCTCATTTGGGGGAGGGGACCAAACAGCGAGGTCATCGGTCCCGTCGGATGAGGGTAGGAAGGGGAAGGAAGTCGGCCGTGCCCTTTCAGATGGATCATCTGGGTATTTACCTGAAGCGATTTAGGGAAACCACAGACAACCTAAATCAGGATGGCCGGACGCGGATTTGAACCGTCGTCCTCCCGAATGTGAGTCCACTGTGCTAACCACTGCACCACCTCGCTCGATGATAAAATCACCAGTATTCGACTGTTGATTCTAATTTTTTGAACCTCTGCTCAACAATCGTGTTGTAATCGGCGATCATACTACTAGTTGGGCGATACGAATAGTCAGTGCTAAAGGGTGAAAACTGAGGTCGAAGAATTCTGTTTTTCCCGTGAAGTTGTCCGTTTTAAATAGATACAAGCAGATAAAAGTATATTATGTAGATACAGCAGATGGAATATTTTCTGTTTTTATTGTATATTATGAATGTTGTTAAGTTTTTAATTTAATACTGCTACCATAATTTCCTTCCTCTTTTATTATTTCATATAAATGGCAGACGAATCTTTAATCTTTCAAACCAAATTGCTACGTCACTTTGTAAAAATATTTCCAGACTGGGGATGGTGCTATTCTGCAATACAAATTATGTCCGGCGACGAAAGGGAGAAACTACCGCGTAGGCCAGGTACCAATTCTTAGGCCGAGTGTTGTTCGTTTCTGCCGGCATTGTTATTAAAATAGCACTGATCACTTTCCCCATTTTCTATAATAACGCAATATTACACACCAAAGTAAATTTTGCGAATAGCCGGCCGGAATGGCCTTGCGGTTCTAGCCGCTGCAGTCTGGAGCCGAGCGACCGCTACGGTCGCAGGTTCGAATCCTGCCTCGGGCATGGATGTGTGTGATGTCCTTAGGTTAGTTAGGTTTAATTAGTTCTAAGTTCTAGGCGACTGATGACCTCAGAAGTTAAGTCGCATAGTGCTCAGAGCCATTTGAACCTTTTTTTTTTTTGCGAATAAAAATTACTCTTCTTTTAGAAATTGGAAATTTGTGGTAAGGTCTTATGGGATTAAACTGCTGAGGTCATCGGTCCCTAAGCTTACGCATTACTTTATCTAACTTAAACTAACTTACGCTAAACACACATACCCATGCCCGAGGGAGGACTCGAACCTCCGACAGGGGAAGCCGCGTGGCTTTCTTTTAGAAAAGATTAATGTAACAACATAAAATTTTAGAAGTGTTGCTATGCATTATAGTACTTCATTTCTTATTGTTATTATTAAAAAATTAAAACTATGTTTTAACCGAAACCAAACAAACACCTAAAAATACCGTTTATTCAGAACGAAAAGACCATTATTGGTTTTAACCGGTCGGTTTTTTCCCATCCCTAGTTCAAAGGACGGACAAGAAAGAACGTTCCATGTAAAACATGTAAAATAACGGATAAAATATGAGCAACTCCCTGTTAGATATATGATAGGGCCTTATGGCCACAGTCTTGTCACGATAACTAACTTCACAGATAAAAATGGATAAAGTAAGGCGTCCACTAGGTGTCCATACCACTAATTTGAACGTTCGTTCCGCTTCATATCTCTTCGCAATGTAGCGTCTACTTACACCACCTGACAAAAAAGTGAAGCACGTAGAGGAGATGATTGGATGACAATGTAACTTCCTAAACGCATGCTCCATCGGCGGGTATGGAAATGATAAGATTTGCAATTCTCTGTGACAAGTAGAAAGCCCAGCCCTTGTAGGATATAGAGAGGGTACTAGGAAAGTTTTGTAATACGACGCAACAATAAGTCGCAGGAGGCTGGTTGTTGCTGTGTTCTGATTATACCTCATATTTGCATTGTAGCTGCTGTGCCAAATCTGTAGGCGCAGTCGTGCACTAGCAGGGTTTGTTTGAAGTGCTTGTTACGGCATGGTGGTCACGAAGTGAGATTCGGGCAGTTTTGCGGTACAATTTCGGGCGTGGTTTAAACACAGATCAGGGCTTTGAAGAAATGGCTGTTGCACTCGATGATGTGTGTGTCCACATCGTGCAACTATAGTCAAGTGATACAGATAGTTCCAAAGAGGAAATTTCACTCTGGAGGACGCTGAGAGGACAGGAAGGCCACGATCATCAGTTACGAAAGAAAACATTGATGTTGTGAGGAAAATGCTAGACGAAGGCAGGCGAGTGACCTATAAGCAGATAGTGGATACCTAGGGCTAAATGACGAGCAATTCCTTCGATTCAGCATGATAATTTGCAAGAAAAGAAACTTCGTTGTCTCTGGGTGCCGCATAGACTGACGGAAGAGCAGATGACACGACGAGTGACTTGGTGCCGGGAGATGTTAAAGAAGTTTTCCAAGGGACAATCTCAGTATGTGAGTAACATCGTGACAGGTGACCAGATTTGGCTGTAGTAATACGACATGCCGACTAAGACTCAAAACAAAGTTTGGGTCTTTAAAGATGACGACACACTCGTAGCTGTCAGAAAATCCCAATCAGTAAAGGAGAAAATTATAGCTGATTTTTCTTCCAAATCGAGTGGAAATGTGGAGCGTGTTGTTTTGGACACAATGAAGACAGTCACAGCTAAGTGGTACACTGAGCAGTGCCTGCCCAAAGTCATCCAATCTTTGAAGAACCTGCGACCGAAGTCAAGAATGGACCCTGAGTTCCTCCATCATGACAACGCTCTGGCTCACTGCGCCGAAGCATGCGCCAAATATTTGCAGGCTGCAGGACTGAAACTTCTTGAGCAACGTCCTTACAGCACAGACCTTGTTCCTTGCTGCTTTTCACTGTTCTCGCATGTGAAAATGAAGCTGGAAGGATCGCAGTTTTCAGCTGATGAGGACCTCCTGAGGGCTTGGGACAAGGAGTGTGCCTTACTACCTACAGAAACTTGGGAGAACAGGTTTCTGTGGGCGGAGAGGTGTATTTAATGTGGCGGAAATTACCTGGAGAAAATTAAATAAATAAAGCTGTATTGGAAATCTTTTCTATCGCCCTTTGTATAATTGGCATGAACAGTGTCAAATGTTGAGAGATCGCTGCCAAAGTACACGGAAATGCTGCTATCATGTGAGACAGCGTTATCAGCACCTGATAGAGTTTGAAACGGGCCTCACTGTGCTCTCCATGGTTCAAATGGCTCTCAGCACTATGGGACTTAACTTCTGAGTTCATCAGTCCCCTATAACTTAGAACTACTTAAACCTAACTAACCTAAGGACATCACACACATCCATGCCCAAGGCAGGATTCGAATCTGCGACCGTAGCGGTTCCAGACTGAAGCGTCTAGAACCGCTCGGCCACACCGGCCGGCTGTGCTCTCCATCTGGCCGGATTGGCGAATAGCGCAGTATCCAGACTTGTGGGGGGTTCGGATGCAGCAGAGGCCCGATATTGAACAGAGTGCAAACGCGAGGACAGGTACACCCGTCGTCGCGAGGTTCCTGCCTACCATGTCTGACCACCATCGGCATGGATCACCGCATTGTGTAATAAACACATCGTAACCATTCACGCCTGTGGCTGCCATCGGAGAACAAGTAATGAACTCCCTACAACATACTGTATCATCCCGCGCCATTTGTCGGATACAAGGAGCACCCAGGCTAGCAAATTCCCGCCCCATGCGTTGCCTGCTGTCAACACCACACTACAAACGGCTGCGTTCGGAGTGTGACGTAACGGGGAAGCATGCACTGCTGATGAACGGCATCGCATTTCGGTCGGCAATGAAATGCGGCTCTGCACATCCCGGATGGCTACTGTCGCCGATTATGATGGCGGGCTGGGGAGAGGTCCAACTCTTCCAGTGCTTTGGAGAGCCATGGTATGGGGAGCCATCGGGTATGACTTCGGGTCACGGCTGGTAGTGATTGTGGGATCTCTGACAGCACAACTGTTTGTCACGTTTCCTCTCACCCAGTGGTATCGTGGTGTCATTGTTCAACAGGACAATGCTCCTCCATACACGACACTTGTCTCTGTGAACTGTTTGCGTGATGTTGAGGTACTTCCTTAGCCAGAAAGATTCCTAGACCTGTTCCCAATAAAACATATGTGGAACCAGCTCGAAAGTCAACTCTGTCTCAGTGCCACCTCTATACAGTAACATCAGCTGTGGGCTAGCTTGCCTCATCAGAGGCACATTTCGCAACCCAGTCAGTGCATGCATCCTCGCCAGAGTGGGTGCGACGTAAAGCTGCTAAGTGGGCTCATAATGCCAAGATCTTTGTATATTTCACTGGAATCAGTGAAAGAACTTCACATGCTCTCTCGACCCGTGAAATTTCGTTTACTGCTCCTTTTATGAGTGCTTCACTTTTTTGTCGGGTGGAGTAATTAAATGCTGTGATTGTGTCCGGCCCTATTTCCCTAGCAAAGCCTCAATAATTTCCGGATTTCTGATCCTATCCATGACTATGGTGTCGCGTTTACTCCAACGTAAAACCAATTGACACTGATTGCGCTAAGTGACTGTATTTGTTTGTCGCTCTGAACTTCCCTGCAGTTACATCCTACTTTCCATTACGTAAGAGTTCGGTAGGAAAACAAACTGAAGTGCTCCACTGTCGTACAGATCCTTATATGTACTGAAAACAACAACTGGCCTGTAATGCTTTCTTACGTCACTCTCGACATTATCTTTGTTTCTCAAAGCCACAGGTTCCTCTCAAGTTTCAGCTTACTTTATGTAATCTGTAAGACGTTCTCTGTACTAAAATCGGCATTTGATACGCATTTATTTAAAAAAAAATCAAAGGACTACACAGTCAGGTCGGCCTTATTCTGCACGATCACGAATATAGGGGATGTGCTTTATATTTTTTGAGGTAAATGGGTATGATTTATCCATGCGTTACAGATTCTCTGTGTCACCCTCAGCAAGATACGAGCTTACGAAATATCGAAATTTGTGACAGGATTCAGGACTTCATAGCAAACTGATTTCAAAACCGGGCTAAAACATCAATTGTAAATGTGACTATACATACATGTATAAGATCTGGAGAATAACGTCGGAACCTTCATGAGACAAAACATTTCAAGAATGATTGCAGTTTTGTGGACTGGGGCTGCTGAAATCCCTATCAGGTTCTATAAGAATGTCCAGCTGAGTTGGCCCTATTTTAATCATAATATACCGTAGATCCCACGAACAAAGAGCTGTGTCCAGCAGTTGAAATATAGCACAATTCAAACCAGTCTACAAGAAGGCAAGAAGGGTAGCGGAAGTGATCCACAGAACTACCGTCCAATATATCCTTGATATCGGTCTGTTGTAAGCTCTACTGTGATGAGGTACCTGGAATTAAATGACCTTCTCCATACCATCCAGCATGAATTCCGAAAACATCGGCCACGCGAAACACAAGTCACGTTTTTCACATATGCCGTTCCTTGAAATCCCGAAATAATTTGACTCAGTACCACACATACGCTTATTATCGGAGGTGCAACAGTATGGCGTATCTAGCGAAATTCGTAACTAGGTTGAGGATTTTTTGGTAGGCAGGACGCAGCACGTTAATTCGGATGGCGAGTCATCGACAGAAGTAGAAGGAACTTCAGGAGTACTTCAGAGGAGTGTTGTGAACCCCATGTAGTTCATGTTGTATATTAACGCACTGGCAGTCAGTATTAATAGTAACGTAAGACTTAATGCAGACGATGCAGTTAGCATAAATGGAGCCCTGTCCGGAAAAAGCTACTCAAATGTCAGTCTTGATGAATTTTAAATGTTCAGAAATGTAAAACTGTACACGCTACAGACTATAATAGCAACGCCTCACAGTTAGAGTCAGTAAACTCATACAAGTAACTGGGAGTAACAATCTGTAGGGATACAACGATCCCGTAGGCTCAGTCGCACGTAAAGCGCGTGGCAGGCTCCGGTTCATTGGTGTACACTAAGAAATGCAATCAGTCTACAAAAGAGATAGCTCACAAATCACTCGCGCGACTCATCGTAGAATATATGTCAAGTGTGGGACCCGTACCAAAAAGGAGTAACGGGGGGGGATTGAACGTACACTGAGAAGGGCAGCACGAATGGTTACTGGCTTATTTGACCCATGGGCGACAGCCACAGAGATGCTGAAAAAACTGAACTGGCAGGCGCTTGACGATAGACGCAAACTAACTCACGAAAGTCTACGTACATAGTTTCAGGACACAGCATTAAGTGAGGAGTTAGGAATTACTACAATCCCTATTGCAGCACTCTTGTGGGGATCACGAATACAAGATTACACTAATTACGGCTCGCACAGGGAAGTTTAAGGTGTTATTCTTCTCTCGCGAATGGAATGGGAAGAACCCCAAGTAAGAGGTACTGGAGGAACTAACCTCTGCTATGAACTTCACACTGGTTCGTAACGTGTAGATGTAGACATTTCGCTACGGAAGCGTTTAGTAACTCCAGAACAGTTATGCTCAGCTGACTTCAGTGGAAAATACGAGTGGAGTTGTGCATCACGAAGTGACTTTCTGCTAAAATTTCGAAAGCGTACATTCAGGAAGAGTCAAGCAATATATTACCTTCTCCTCAAACGTATCTCGCATTATGACCATGACAGGTACATCAGAGAAATCCGCGATTATACTGAGTATTACTGATTCATTCTTTTCGCTTACCATTAACGAGTGGCTCAGGAAAAGGACGAAAAAATGGACGTATGCAAAGTGCCCCCCACCTCACACCGAAGGGTTGGATGGGGAGTATAGATGTAGATGTCTCGTGCACCGTTGGCAAACGAATCATACTTTAGTTTCAGTCCTTCTGTTATACTAGACAAGTGCTCATGTATCCCGCGGACAATCGTTCTCGAGTTGCCATTTGTCTAAACGAGGTAATACACCCCGTTAAGTCAGCTACAGTTCGCTTCTCCGTGGTTTGCCTAAATCAGCGAAAGTTACTGCCGGAGTTATTCCTTTGACGGGGACACATCCGATTTTGTTCGTTAACCTTCTCCAGTCTGAATCTATACTCTGTTACTAATCAACTCATTGTTCACGAGACCTTAAATCACAATGTTCTTTCATTGTCTTCTCCTACAGTAATCAGATTGCCCGTAATTCTTCTACTCGCGTCGTACTCTTATGTGAAGTCCATAAGACGCTACTGGGTAACCTGTTGTTGTGTAGACAGGCAAATTTCTACACCAAACAGTAGTACCTCGACTGGGATAGTGATGAAGTCCCCAATTAGGAGGTGATGTACCATCCATCTTCAACGATTACTTTCATCCGTATGTGGTGATCGCCATCTCGATGGAGAATGAAGTTAACTAGGCCTCAACACGCAGCAAAAAGTGTACGCAAGCACAAGAAAGATTGCCAAATATTTTCGTGGCCTTCATATTACCCGAATCTTAACCGAACTCATCACAGGTTTAGCAGCCAGGATCGCCGTGTTCACTGTGCGTACTTTTTTTATCAGTTTTTATCTGTGTGTACTTTTCATCAGCTTTTATCAGCACCTCTCTAGGCACCTGTGGATACCTATCAGAAACTGAGTGACCCAGTTCGTTTGCCTGCTGTGTATGCAACAAGTGCCAATTACTTACTACTATGTCGTCATAGTAACAGAACTCAACTGTTTATCAGCATTTTTCCAACTTTTCCTCATGGCAGTCATTTTAATATCAGTATTCTGAACTCTCAATTACAACTATACTGAAACAGTTAATGAACTATACAGAAGTTTTTCTTCGAAATATTCGTTAATTACTGTGAAATACACTTTTTGGCATTTCAAGGACTGGAACCCATAAGAGCCGGAATTGTTATAGATGCATAAATAGTTGAGCAAGTAATAGAGTTTAAATATTTAAGATGCAATTTTAAATTTCCCAAGTCAGATGGGATTAGACAAGAACTAAATGTTGAACCTGTTACAAATATAATTGAAAAATATCGACTGAACTGGAAAGACGATGTCCAACGTGTGCCTAACGACAGAATAACTAAAGCAGCAATGCAATCTAACCCAGCTGGCAAGAGGAACGTTGGGTGTCCCTTAAAGGGATGGCGTGAACAATGCTGAGGCGGAACAGGCCAAAAGGCCTAACCCTTGAAGAGGATGGCGATGATGATGATGATATTTTTTCAGTCAGTTTGTATTGAACTGACACATTAATAAGATATTCATACCTTGATTTACCACTAATATGTTTTAATAATGTTGATATTAGTAAGTTCATTCTTACAGTGTTCTAGCGTCATAGCTGACATGATTTTTGTATTTCTGAGGTTGGTATGGCTAGTAGTTGAGTGATAATGCTTATGAGGAGACTGCACTTACTGTCGGTTAAGTAATCGGTGCGGTAATCTAGACTTCTTTTGCAGATTACATGTTGAAATGACAGCCACCATATAGGGACGAAAGATCTGCTTCTGTGTATGGTGCAGATAGCAATCTGAGCCTTTGCTTTTAACAGAAACCAGGTGGAAACGATGTGACGACAGTATTGCAGGTGTTCGTGTTGCTCAAGCTATTTCGTAACAGGTATCCAAGATATCAGCGATCCGGACCTCAGTATGTACCAAAGAAACATTAACCGCGGTTGTAAAAGAAAAAAAAAACACCTAATAAAGGAGAAGACAAACAATCGACGACATTGCCTCTAAAATTCATATGTATCACTTGAGGCTGTCCGCAGAAATAAGTATCAGATGCTGCTATCTTGGCATAGGGAACCCAGGGAAACCGTTGAAGGCGAACTCTGTTGTATACGACATGTTTCAGAAAACCATCGTAAGTGGCGATGAAAACTGTTTTCTGTGCGACGGCAGCAAAAGTTCAGTCAGCTCAATAGATTTCAAGAACACTTCCAAGGAAGTAAAAATTTCTCGTGGACAAAAGCAGGTAAAAAGTGACTTTGCAGGTGTTTTCTGATCACGTAGCCGTTAATCATTGCCAGTTCGTCCATGCAGTGACAATATATTTACCATAAAAAGAATTTTTGAGAAACGACGAAAAGTCAGTTTACAGACGCGTATAACTGTCACTGACTTCGTAAAAGCTTTGACAATGGGAACAGAAAGAAACTATGCGACATAATGACTAAATCTGGTTGCCCTACATATCTTACGGAAGCTACAAAAACTTTACAAAAGGTCAGAAAGAAATACAGGGTGTCTGAAAAGACTTTCCCTGATTACATAAATTGATAACTCAGGCTAGAAGTAAGATACAAATATGAAACTTGTGTCGAATTGTTTACAACTATCAAAGCTTTTTTTTCTGTTTTAGGTTCGCAGTACGTAAGTAGTGGATGAGGTGCAGTGCCCAAGAAGCCATGTTAACCAATCAGGAGAAGGCACAGTGTGTCACCAACCACAGTGGAGAGACACTTCCAGACAACATTTGGAAGGAATCCACCTGATGTCAAGAGCATTAAAGCCTGTCTGAGGTGTGGGGTTGATCTGTTATTCCATTATTCTGCGTAACGGATTAATCTGAGATGTACCCTTTACCCTTTGGCTCCTGCAAGATGCAATTTCCACCCCCCACACTACTACAGAAGTCAGACAGACGCTCCTAACGCTCTAAAGGGAAATGCCTGAAAAACTTTCAGCAATAAATATCTTCTGGAGTCGTCTGCTGTAAGGATAGGATTCAATAATGAAACTTCTATACAAAGTTTAAGATGGTTGTTGACTTGGCAGAATGGCTGAGAGGTGCGCCTACTCAACTCGAATAATTATCCTTTAGAATGTTGCTAGGTACGGTCGACGCTGTCGCATGTGAAATGCAGTGATGTGTACTGTTGTGGAGGAAATATGGGGCTCGCAATAGCTGTAGCGCACAATACCATATGCTGCGATGACTGCTGTCTGCGCCGCTCGCTGCTCACAAATAAGATAACTCTCGTTCTATCTGGATTGACCTTCGCCAATCAAACTCTCCCCATGCCTTGATGAAGTCAAGGACTCCTATTCGCCCCTAGTCTAACTATTGGTGTGGTACACCGGTCAGATAATCAGTCCACCGCAATGCCACTCAAAATTCGCTTGCAGGCGCTTAACTATTACTCTGTCCATTCACACCGCACAATAAGTGTGTCGGCCAACACAGTGAACAACACTTAATCGCAAGGACTCAATATAGAGTAGCACTTCGATTCGCTCTCGACAGAGGTGCTCTCCCAGTGAAGTACTGAGGAGAGACTTGTTCCTCACTCCAAGAGCGACAATGGAACGGCGCCTCTCCAAGCCAGACGTGAAGGAGTATATCTCTTCCATTATTCCTTCAGCTCAAGGCGCCAGAAATATCGTCTGCCAATCAGTATTGCTCTTCTAAAACGGGAGAATGACGTTTCGTTTAAGGTGACCAATCCGGAAACCTGTAACATTGGCGTTTGGCGTTTGCTGTCTCCCTGTGAAAATCTCTGAAACTGCATGCTATGAGTAAAGAATGCGTAGGCTGGCCGCTCCCACACAATGTAGTGGAATTTGCTTTTAAGCCAAACATGGGGTTGTTCCCCCCTTTCACTTGGGCCCACGCTGTCCGCTACACGGGCGATCACTGGCCGACATAGGCTGGGTTGTCCTCTGAAGGAACCGGCGTCCCGTTGTGCGGTTTCTCTCCCGAACTAAAAGCTTCTGTGACCGTCGTGTCTGGAATGTATGTATGTACGCCAGCCTCGAGTATTTCAACCACAGTGCGCTTACTTGTTAATTGCATATTGTTTACATGAATTCATACAACATTGACTTTATCTTATCGGGTTTGGGTTCGAATGAAGCATCTTGATGTGCAGAATATGATTGTGAGGGCGGAATATGTAAGCAATGAAGGTCAGAAGACCACGACGTTTTACTTACCTCCCTCCTTCAGACAAAATTTTTGTCTGGGGTTTGTCAATGCCGAGGAAAACATTGACAAAGTCAGGAAAAAAATTGTTCATTTAGATTTTCCAATAAACTTTTCTCAGCCATTCTTAACAATTTTTTTCTAATGATTTCTTTATAGCTATTGTTTCTATTTTTTAATTCTACAATGCATGTTTTGTTGTTTGGCAAATATAGGCTTTACAAAGGTTGTTATTCTTTGTCGTTGCCAGTATGTGTCTCTGTTTTTCTTTTTCATTTCCAAGAATTTGTTTTTACAATATTAATTTTTCTAAACTCGTAAGTGTACAGTGTATCATGTTTTAGTGTGGTTACATCTTTTCTTTAGTTAAGCTTGCGTAAATGTTCGCAAAAGCTCTGTTGTGTTACTTTGTTTTATTTATTTAAGCAATATCTTTTTCTTTATGTGTCATTGTTTTTTTTTTTTTTTTGTAAGAATGAAGAAGTGTTTCCTCTTAATTCTATCCTCGGTATTAATATTATTACCCCAAAAAGGTGTCTTTTAATGTTACTTAAAGAAGAAAATCCTGCACAAATCCTTTTCTAATTTTACATATAAAAGAAATAAATAGACTTTCCATGAGTTTGTGAGATTATATAACTATACTAAGTTTCTTTACAAAAGGTTTTAGGTATCTATAAATTGTGGACTTTACATACATAATAAAAATAATTACTTTTACAAGAAAGGAGAAAGGTACTTTTACAAATATATCATTTCCTTAACTCTACCTTTGTGTTATATCAGTCTTTTCCTTTTTTTTTTGCTGCGTCAGTTTCTGTGCTCGATGATCCCCACTGAAATGCTGGAAGGCGTCGACTCATTTGTATAGGTGTCACAAATCATGAGAGACGCACTCTAGCATGCGATGCCGAGTCTTACTTGTTGACATAGTCATCATGGAGTGGTACTTTTAACTGATGATGATGACTGTGGTTTACTGCATCAACAGAGATGTCTTGGTACTCCTTTGCTGTCACACCTGGGACGGTGTGGCAGTTCGATGATTGTAGTTGAGTACCGACGATCGTCACCCAATATTGTGCTGTGACGTCTTGGTACTTCACACCTGGTTCGGTATGGCAATTTGATGATGTGGTAGGGAGAATACTGTTCATTTTGCTGAATCTGTTTCTAGATAATGTTGGTTGGTACTACTTAATATTCTGTTTGCCGTTCGCTTGTATTTGTTTGACGATTCAAGGTTTATTTTTGGAGAGGTGGTTGTAGTAGTTGCTATGCCTCAAAGTTTATGGAAAGACGTTTGTAGCAATTTGCTTTGTAGGATAGGAAAGAAAGGTATCTTGCTGTCTTCTGCCCTTCTTCATCTTGCATCTTCTGCTCTTCTCTACTTTCTTGCATTCTTCTGTTCTTCTTGGGCTAGGAATATGTGAATTTTAGTGTAGGAGTGATATAGGATTTGTAGGATCTGACTGCCTTTCCAACAGTTGCTTGATGAGTTTGTAGATCTTAGTAATTTTTTTGTACCTTCATTGTCGTCTCGTCATATTGTGATTCTCCCCACACTCTTCTGTTGTGTAGCAGTGTCGTGACATATGAAATGTCCATACTGCACGTTGTCCTCCTGAAGTCCAACCTGGTTGCAACCTGCATTTCCAGTGTGGCGTTGGTCTTCATGTTGTTGTTATTGCTCTAAGTGCTTTCTCAACATGTCTGTACCCTCTCCGTCGCTATCTCGAAGCATCTGGTGTTAAGGGAGCTGGTGATTGGTGTTGGTGGCGATGTCCCTCTGACGCATAGAAATATTTACAATTTTTGTTTTACATTTATTTGTTATTTACAAAAAAAAATCTGATTTTATATAATGCAAAAATTTTCTGATAGTGGCAAAATTATTGTATATATATATCTTTTCTTTATTCTAATTATGTCCTACCACTTCTTTATTCTTTTACTTGTTGTGTAACATTCATTGTTTGTGTGCATATTGTAGTGTACTTGACACTACAAGATATTGTTAGTGTGTATTGTGTTTCTTTTTTCTTTTAATTAATGTGTTATTTTGTTGATCCTTAATTTATTTTTTGATTTAGTGGTTAGTATAAGATAGGGTGGACGTTAGTTTCCCTAGACTCTTCCGCATTTTTTCAATTCAGTCCTTACGTTTTGCAGTATTCGGTGGCCTAACTTCTACATTTGGTTTCTCTTTGCTGTGTTGTTCTTGTCTTTGTGGACCATAATTTCCTCGGTAATTATTCGCGCCCTGATCTCGCCCGTTGCTTTTTCTAACATTGTGCCCTCTTTCAAAGTACCCTTGACCGTTGGCATTTTGATTCCTAAATCCATATCCGCCACTGTATGAGTGTCCATTACCGTTCCTATTTCGGTACCAATTATTCTGGTTATCGTTTCTATGCCAATTGTCTCCATTGTGCCACTGTCCTTGTCTGTTAAATTGCCTGAAATTATTGGTGTTAGGATTACGATTATTATTATTATTGGAATATTCCTTCCTAGTCCTCTCCATTTGCTGTTCCCTTTCCTTTCTTTTTTCTTTCACCTTGTCTTCTTTAAACATAAATTCAAGTTCCCTTAAAACCTCTTTGAATTCTTCGGTATTTTCATTTTTTCCTACTGTTGCCTGTTGATACTTTACCGGTAATTTCATTCTACACAGACGTATCAGCTCTCCGTTACGGTATGGTTTGTCTAGGCATTGATTCTTTTTGTCCATTGTATCAAAGAATTTTACCACGTTTTTCTCTCCTGAGTTTTAATATGGTGTCATCTGAAGTAACTCGTATTTATTTATTTATTATTTTTTTTGTGCCTCCTTGGACCAATATCTTTCGAGAAATGCTGTTCTGAACTGTAGGTAAGACGTACAGGTAGCCGCGATCTTTTGCATCACCTCTGCTACTGCCCCTGACATGTGTGCACAAATGAAGTCAAGTTTGTGAGCTACGCTCCAGTTGTTTGGTAAGCCTACTTGAAACTGGTCGATGAATGTGCGTGCATGCAAGCTACCGCCTTCTTCCTTGAAATGTTGAAATTTTCTAACTGTAAGGAAGTGGTCTGTATCATATCTACTCATAAATCCGGTTTGTGGCTGATTCATGGACTCAAATAATCTGCCATTGCTTGTGTCGTCGTGTTTATTCTCTAGTAATCTACTGCCTGTCTGCCTATTCTCAATTTCCTGACTCATATCCGCGTCATATCGTATCATTGGTGAACAAAAGTGTTGTTCATGTGTTTCTACTCCCGTCGTTCGTGGTATAGTACCTGTGCTGCTATTATGTTGTGTCATTGGATTTACTGGTTCAGTTGCCTGTCTTTCGATTGATATCGGCTGAATGTATGTGTTCCGTTTTTCTGGGTATTGTGCCTGGTCCTGTGGCATGTCATGTAATACTTTAATCGGGGTTTTCTGTTTCGATTTCTGCGCGAGTGTTACGTCTAGCCTTGGTTCTACTTGAACTTTCTTAGACGGCGCGTGTTCGTGTGCTGAATTAATGCTTGACGCGTCAGTTGTTTCGCTACAGGTGTAACCGGTCTCGATCTTTTCTCCGATAGTTTGTATCAGCTCTGTTCGAAGCTATTCAAACTGATCTTTGTTTTTAAGTTTTATTTTATTAATCCGCTGATCATACTTTTTCAGTGCAACCTTTGCGACCTTGCTTTGAATTGCTTGTTCTTCCGAAATTTGTATTGCTGTTCGAGTGGCTTTTTTCGTAAAACGTTCCACCTTTTTGTCAATGTTTACGATGTCCAATTGGACCTTGTCCACGTCAGTGCGTAACTGCTGCTGACCTTGTGTTAGTACCTGAATTCTTTCTCTAGATTCTTTCACGTCTTTGTTTATCTGAGTGATCTGACTATCAATTCTAGCGATCCCTTCTTCCATCTGAATTTTGACCTGTTGAATCTATGTCCTTATCTCTTGTCTCAAGTTCTAATTATCCTGTTGGATCTGTTTCTTAATATCCTGATTCTGTTCCGCCATACTAGCGTTCATTTTTTGTAACATCTCCATGATCGCGTCCTGTCCTGTAACACTACCTTCTGCTGAACTATGTATTCTTGATCTATTGTTTTCTACTCGGTCAATTACGTCATTTACTGGGCTATGCTGTGGCGTTTCTAAGTTTGATAACTGCGATAACCCGCGGTGTCTGTGTTGAGGACTAGTTGCGTTTGTCATTGAACCATTACGTGGCGCAAACACCTCCGCATTCTGCCCACTCTGTTGTGTATGTTTTGTGTTTGCAGGTACAGTTGCGTCTCTTACGGAACCTTTTCGTGGCGCTCGTAACTCCGCAAAATTCTGTGTCTGCTTTTGGGGCATATTTAGAATGTGTACGATAGGTTCAACGTATTCTAAATGTTTCCCCTCTTCCTCGCTGTCTACTTCTCTTTGAACGTTAGCTAACTGCCGGTTCATTGGCTGTACTGACGCGTATTCTGTCCCTGAATATGCGGCAAACAAAGGCGTTTCCTGTGCTCGTTTCGCTTCTAATCTTTGCCATTTCCTACGTGGGCTGTCTATTTCTGGCTCAGAATGTGCCCTACCTGGAATTTCATATTCTGGAAATTCGATGTTCTCATCCCTTCGATTCCCATCTGTCTGATCTGTCTCAAGTTTATCCCAGTCTAACTGAGCCTGCTGATTCTGCAGCTCCCCGACTGTCCAATTCTCTGATTCACCGTCTGTCCTATTTTCAGGTTCACCTTCTGTCCTATTCTCAATAAGCTCGTTTACTTGCTGTCTATCTGGTTGATTCTCCCCCATCTTGTCTACTTGTGGTCTCTCACGTAACCTTTTGGCTTGTGCTCTCGTTATCATGGAAATTCTTTCAACACACCACAACCCTATCTACAAAACTGTACGACCACTTACCAGTTGGTTGAACCAACAACAACAACGTCGTGACTTCTCGGCTAATGTTCTCTCTGCTGTGCTACTGTCTCCAATCTCTACCTGTGCGCTTGCAAAGGGAGAAAAATGTTATTTCTTAATTCTAATTTATGTGATGCTGCGTCACAACGCGTCTCTGCGTCACTCTGCGTCTGTACCTATCACATGAAAATTCCATGCCCTAAGAGCTACACAAAAATAGTAAAAAAATGCAAAATTTTCCAACACAATAACAAACGCCCTTTTCCCTACAATTCTGCTTTCTTCACTACCTGTATCTATTCTGATCCCAATCATTGCAAATAGCTATTTAATACATGAAAGAAAGTTCTTCAAAGTGCTACTGCTGCGACCTGCCATACCTAACTATCCTGACACTTTCCTATCCTGGTAGCTTACCTATTTTACCCATCCTGTCAGGGTCGCCATTTTCTGTCGTAAACCGGGGGTTGATCTGTTATTCTGCGCAACGGATTAATCTGAGATGTACCCTTTACCCTGTGGCTCCTGCAAGATGCAATTTCCACCACCACACTACTACAGAAATCAGACGGATGCTCCTAACGTTCTAAAGAGAAATGCCTCAAAAAATTCAGCAATAAATATCTTCTGGACTCATCCACTGTAAGGAAATGACACAAAAATTCACAAAATTTCTTACGTGACTAGTGGGATACTTGGGTACTGGAGTAGTGCTAGTTAGTGTAAGAAAAACATGAAACTAACGAAAGTTATTATTAATTTTTGCAACAATTCTAAGAAATCACAATGGCACTTTTAGTTATGGATTGAACAAGTTATATCCTGGTTCTTTTCGGAATGTGAAGTTACCTCTCAAGGATAGGATTCGCTAATGAAATTTCTATACAAAGTTTAAGATGGTTGTTGACTTGGCAGAATGGCTGAGAGGCACGCCTACTCAACTTGAATAATTATCCTTTAGAATGTTGCTAGGTACGGTCGACGCTGTCGCATGTGAAATGCAGTGAAGTGCACTGTTGTGGAGGAAATATGGGGCTCGCAATGGCTGTAGTGCACAATACCATATGCTGCGATGACTGCTGTCTGCGCCGCTCGCTGCTCACAAATAAGATAACTCTCGTTCTATCTGGATTGACCTTCGCCAATCAAACGCTCCCTATGCCTTGATGAAGTCAAGGATTCCTATTCGCCCCTAGTCTAACTATTGGTGTGGTACACCGGTCAGATAATCAGTCCACCGCAATGCCACTCAAAATTCGCTCGCAGGCGTTTAACTATAACTCTGTCCATTCACACCGCACAATAAGTGTGTCGGCCAACACGGTGAACAACGCTTAATCGCAAGGACTCAATATTGAGAAGCACTTCGATTCGCTCTCGACAGAGGTGCTCTCCCAGTGAAGAACTGAGGAGAGACTTGTTCCTCACTCCAAGAGCGACAATGGAACGGCGCCTCTCCACGCCAGACATGAAGGGGTATATCTCTTCCATTATTCCTTCAGCTCAAGGCGCCAGAAATATCGTCTGCCAATCAGCATTGCTCTTCTAAAACGGAAGAATGATGTTTTGTTTAAGGCGACCAATCCGGAAACCTGTAACATTGGCGTTTGGCGTTTGCTGTCTCCCTGTGAAAATCTCTGAAACTGCATGCTATGAGTAAAGAATTCATAGGCTGGCCGCTCCCACACAATGTAGCGGAATTTGCTTTTAAGCCAAACATGGGGTTGTTCCCCCCTTTCACTTGGGCCCATGCTGTCCACTACACGGGCGGTCACCGGCCGACATAGGCTGGGTTGTCCTCTGAAGGAACCGGCGTCCCGTTGTGCGGTTTATATCCTGAACTAAAAGCTTCTGTGACCGTCATGTGTGTACGCCAGCCTCGAGTATTTCAACCACCGTGCGCTTACTTGTTAATTGCATATCGTTTACATGAATTCATACAACATTGACTTTATCTTATCGAGTTTGGGTTCGAATGAAGCGTCTTGATGTGCGGAATATGATTGTGAGGGCGGAATATGTAAGGAATGAAAGTCAGGAGACCACGACCTCTTACACCTGGTATGAGAAGTTCAAGAACACAGGATCGGTTGCCGACCTTCCGAGGTCTGGTCGACTAAGAACCTCAGCAGACAGGGTGGAAGCTGTAAGGCAGTCTTTTCTGCGAAGTCTGAAGAAATTGGTGCGCTGGGCCTCACCTGAACTGCAGATGCCAAAAAGCTCTCTCCATGCCATTTTACACAAATGTTTATTGTTTCGTGCATACAAAGTGCAAATCGTTCAGGCCTTGTTGCCCAATGACAGTACACGTCGAAATGACTTTGCGGTCGAATTGCTATCACATATTGAGGATAATGATGGTTATCTCAGACGAATTGCCTTTTCCGACCTTTTTTGCCAGTGGAGTAGTGAATCGCCATAATGTGCGTATTTAGGGTTCACAACCCCCTGGCGAGTTCATGGAGCGCACCAGAGGCAGCCCAAAGGTGAATGTTTGGTGCGTGCTATTGCACGATCGAATAATCAGGCCATTCTTCTTCACTGAGGCTACCATCACATCTGCAGTGTATCTGGACATGTCGCAACTGTATGCTGTTCCTCAGTATCACCCCAATGTCTTGTTTCAGCAAGACGGTCCACCGCCTCATTGGGGTTTGGACGTCTGTGCCTATCTCGACATGACCTTTCCTGGGCGATGGATTGGTCGTGATGGGCCAACAGTTTGGCCTCCACGCTCTCCTGACATAACCCCTTTAGACTTCTTTTTATGGGGTTATGTCAAGGACGAGGTCTACCGAACACGTGTACCAGATCTTGAAAGCCTGCGGCAACAGATAACCACAGTCGTTGAATAGATCCCTCCAGTGATGTTGGCTAATGTGTGGACGGAAACTGAATATCGCCTAGATGTGCTACGTGCTACCAAGGGTGCTCATGTGGAAGTTAACTGATGTGTGAAAAAAACTTTGATAGGTTGTAAACAATTAGACACCAGTTTCATATTTGTATCTTATTTCTAGCCTACTGTAATAAATGTTGGAAATAATGTAAATGAAAAAATTAGTACCCACGAGGACGTAAAACAATATTGTAGACTGTCACCAACATTATTTACTGTATTAAGGTTTTGTTTAAGATCTATAGACAGGAAGTAAATCCAGGTATACAGTTTAATGTAAACATGTATGTTCAGACCCTCATATACGCAGATGATGTAACATTTTGGAAGAAAGTGAAGAAGAGCTACAAAAAGCAGTGTTTAAACTACGAAATACCCCAACCGCTCGAAAATAATAAAAGATAGTATCCCACTTGAACAGGTCTCCAACTTAAACTTTTTAGTATGTGATGTAAGCTATGACGTGGACAAGGCCATAAAAAATAAAATTCACAAATATCAGTCAGTATACAGAATGATAAAGAAAACATTCCAAAACAAAATATATAAGGAACAAAATCAAAATTTTATAAAACCATGGCTACACCTGTATTGCTGCATGGAAGTGAGTCATGGAGCCCTAAAAAACTCAATACAAGAAAACTGAAAGCAGCAGAAATGAGATTTCACAGGAAAATTACAGGTGTTGCCTGGGAAGATCATATATGAAATGAGGATTTAGGAATCAACAACATATTTATGATATTAGTGAAAAGACTGAACAAAATAAAACATTGTGGAAATATCAAATGATTCAAATGGCTCTGAGCACTATGGGTGCTGAGGTCATCAGTCCCCTAGACTTAGAACTACTTAAACCTAACTAACCTAAGGATATCACACACATTCATCTCCGAGGTAGGATTCGAACCTGCGACCGTAGCGGTCGCGGGGTTCCAGACTGTAACGCCTAGAACCGCTCGGTCACTCCGGCCGGCTGTGGAAATATCAGCTACAAAGAATAGATGTAGAGCGAATCCCACAACAGTCTATGTTTTACCACCCAAAATGAAGAATGGACGTAGGAAGACTCAGAACGAGTTGCCAGTGAAACATGGAGATGGAACAGGAACACGTGCCTTACACTTGAAGTGCAGAAGAGGAAGACTCACAGACTGTGACCAAAGAACTTCAGAAAACATTCCTGGCCATTACGAAGCTGTCAGAAGTGAACGTCCACAAAAATGAGCGGAAAACAATTAACTTTCTGGTGTGTGACAAAACCCCATACACCAGTCGTTACTGGTTAAGCGTTAAGAAATAACTCACCGAAAATAATACTATATCACAAAAAAGCCCTCACAATTCATTCGACCTAGCATCTCCCGACCGATAACAATAGAACCAAAGGGTCAAAGTTTCACAAAATCTGACTACCGGTACTGGAAAACGAAGGGCGACTACAGAAGACACTTCCTGCTGGAGCATTGTGCGTAATTACTCGAACGTTATCTTAAATGCGTTAACGTCGAGGAGAAAATTTCAGGTATACACAGCTTAAAAAAACGTAAATACAATACCTAAAAAATAGTTTCAGCCAGTCATAGGCTTTGTTTTATATAATGGTATCTTCAATAATCAGAAGCAAGCGTTGACAGTAATGATTAATTTTTATAGATACAGTGGGCATGGAGAAAACAATTTGTCAGAACTTCGCTTCAGACATTATAACTGCCGAAGCTTTCTTCTTTTGTTTACATTATATGTCTCGACAGGTGAAATACTATCAGTTCCAAAATGTATAGCCCCAGCTTCAGTTTCATAACTGCATTGGGAAAAGTGAGCTCAAATTTTTTCCTGTTTCATTTCCACGATTAAATGAACGTAGAAATTGTTACGTACAGAGGTGAACAAAAATATGGAAACATAAAAAATAAACACATTACCACACTGAGCACATTGTTGGGAAACCGTGGTCACTCAACAGCTTTCAGTCGTCTCGGGATGGTTAAATTCAGATCCTGTATGATAGTCAAGCAAAGTGCAAGGTGGTGGCGACCTCAGTTAACGATGATGGGGATGGACAGCGATCACACACCCTTCTCTTCGAAGTAGAACACAAAATCTACATAATATTATACGGTGACTATGGTGGCCAGGGGAAATGTCATAATTCATCCTCGTACTCACAAAATTAGTCCTGGACGATATGGGCTGTGCTGACAGGGGCTCCTGTCGTCTTGCAACGCGTCATAACCATTGGGGAGCAAACATTGTACCATGGTAGGGACCTAATGAGCCACAATGGTCTCATAATCCTTGGCAGTAATGTGATCTAGCAGAATACCCATGGGGCGCATGGAGTACCACGATTTGGCTGCCCAAATCATCACCGAACCCCACATTGTCTACTCTTGGGACGTAAACTCGGCCAGAAGTTGGACACAGTCTGAAACATGACTCATCCGAACAAATTAATTTCTTCCATTGCTCCACAGTCCAGGATTTATGGCTTTTCCTCTTACGGGCATTTGCATCACTCATGGGTGGATTTGGAATTATAGCTCGCCCTGCAGTTCCCTGCTTATGGGGCCCGCTTCGCGTTATTTTGAGGCTGACAGGGTTTTTCTTTTTTTTTAGTTGATCTCATTTTGTTCTATATTGTTCGTTGAATTTATTTGGGGCGGATGTCTGATGACACCCGTTCAGGTTCTTCGTTGATCCGTTCACTCAGTTTTTTTTATTACAGAGGACAGCTAACCCTCTGACTGAACACGCTGAGCTACCGTGCCGGCATTGACATTCAGTTCTGCAGTGATTCTTGGCGCTGTCGTTCTATTATTTTCCTCATTATCATCTTCAATGACCGTCTGTCACGATTACTCAATTCACACTATCGTCAACGGTGTGGCTTAGCAGATGATGTTTTTTACCGTTCTCTCTGTATGCAACATAAATCTTTGATATGATGGCTCTTGAAACACTAAACACTTAGGGTTACGAAAGCACCCACAATACGAGCACCAACAATTTGCCCACATTCGAATTACCTTAGTTCCGACATAATGCACTCATGACTACACAGTATACCGTCCTGACCACCAGTGACACTTACAACATATTGAGGACATTGCACAGATGCCGTTCGTTGTCAAGTACAGCGCAGCCTGCAGGCTTTGCTACAATTGCATTTATGTTCAAGCAAGCATTTCTCGCGCTGTTCCCATATTTTTATCCAACCACTGTATCTCATGTTTGCCGTTTCTTGTGTAAGAAAGGTTCAAGCGCATGGTTCACTCTCCACAGCGACCGCAATGAGTGACGTGACAGTGGTTAAGACGCTAGACTTGCATCCGTGGACCGAGTGAGACGTCACATTGATAAGGCACTCCCTCGTATTCGGGAGGACGGTAGTTCAAACCCTGCATGTGTTCGCTTGAGGCAAATGCTTTAAATAGGGTACGGCCGATTTTCTTCCCCATCCAATCCCAATACGAGCTTGTGCTCTGTCTGTAGTGACCTAATGGTCAACAGGATATCAAACCCTAATCTTCCTTCCTTTTTGTATTCGGGCGGAGCAGGCTCAAATACCTATCAAACCAGCTAGGCCGATTTCCTACAACTACATCTTCATGAGTACTCTGCAGTCACGCTTATGAACCTTCCTCGAACTACCTTCAGACTATTTCTCCGCCGTTCCAACCTCAAATGGGGAAACAGGGCGATTGGAGAAAAGAACACTTCCATCAGACTTCTGATTGCTCTTCTTTTATTACGTTATCATTTCTCCCTATGCAGGTCAGCGTCATAAAAATGTTTTCACATTCGGAGGAGAAAACTGGTGGTCGAAATTTCGTGCAAAGGTCTCGTTTTAATGATTATTAGGAGAAAACGTTACCAAATTCTCGAAAAGCTTTTGAAAGATTTACTTCAAATTTGTACACGATGCTCAATGAACATTTGGACACACGTAGAAAACGTGTGTCAAATACTTTGAGAGGTGGTAGTTCTCGTCGAAACAAGAAAAATAAGTCCAATAAACATGGGACCGCAAGTGCGTACTTTCTGAGATAAGTCAAATAAAAATGAGTCCGGAAATGCATACTTTCTGTGGTAAACGTGTGTTTACAGGAGGTGTCCAACATGGCGTCCATTCATGGCGATGCACCCGTCTGCCCTCCGGCGTAAGGAATGTTGCACCCTCTGAAGTATACCTGGTTGTTGTTGTACCTACTGGCGCGCATTGAAGACGTGCGACCCTGTAGTGTCCACACATCGTTCGCTGGCGTGACGTAGACCAATTCCTTCATGTCCCAATGACCAGAAGTCTGGGGGATTGAGGTCTGGGGAACGAGCAGCCAAGGTGTCCCGCCTCCCTCCCGACCAATCCCGCGGTCCTGAAATGTCTGCATCACATGTTCGCGTACATTGTGACGAAAGTTATGAAACGTCCCCTTTGAAAAATTATACATGACTGTCCTTAAACTGATACACAATATTTTTTTAGTGCAACGCAATCTGACTTTCAAAAATCCCTACAAAAAAATGGCCCTGACTAACATTAACCGATGCGTTTCACAAATCGCTTACCTCACAAAAATCTTGGTTACTCGAACTACTGCAATACAGCAAGCGCCACTACTGCCAGCTAAATAAAAGATTCAAACTATGAAAGGCACTAACTACTGATAGGGATAGTTAGCAAATGAAAGATATTAATAGAGAACAAATAATGTATTTACTTTAAAATCATCATATATATATAGCAGTTCATGACAAATTTCAAAACTCCGCCATCTCTCTCCCCACATCCACCACTGCTGGCGGCTCACCTCCAACTGCGCAACGCTACGCGCTGTTCACAGCCAGCTGCCTAACACTACAATGGCGAGTATTACAACAATGCAAAGCAGCCACAGACTGCACACAGCACAGCCAGTGATTTTCATACAGAGGTGGCGTTACCAATAAAAAAAAACCTAAACAGCCTACTTACATAGCCCCCATGCTCCCCACAAAAAATTTTACAAATTGTTTTGGACAGTGGCCAATAATGATTTGATAATTTTTTTTTATAAGTACAATAACAAAGATATCAATTGCACACACTTATTGATACAATGTTGGTCAAAAGCTAAACTTTCTCACAGTCCATAAAGACAGTCCTAATCGTTCATCACAGTAAAATTGCAGTGTTTGTCTCAAAGTCTGAGCAGTAAAAGAAAACGCACACGGAAGTAGTGGATTTCCATGCAGTCTTGAAGAAGTAGTGCTCTCCTTCCAGCGGAAAGACAGTGTTGACTCTTGACATGCAGACAGATAATGGGCCACAACAGAGCAAACCCACAGCAGAGTCATTCGAAGTTTTGAAGACTATTGGTAGGTAGGTCATCACAGAGCAGACCCACTGTAGTCCTGGTAGAGATGACAGTATTGGTGGGCCACCAGAGATGCAGACCCACTATAGTCCTTTTAGAGATAATGGTATTGGTGGGCCACCAGAGGTGCAGACCCACTGTAGTCCTGGTAGAAATAATGGTATTGGTGGGTCATCAAAGATGCAGACCCACTGTAGTCCTTGTAGAGATGGCCAGCAGCCATCTGTTGTGACTGTGCAGGTGCACAATCACCATTGAAGAGTCTTGCGGATAATATAGCAAGTCCATAACCACCACTTGTGCATTCACAAAGTGTTTGGAATTGGCTTTAGAACCAGCAATGCTGTTATCCAGTCCCTTGCTGAATTATCAACACACGTGCAAACACTAACAGTCCCTACTTCTCACATATTGTCCATATACTATGACCAACAGAAACGTGTGCAGTGAAATGTAACTTACAAGTTAATAATATGATGAACTGGTGTCAATTACAATTTTATAATATAAGAATACAATTACAAAGGTACAAAATACATCATTAAAGAACATACCAATACAGATAATATTTGTAGTACAGGTTTTACAACAGAATAGAAATAAACATACATCAATGTTACAAGAATTATGAGATAAGTAGATACATAAAAGATCAGAATAAATTTTGAAACATCAACTTCACACATGAGCATTAAAACAAAACAGAATAAATAATGTCTAAGCATATTTACAAGGTAAATAACATATTATTAATGCCAATTATATTTGAGGATAACAGTATTCCTCATCATAGTGAATGTAGCTTAGTATTAGAAAAATTCTACAACATAAGTCTTATCAGATAAACATATAAATACAGGAAAAACATAAATACCCAAGGGTACACAAACATATAGCGGAATAATACAAGGAAAGGACAGGGTTTGTTTTACTGCAGTATTTTGCAAACAAATCTTTCTTTACTTCTCGGAGATCTCCCTTCGTTCTTCATTATTTCCAAAAGTCCTATCTATACCTGCTTTCTGTACTTTTCTCGTATAGCCTCTCAGTACATTTCTTCAAATTCATCGCAACTCATTCTCTTATAGGCTACCCCCTCTTAAGCTAACTTAAATCTACTGAGCTCAGATGCTAAACTAAGGGAAGGGGCAATGCAGCAGCACAAAACAATTAACACAAACATCAATGACAAAAAATTTAAATAGGCAAAGCAATTGCAATATTACAACTAATAGAAGGCACTGTGCAGCAAACAAGAAAAATAAATCAGTAGTAAAACTAGATTAACAGAGTAATACAAAGTGAAATTTAATAGCACTATGCCTGGCAAACAGCAGCACCAAATGCTATAACTAATACCTAAGCATGGCAAAGATCAAGCAGAAAAAATATTACACTAAAGACAACAATGCAGACAAGGGAAATGTCTATTCACATCTTAATGTCTATGTAATTAAAGTGGTGCACCACAAGAAGTTAATCTACCAAAAAAGCTACCAAGTACTTGAAAAGAAAATTATGAACACAGTTCCTGTGAAGGTAAATGTCTTTTTGTGCTCACTCATTGTTTGAAAAAAATATTATTTACTCGATCTGTAGACAGAAAATATTTATATTAGTACATCTATAAAATTTTATTTTAACCAATGCTGCAGTGCAGCTAGGAACTATATATTAAACAAAATAGGCAAAGCAAGACGTCAAACGTCATTCACTAGCCAGATGGCATTTCATAATGCAGTAAATAATCTTTCAACTAGCAAGACAATAGACATAAAATGTTTCTCATCATTTCATTTCAGTAAATGTCATAAATTAAGAACTCTACAGTGTAATCATGTTTTCAAGTTTGAGGGTGTCGTATTTACGATGCTTTCTACAAAGGAATGTCGATAGCGAGGATAATGGCCTCCCCCTTTTTTTTTCTACCACCTAATGGCTTTTTCTCAAGGCGGCTGGCACACCTGGCCGCCCACAACGAATTACGTCACGGTCACTTACCTTTCTTACCGAAATATTTACGACAGCAGTTTTCGCTACAATGTCAGTCTCATATAAAAATTTCACAGGTCGAAAATTTGCGTTACAAATGTGTAGAAACAAAATCCTGTAAATATAACAGCGTCCAAAAAATTTTCGCCAGCATTGTGATACATTCACGCATATACACACATTTCATAACTCTTAAAGTACGATTCTTGGTTTCCAACAACCTTTTTCTCAAACCAGAGTCCCTAACCACTACTCATTTTATTCCTTACCTTATTCGTCGACACTTCTTCAATATTTCATCATAACAGATACGTAGCAGAATCAAATAACTCATATAGCATCAGCTTACTGATCATAAACATACCGCAACAGCATAATACACATAGTCATCGTAATAATAACATCATAACACCTCAGTCAACTCTCAAAATCGTCGTAGCTTCCTCCAATAATTTCAAAACCTAAAAAAATTCTCTGCTCATGTCAAAAGTGTCATCTGCCTCAAACACACTTTAAAAATCATAATCCCATACCAAATACATCATTCAAAGCTCTCATAGTATCACAACGGTTCCGAAAAATATGAGCATTTCACAAAGTACAGACAAAATACCATTTCGTAAGTGTGAAGTTACCCAACTGTGTAATTGCGTAAACATGTGTCACTGATGTAGTAAAAAAAATTTTATCTCTCAGTTAAATGATCAGATAGCTGTGTAATTTGTGTGTTAGAGAAATATGGTACCGATGTGTAAAGTTGTATAAGCAAATACCATATTAGCTAGGGCTCCTTGTGCTTGCCAAACACATGGTACACAAAGTAGGCGTGTACCCCCCTGAGGATTAATGTAATTATATCCTCAGGTGTTACAGATTACAGCAATGGAACGAAATGTATCACGAAAAACCTGTGTATCATTGTAATTCAAAAATCTTTAAAAAATAAATGGTTTAAGTACAAAATTAATCACTCAAATACGTGTACTGTAACGCTAAATGTGCGTCTTGCTGTAAGATAATCTCTGTGGAAGTGTCGTAGTTATTGTCCTCCGAAAGCTAAGTTCTGCAGAAGTCAATGTACTTACCTCATGATAAACAAAAGTGAAATGCTTTGCGTATAGATATCTTAGTTATTACGCTTATTGCCGTGATTAAGAAAGTACTGTGCTGTAACGTATTGTTGTGCTATGGAAAAGGCTGTCTCGTTGTGGCTATGCCACAAAAGTTACTACTAAAACATGTTTTACTTTCCAGAATAATACAGAAAAACTGTGCGAATATAAAACAGAAACACCGCAAAAGCAACATTGTAAATTGTCACTCATTAGTAGCGTCGTGATAAAATCGTGTAGCTGTCACATAAACTAACCACTGTGTCATCTGGTATCTCACTGAAAGTACTTTAAATCCAGAATGTATTTTCAAGTAAACCAAAATGTTGCATTAAAATCTCATTAGCAGTACTGGTATATGTTCTAAGTATGTAAGCCTTATAGTCGTTACATAATCGTGCAACTAACAAGCAAGAATGTACACACACAATAACACTGTGACGTCTGTTCACTATAACAATGCATTCGTAATTTCTGTTTAAATAAGTTCTCTTGGTTCTTGATTGGATATTTAACTTCAAACATTGTTGTATGTTAACAGATTCTAAGTCTGACAAAGCATACTAGCAATGTAAGGTGAAAAGTTATATGGCAAAGACAAAGTTAAAAAGCAGATTATCTTTCAATAAACGGTTTTACATGTGAAATGTGGTGTAAACCTTTACTCTTCCTAGTACACAGAGTTTCAACTTTAACGGAATTATCATGCAGTATACGTTGGTGAGGAGTGCTAAAATTTTTCTCAAGGTTAGCGTCTATGTTATTTTTTTCTGAGCCAGCCGGCGCACGCGGCTGCCTGCGGTGCGAGTCATTGTCTGTTCCTTTGTTGGCGCGCGTCGTTATTGGGATTTGGAGGTCTAACTTCTACAAATTCACCTTGCCCAGAGGGCCCAGCCCTGTTTAAATCCCGCCAGTTCTGATGAAATTCAGGTCTGTCTTTATGATTATATCGTCTGTCGTCATGTCGGTAGATTCCATAGTTTCTTTCTTGTCGGTCACGTGGTGGAGAATTTCTCCCTGAGTCGTAACTGCGCGCTGGACCGTTGCGTCTAAAGTTATTGTGTCTCCCTTGATAATAATTATTTTGGTTCCCATATTGTCTGTTTCTCTGATTGTCTCTGTGATAGTCATTACTGCGGAGAGGTGATGTTTCCCTGTAATTATTACTACTCTGCCAACGGTTGTCATACGGTTGGTGTCTGTTTTGGTCACGATTTACGTTGTAATAATAGCCTTGTCGTGTCCATTTATTATTTCTGTCATTGCGGAATTGTCACAGATGTGACATGTAATTGTTGTACTCTTCTTTTCGCGTTCCGTGATTGTCAGTGTCAATTTCCAGTTCTTGTAACAGTCCCTGAAAAGCCTCAATGTCTTCTTTGCAACGTCCTGCTAAAATAATATGTCGTAAATGTTCAGGTAATTTGATTAAGCAAATGCGGATGAGTTCTGAGGGGCTGTATGGGTTTGACAGGTACTGATTCTCGTGCAACATGTCTTCAAAATATTTCACAAGACTGGAGAATTCAGATTGTTCGAAATGTTTCATCATTATGATGCCATGTTTTACTCGGTCTTGTGTGGCTTGAGACCAATATGCTGAGAGGAAGGCATGGTAAAATTCTCCTTCACTGTGGAAATTGTGAATGACCGATCGCATTCTTACAGCTGGTTCATTCTCCAAGTAGCCACACATAAATTCTAATCTGTGTTCTAACGACCAGTTGGGAGGAAAACAATGAGAGAATTGATGGAGCCATGCTTGTGGATGAATGTCGTTGCCAGAATTCTTAAATGTTTTGAATTTACGTGTAGTAATGAACAGCTTATAGTCAAAATCATCATGTCGGCGAGTCGCATATCGGTCATTGTTAGGTCGTGTCGGCGGTTCCATCTCAAAATTCGGTGCACATTGCCAATTTCTTTCATAACTTCCGAAATGCCCTGTGTTATTATTTTGCGGCTTTTCCGTATTTCTAAGTCCCTCTTCCCGTGTTGGAGCGCGAGTGTCCTCTGAAATACGTAATTCTTGTATTACCTGTGTCAGCTGATCTTGTACTTCCCGGATTTCTCTTTGGTGTTGCGTATTAATTTGATTCAGATTTTGTTTCAGTTTCCTAATTTGTTCGCACTCTTCTGTGTCATTAAAGACTACCGGTTCTGTGTCATTCAGATTATCATCTACCTTCGTAGTAAATTATTTAGCTGATCCGAAAGTTCAACTACTTTCTCTGATAATGAACTAATTTCCTCCATGTGTCTTTATGAACCAATTTTCAGAGTATCTACTGTGTCCTTTAAGTTTTCTTGAGTTTTTGCAAGTTGCATAACCGAATCGGTAGATGCAACTGAGTCAATTTTAGCTTGCAGGGTCTCATGATTTTGATGAACAATAGTTTGCAGTTCTTTTATGGCTGCTTCGTGATTCTCTAATGCATTTTCATGCCGCGAAAAAATAGGTTGAAAATGCTCACAAATTTGTGTTTTTACATCATTACAGACTTTTTGACATTTCAATTCAAAGTTATGTAACTCAGTAGTTAAATCTTCACGTGTTTGTTCAAGTGTGGTGTCTAACTTTTGAAGATTTTGTTCCATTGTGTCTAACTTTTTAAGATTTTGTTCCACTGTGTCTAACTTTTTGAGATTTTGTTCCACTTTGTCTAACTTTTTGAGATTTTGTTCCACTGTGTCTAACTGTTGCTGTGTTTGTCTCTGGTGTTATTCCATTGTGTCTAACTTTTTAAGATTTTGTCCCATTTGTTGCATTAGTTGTAATAACAATGCACTGGTGTCTGAAACATGTTCCTCAGTGCTTTTCGGCAGTGAATTTGCACCGGCAACATTCACATTTTGACAAGCAGAAAATGTGTCCTGACTCATTTGAGAAAACGGTGATAACCCAAAACCTGAGTCTACAGTATTTGCAATATTGTGTTCTGTCATTTCCGATTCCTGAGGCGAGCTTTTGCCGACCGATCGATCGATAATGCTTCCCTGTTCACTACCTGTTTCACTGTCTACACCATTATTTGACGCCCGCTCCATTTTCCTATGCACAGTTACCAAATTACTACTTTGAATGTCTGTTAATTCATTACACAGCGGTGCTGGTAAGCTACACTCGTCGTCACTATTATTTCTCAGTTTACTTTGGAGCCTAGTGTTACGTTTTCACACGCCATTATTGTCATAATATTTCACACGATAACACAGAAAAGCACAATTTGAAGAGCAAAAATAAGAGAACACATTAACATAGCACTGAAAATAATATCTCGTTAATTGCAAGCGCAGCAGCGAAATACTTGGTGCAAATCTACATGCATGCCACAACTGTTTTACTGTACAACAATGAAAGGCTGCAACTATAAAGGAGATTCTCTCTACAATTACGTGCTAGCAATAAACAATAGCTACACTAATTACACAAACTACAAGAAAAAAATCAGAAGATTCCAGTGAGGTATCCTGGCATGGTCGCCATATGAAACGTCCCCTTTGAAAAATTATACATGACTGTCCTTAAACTGACACACAATATTTTTTTAGCGCAACGCATTCTGACTTTCAAAAATCCCTACAAAAAAAATGGCCCTGACTAACATTAACCTATGCGTTTCACAAATCACTTACCTCACAAAAATCTTGGTTACTCGAACTACTGCAATACAGCAAGCGCCACTACTGCCAGCTAAATAAAAGATTCAAACTATGGAATGCACTAACTACTGATAGGGATAGTTAGAAAATGAAAGATATTAATAGAGAACAAACAATGTATTTACCTTAATATCATCATATATATATATATATATATATATATATATATATATATATATAGCAGTTCATGACAAATTTCAAAACTCCGCCATCTCTCTCCCCACTTCCACCACTGCTGGCGGCTCACCTCCAACTGCGCAACGCTACGCGCTGTTCACAGCCAGCTGCCTAACACTACAATGGCGAGTATTACAACAATGCAAAGCAGCCACAGACTGCACACAGCACAGCCAGTGATTTTCATACAGAGGTGGCGTTACCAATAAAAAAACCTAAACAGCCTACTTACAAAGTGTGCTGGTGCGCCATCATGCATGAACCACATTTGTACTCGTTGCTGCAATGGCACAGCCTCCAGAAAGTTAGGCAATACATTAATGAGAAAAGTTCAGATAACGCGCCCCAGTTAACACGTATGGCCCTGTTAATATATCGCCTTGTGCGCCCGCCCATACTTTGATTGAAAATCGGTTTTTGATGTTCTCTTTCCTGAATTGCTTGGGATTTACATCTCCCGATTCACGCTGGTTATGGAATTTCACATCATCATCTCCTGTGAACCCCATCTCATCGGTAAATAAAATTTTGGATGTGAGCAATGGATCTGCGGCACACTTCTGCAACAGCCATTGACAGAACCGCCGTCTGCCATGATGATCCTGTGGCCTTAGTGCCTTAACGCGCTGAATGTGATATGGGAATAGCAGTTGTTCATGAAGTACCCCGCCCCCTCCAGATAAGGGAGTCAGAAACGCCTTCTGCCACTGCCAACCGTCACACACTGGTCCCAGGGGTTTCTTCGGCCGAACGTAGCACACGCTCCTTCATGTCAAGCGTGCGGACTATGCGGGGTCTCCCACCGTCAGTATTCCGTGGTGCAAGAGTACCTGTGTCCCTCAGAAGCTGTAAAAGTCTGCCGAACAGCGTATCAGAGGACACCGTGCGCTATGGATATTTTTCAGCGTTGAGTGCGCGGGCTCGCAGGCTATGTCCATTTGCTAAACCACAGCAGAATAATATATCCGCCACTTCATTGTCGAGTAGTAGGCTTCAATCACTATGGGACTTAATATCTGAGATCATCTGTCTCATAGGCTTAGAACTGCTTAAACCTAACTAACCTAAGGACATACACACATCCATGCCCGAGGCAGGATTCGAACCTGCGACCGTAGCAGCAAACCACTCCGGACTGAAACGCCTAGAACCGCTCGGCCACAGCGGCCGCCTAGAAGGCTTCCATTGCTAACAAGTGGTGGAAGAGAGAAAATGTAAATGTACTGCACAGTTTGTATATCCATATAGCGCAGTAACAGTAAACACACAAGGAACCTGCGTTTGGAAGAAGATAAAACACCATGATACGTATCCAGGGTTGACAGTACTACACAATACGGCACACAAACACGTCGAAAACTAACGTAGCTTACGATACGACACGAACCACACAACTGGCTGCAGACCACCTAAAGGTAGGTAGACTACTGAGAGTAAGACATCATAATATCCCGCCGACAGATTAGACGGGGCGCCAATTTAACGACTGCTTATATCCGCAACTAAGTGTCGCGCAACCCTTTCAATAAACACATGTTTATCTCGGAAAGAATACGTTTTTGGGCCCATGTTTATTGGACTTATTTTTCTTGTTTCGATAAGCACTACCACCTCTGAAAATATTTGATACGTCTTTGAACTCCCAGATATATATGTATAATTGTTACCAAAAATCTCGAAAAGTTCTTGCCCGATTTACTTAAGATTTTTACACGATACTCTAACGAATATTTGGACGGGTATAGGCCATAAATTTTTCATATACACTGACGGAGAAAAACGCAGCACCATAAGATAATTAATGTAGAATTTCGGGAATACGTTTGTTTAGGTAACATACTAAAGTGATTAACATTGCAAGAGCACGGGTTAATGTAGCACGAGACAAGTCGTTGCAAATGTGAAATACTGGTACATTAAGAACCAGTCTAACCGCCAGAACGTTGAATGCAGCTTGCGTTGTGTTGCACAGGTGCCGGATGTCAGTTTGTGGGATGGAATTCCATGCCTGTTGCACTTGGTCGGTCAATACAGTGACGGTTAAGGCTAGTTGTGGATGACGCTAGGCTGTCTTCCAATGATATCCCAAATGTGCTCGACTGGTGACAGATGTGGTGATCGAGCAAGCCAAGGCAACATGTCGACACTATATAGAGCATGTTGGGTTACAACAGCGGTAAGTGGGCGAGCGTTATCTTGTTGACGAACACCCCCCTGGAATGATGTTCATAAATGGCAGCACAAGTCGAATCACCAGACTGATGTACAGACTTGTAGTCAGGGTGCTTGGGATAACCACGAGAGTGCTGCTGCTTTCATACGAAATCGCACCCCAGTCCGTATTTCCAGGTGTAGGTTCAGTGTGTATACCCGACACCCCACGCAGACAGGCCTAACGACCACCCAGCCATCACTGGCGCATAGACAGAACCAGCTTCCATCAGAAAACACAACAGACCTCCACTCCGCCCTCCTATGAGCTCTCGCTTGACAACACTGAAATCGCAAATGACGATGGTATGGGGTCAGTGGAATGCACGCTACACGGCGTCAGGTTCGGAACTGTCCTTGAAGTAACCGATCCGTAACGGTTCGTCGTGTCACCGTGGTGCCAAATGCTGCTCTAACTGCTGCTGCAGATGCAGTACGGTGCACCAGAGCCATACGCTGTACACGGTGGTCTTCCCTCTTGGTAGTGTCTGCCACCTTTTGATATATTTCTCCATGAAATTGAAGTTAAATTATTATGACTGAATAATATCTAGTTACTTGGATGGAAACTTCTGGACGAGAGAAGTCGATTAATTATTAGGTGAATTCTCAAATGTATACAACAAAATGATTAGAAGTTACAGTTTATAATCATATTCTGTCTGCCTCTCGACGTGGAAGTCAGCACCTGGAACAAAATTTCTGTGGCTGTGCAAAATTTCGGCGATCGTCGACTCTGGAAGTTCTTAAAATAGAGGCACAATTGTATACCATGGGGAAACCGTCGTGAGTGCTACGACGTACTCACTCTGCAGCATGCGAATCAATGTCCAAGTTGGGTATTTCAATAAAATGTAGAATTTAATCTCTTAAAATAGAACACAAACAACCGTGGTGCAGGCTCTACCGATTTCCCGTGGTACAAAGTTCCCTACGAGTTACGACACAGCAAATAATGTTCCGAGCCACAGACAAGAGAGAAGTCAAAATAACCAAAGAACTGAATGTACCTTTTCCACTCATGGAATTATATTTTTCCGTAAATGATCTTCGTAGCTACATTTCAGGATACAACATTCTCTTGTGTGAGATGAAATGTTAGCATAATTAATTGAATTGCATTCAGTATTCCAAATGGCAGCTTACAACAACACCGCTAATTATAGTTCCGCTGCGACCATACTCTCCACAATTCTAAATCAGGCGTAAGTCCATTGTACACGTAATGTTCCACATTACATCCATGGAGTTTTTATATCGCGAGTCAGAGATAATCCGTCGTTCGCAGCCGTAACAAGTCTTTGAGCCATATAAATCACTGGTACAGTTGCGCATAAGCTTTTGGGCTATCAGTGAAATGAAATGACAGAAAACGGGTGATACCACATCCTGGCCGTCGGGAGCCCGGCGCCGCTGCGACCGCTCAATCCTGTGACTACCACCACCAGCAGCAATGCACAGCGGCCACACTCCTACCAAAGCCCCGCAATACGAGTAACGCAGAAGGAACATCCAGCTTCTCGCATTTCTACTACACGACCTCATTGAAGCTCAGTGAGGCACTGATAATGGTCTTTTTGTCGCCTTAAAGGCGCTCCTGATTAACTTCAACTCACCATGTCCTACCTCAAAGGTACCTAAGGCTCACGACCAGTACAGCGAGTATTTAAATCAAACCTGATTTGCACCCGCACAGCGGCGCTACTAGCGCCACTTCAATGCGAGTGTGGCGAAATTCCCATGTACAAACACGCCTGTCAACTTCGTTCATGTAGCGTAAATTCTTCTTGGTGTTGCGATTTTTTCCCGTCAGTAATATAAATGTAATATTTAAAGGGGATGTGATGCTAGCATGTGAAAATGTACAGTTTCGTTTTCTTTCTTGCGGTCAGTGCCAACTACGACAGCAGGGCGTGTAGACCATTAACCAAATTACTTCTCCCATACATATTCTTTGAAACAAAAATTGTATACACAACAACGCGCTCTTCTGTTTTCTTTCTCGTTTTCGGTTATGCATAAAACAGGAAAGTTGTCTTTATGGCTTATCGACTTATGACTGCAATGCTACTTCGGAATCTAAATCGTCCGTAACTTTATAATCCTACCCATTCGTATATTAAAAGCAAGCGAAATACTGTCGTTGAAGCTGTTATACTTACACATCCGGCAGCTGCAGAGGTCTCTCTCGTACCCCGTATCCTAATGATTCCAACCGATTTACCCTTTCATTTTAAGCGACTTCTATTCACAATCAAGGTTTCGTTTGCAGTAACAATAAACAAGGCTTATGACCAGAGAGTGGGGTAAGAGGACTGAGAAGAGGGGGAGGGGGGGGGGGTGATAATGGACATAGACTGGGGGGAGGAGATGGATAGAAAAACGGGGGAGGAAGAGGTGATGCACTAAGAGAGGACGGAAGGAAGAGGAGATTGACAAAAAGACGGGGGGGGGGGGGGGTAATTGCTATGTTCACTAGTCATTGATATACGAGTAGATTAGAAACAGCAGACGGCCTATGACACTTCCTTGCCGAACGCCAAATATCGCTTCTGTTCTACTCGGTGACTTAACATCAGTTACTACAAACTGTGACCTCTCTCACAGAAAATCACAAATCCAGTCGCACAACTGAGATGTTTCTCCATAGGCACTCATTTTGACTAGAAGTTCCTTGTGAGGAACTGTATCAAAAGCCTTTTGGAAATCTAGAAATATGGAGTCAATTTAAGATCCCTTATCGATAACACTCATTACATCGTTTCAGTAAAGAGGTTGTCGTGTTTCATAAGAACGATATTTTATGAAGTCTAACTATGTGTTAATACGTCTTTTCTTCATGATGTTTGAACATAATACATGTTCCAAAATTCTACTGTAAAACGACGTCAGTGATATGGGTCTGTAATTCAGCAGATTACTGTTTCTTCCTTTCCTTTCCTTTCTTTTCCTTTCTGTGCAACTTTCCAGTGTTTAGGTACCGACCTTAAGACGAGCGAGCAGTTGTATACGATTGTTAAATGAGGAGCTGTTACACTGAGGTGACAGAAGTCAGGGGTTGCCTCCTAATATCACGTCGGACCTCCTTTTGCTCGGCGAGGTGGCATTGACTCAACAAATCGTTGGAAGTCCCCTGCTGAAAAAATGAGCCATGCTGCCTCTACAGCCGTCCATAATTGCGAAAGTGTTTCCGATGCAGGATTTTGTGCACGAAGTGACCTCTCATTTATGTCCCATAAACGTTCTATGGATTTCATGTCGGGCGATCTGGGTGGCCAAATCGTTTGCTCGTATTGTCCAGAATGTTCTTCAAACCTGTTGTGAACAACTGTGGCCAAGTGACATGACACATTATCGTCCATAAAAATTCCATCGTTGTTTGGTAACATGAAGTCCATGAATGGCTGCAAATGGTTTCTAAATAGCCGAACAGAGCCATTTGCAGTCAACGACCGGTTCAGTTGGACTAGAGGACTCATTCCATTCCATGTAAGTGCAGGTCACACCATTATAGAACAACCACCAGCTTGCACAGTGCTTTGTTGACAACTTGGTTCCATGGCTTCGTAGCGTCTGCTCCACACTCGACCCTGCCATCAGCTCTTAAACTGAAATCGGAACTCATCTGACCAGGCCACGTTTTTCCAGTCGTCTAGAGTCCAACCGACATTGCCACAAGTCCAGGAGAGGCGCTACAGGCGATGACGTGCAACAGCAAAGGCACTTGCGCCGTTCGTCTCCACGCAAATGCCACTGCTCTCGATTGCTAAGCGAAGGCCATCCGCTGCTGCATCGTCCGTGGTGAGAGGTAATGCCTGAAATTTGGTATTCTCGACTCACTCTTCACACTATGGTTCTCAGAATACTGATTTCCCTAACAATTTCCGAAATGGATTGTCCCACTCATCTAGCTTCAACTATCATCTACATCTACATCCATACTTCGCAAGCCACCTGAAGATGTGTGGCGGAGGGTACCTTGAGTACCTCTATCGGTTCTCCCTTCTATTCCAGTCTCGTATTGTTCGTGGAAAGAAAGATTGTCGGTATGCCTCTGTGTGGGCTCTAATCTCTCTGATTTTATTCTCATGGTCTCTTCGCGAGGTATACGTAGGAGGGAACAATATACTGCTTGACTCCTCGGTGAAGGTATGTTCTCGAAACTTCAACAAAAGCCCGTACCGAGCTACTGAGCGTCTCTCCTGCAGAGTCTTCGACTGGAGTTTATCTATCATCTCCGTAACGCTTTCGCGATTACTAAATGATCCTGTAACGAAGCGTGCTGCTCTCCGTTGTATCTTCTCTATCTCTTCTGTCAACCCTATCTGGTACGGATCCCACACTGCTGAGCAGTATTCAAGCAGTGGGCGAACAAGCGTACTGTAACCTCCTTCCTTTGTTTTCGGATTGCATTTCCTTAGGATTCTTCCAATGAATCTCAGTCTGGCATCTGCTTTACCAACGATCAACTTTATATGATCACTCCATTTTAAATCACTCCTAATGCCTACTCCCAGATAATTTATGGAATTAACTGCTTCCAGTTGCTGCCCTGCTATATTGTTGCTAAATGATAACGGGTCTTTCTTTCTATGTATTCGCAACACATTACACTTGTCCACATTGAGATTAAATTGCCATTCCCTGCACCCTGCGTCAATTCGCTGCAGATCCTCCTGCATTTCAGTACAATTTTCCATTGTTACAACCTCTCGATATACCACAACATCATCCGCAAAAAGCCTCAGTGAACTTCCGATGTCATCCACCAGGTCATTTATGTATATTGTGAATAGCAACGGTCCGACGGCACTCTCCTGCGGCACACCTGAAATCACTCTTACTTCGGAAGACTTCTCTCCATTGAGAATGACAGGCTGCGTTCTGTTATCTAGGAACTCTTCAATCCAATCACACAATTGGTCTGATAGTCCATATGCTCTTACTTTGTTCATTAAACAACTGTGGGGAAGTGTATCGAACGCCTTGCGGAAGTCAAGAAACACGGCATCTACCTGTGAACCCGTGTCTATGGCCCTCTGAGTCTCGTGGACGAATAGCGCGAGCTGGGTTTCACACGACCGTCTTTTTCGAAACCCATGCTGATTCCTAAAGAGTAGATTTCTAGTCTCCAGAAAAGTCATTATACTCGAACATAATACGTGTTCCAAAATTCTACAACTGATCGACGTTAGAGATATAGGTCTATAGTTCTGCTCATCTGTTCGACGTCCCTTCTTGAAAACGGGGGTGACCTGTGCCCTTTTCCAATCTTTTGGAACGCTACGCTCTTCTAGAGACCTACGGTACACCGCTGCAAGAAGGGGGGCAAGTTCCTTCGTGTACTTTGTGTAAAATCGAACTGGTATCCCATCAGGTCCAGCGGCCTTTCCTCTTTTGAGCGATTTTAATTGTTTCGCTATCCCTCTGTCGTCTATTTCGATATCTACCATTTTGTCATCTGTGCGACAATCTAGAGAAGGAACTACAGTGCAGTCTTCCTCTATGAAACAGCTTTGGAAAAAGACATTTAGTATTTCGGCCTTTAGTCTGTCATCCTCTGTTTCAGTACCATTTTGGTCACGGAGTGTCTGGACATTTTGTTTTGATCCACCTACCGCTTTGACATAAGACCAAAATTTCTTAGGATTTTCTGCCAAGTCAGTACATAGGACTTTACTTTCGAATTCATTGAACGCCTCTCGCATAGCCCTCCTCACACTACATTTCGCTTCGCGTAATTATTGTTTGTCTGCAAGGCTTTGGCTATGTTTATGTTTGCTGTGAAGTTCGCTTTACTTCCGCAGCAGTTTTCTAACTCGGTTGTTGTATCACAGTGGCCGTCGCGCGGCCATCGTGCGGCCATAAACAAGTCGGAAACATTTTCACGTTGAGTACAAATGACAGCTCCAACAATGCACCCCCCTTTACCTTGTGTACGTGTTAATACCGCCATCTGCATGTGTGCGTATCGCTATCCCATGAATTTTACCACCACAATGTACATCAGCATATTCTGAAAGGAATGAAGTTGGTATACAGTATGGACCAGAAGACTTGGCTTTATTAAGTGATTTAAGGTGCTTTGCCACACCGAGTATGTCTATTTCTAAGTTACTCATGTTGGCAGCTGTTCTTGATAGTAATTCTGGAATATTTCCTACACCTTATTTGGTGAAGGAATTTCGGAAAACCGTGTTTAGTAAATATGCTTTAGTGGCACTGTCATCGGTAATATTACCATTGCTATCGCGCAGTGAAGGTATTGATTGAGTCTTGCCGTTGGTGTATTTTAGACTCAACCTTTTCTCCAATCGGAATTTGGGCTTCCTGTCTAATTAAATAATCAATGACGACACGATAAATCCTAATATTAGTTCCTCCATGATCCACCTAACTCAATAAGTTACCATTATATCTGTCAGTTCTGTAGATACTACGGCGTAACTAGCTTTGAGAAGCTATTTTGTAACCAACGGTTGCTTTCATAAATACCCCACTCTCGTTTTGTACACGACCGTTACGTACGTCTATCTTAAGTCACCGGGCTGCAAAAGAGCGAATCTGCGTCACTTGCACTACGCGTGTGACCTAATGCGTAGTCACCATCAGAGTCAATAGACAAAGTAACGCGCATTCTTTCAATGATCGTGTGAATTGAGCCTTTGTTGAGTCGCCGCTGTTCGGCATCGCGTTGTGACGTTGGTGTTATTGTCATGTGAAACCTTCCTTAACACCTGAAACTCTTGAAGCAATCTAAGTCACCGTTTGATGGTCGGCAGAGCTTGTTACAGACTTACGAGGCAGTGAGAAGGCAAGCAATTTGTGCTTCTACCGGAGCAATGCATTTTCCCCTTGTACCGTTTGCCCTCTGTTACGGACGGCCAATTTGCGAGTACGATTTCCTAATTCTGGCTGTACTCAGCGGAAAAGATATGGAGGGGCCTCCGAGGTTTCGGGATAGCGTCGTCCGTGTATAACGCTGAGGTCACGAGCTCCGGAAGCGTCAAGGGCATGGGCGCTCCAAAGAGTGATACGACATAGGAGCCCGTCAATAGTGACGGCATCAGATACTGACTGTGAGAACAAACTCGGAAAGGACAAAGATTGGTCGGCCGGTGTGGCCTTGCGGTTCTAGGCGCTACAGTCTGGAACCGCGAGACCGCTACGGTCGCAGGTTCGAATCCTGCCTTGGGCATGGATGTGTGTGATGTCCTTAGGTTAGTTAGGTTTAAGTAGTTCTAAGTTCTAGGGGACTGATGACCTCAGCAGTTAAGTCCAATAGTGCTCAGAGCCATTTGAACCATTTGACAAAGATGGGGAAGAAAACAAGTCGCATCCTTTTCCAAAATACACTGAAGCGACAAAGAAAGTGGTATAGGCATGCGCATTCAAATACAGAGACATATAAACAGTCAGAATACGACACATCTGCCGGCAATGCCTATGTAAGACAACTGTCTGGCGCAGTTGTTAGATCGGTTACTGCTGCTACAATGGCAGGTTATCAATATTTAAGTGAGTTGGAACGTGGTGTTAAAGGAGGCGCACGAGGGATGGGACACAGCATCTCCACAGTAGCGATGAAGTGGGGATGTTCCCGTGCGACCATTTCACGAGTGTACCGTGAATATCAGGAAACCCGGTAAAATATCAAATCACCGAGATCGCTGCGGCCGGAAAACCTGCAAGAACGGGACCAACAACGACTGAAGAGAAGCGTTCAAAGTGACACACGTGCAACCCTTCCGCAAATTGCTGTAGATTTCAGTGCTGGACCATCAGCAAGTATCAGCGTGCGAAAAATTCAAAGAAACATCATCGGTATGGGCTTTCGGAGCCGAAGGCCCACTCGTACACCCTTGATGACTGCACGATACAAAGCCTTATGCCTCGCCTGGAGCCGTCAACACAGACATAGGACTGTTGATGACTGGAAACATGTTGCCTGGTCAGACGAGTCTCGTTTCAAATTGTATCGAGCGGATGGGTGTGTGTACGGGTATGGAGACAACCACATGAATCCATGGACCCTGCATATCAGCAGGGGACTGTTAAAGCTGGTTGAGGCTCTGTTACGGTGCAGTTCGAGTGATATGGGACCCCTGATATGTCTATATATGACTCTGACAGGTGCCACGTACGTAAGCATCCTGTCTACTCACCTGCATCCATTCATGTCCACTGTGTATTCCTACGGACTTGGGAAATTCCAACAGGACAATGCGACACCCCACACAATTGCTACAGAGTGGCTCCAGGAACACTTTTCTCAGTTTAAACACTTCCGCTGGCCACCAAACTCGCCAGACATGAGCATTATTGAGCTTATCTGTGAAGTCTTGCAACGAGCTGCTCCAAGAGATTTGCACTCCCTCGTAATCTTATGGATTACGAGGGATCTCCATAGGACAGCCCTGCAGGGTTCGTGGTGTCAGTTCCCTCCAGCATTACTTCAGTCATTAGTCGAGTGTATGCCACGTCGTGCTGCGGCACCTCTGCGTGCCCGCGAGGGCCCTACACGATATTAGGCAAGTATACCAGTTTCTTTGGCTCTTCAGTGTACAAGGCGACTGTGTCTTAGTATGGCACGTGATATTCATGCAGGGCATCCCTCCAGAGAGTCGTCAGGCGCATTTTCTCTGGTGTTTCGACAGATATTTACAATTTCGATTTTGCAACGTGTAGCTGGAACAACCCGACGAATTCTGCCCATCACGTCTTTCATGCGAAGTCCATTGTCGACGGAAATCGTCGGTTTGTGTCCCGACACAAACGCTTTTCGAAATCTATTAACAGAGACAGGGAAATAGAATGATAAACGGTATTTCAACAGCCACAGCACGGCCTTGGGCCGCGCTAACTGCAACCGCCATGCAGCAGCGCTGCTCTAACGCTGCAGGAGTACTGGCTATTCTTCATGAGTACTGGCTATTCTTCATGTTTCACTGTATCTGTTAAAGCATACCGCTAAACCCGATATCGTGCTAGACCAATTAGTGACCGCTATATCGAAAGGGCATGAAACATTCCGTTTTCAAAATAACTTTATTTGTTACAGGAAACAAACTGACGCTTTCCCCCGACACTGGGCGCCACAAGAAAGACGTGACAAGCGGAATATGTTTGGGCTGTCTCCAGTTGCATGCTGCAAGAACGAAACTGCAAGTATCTGCTGAAACACTGGAGAAAATGCACCCAATATAAAAGGAGGCGGGGAGTATTTTGTTGTCTTAAAAGAAGCAGTAAGAGCTATTGGGATAGCTCAGTGACTTCGAACGTGGACTAGTCATTGGATGCCACGTGAACAACAAATCCATCAGCGGCATTTCAACCCTTCTGAAGCTGCCCAAGGCGACTGTTGGCGATGTAACTGTGTAGTGGAAACGCGGAGGGACAACCACAGCTAAATCAAGACCTCATGTATTGACGGACAGGGACCTTCGAGCATATGGAAGGTTTGTGTAAAAAATCGCGTGAAATAAGTGGGAGGAATCACTCGTTAACTGTAATTTGCTTACAGAAGTCCAGCTAGCATAAAGACTGTGCATAGGGAGTTAAAAAGAATGGGGTAGATTGGTCGAGCAACTGATAAGCCACACAGTTCTGTAGTCAACGCTAAGTGACATTTGAGGTGATGTAAAGAACGCCGCCACTAGACAGTGTGTGACTGAAAACGAGTGGTTTGGTGTGACGGATCACTCTATACCCTATGGCTATCCGATGGAAGGTCTGGGTTTGGCGAATGCCTGGAGAACGTTACCTGTCATAATGTGTTGTACCAACTGTGGAGTAAGGAGGATGTAGTATTATGGCGAGGGGGCGTTTTTCCTACATGATGGGTGGTCGCCATATGCTGCTTAAGAAAACGATAAATGCGGAAAGATATGAAGACATTTTACAGCATTGTATGCTGCGTACTGTAGAGGGACAGTTCGAAGACGTTGTTTGTATCAATATGTCAATGCACCCTGTTGTTTAGCAGCATCTGTGAGGCAGCGGTTTGTGAACAATAATATGCATGAAATGGACTGGGCTGCCCAGAGTCCCACCCGGATCCCAATGGAATGCCTTTGGGAAGAGCTGGGATCGAGCTCGCAGGCTGTACCCAGCCACGAGTGTCAAAGCACTCAGCCCCGCTGCACATTTCCCCCACTGCCACACCACGTTGTCCGGGTGCGAGGAGGGGGAAGAGCAGAAAACTGCGAACATGCAGTCGCACTGCGTATGACTTGGTTTTGTTTCACACTCAAGTTTTCGCATAATTATGACTTGTTTAGTTTCTTAATTAGCAAAAGTTCTTTTACACAAATATGTCGATCAAGATAATGTAATACTTTTGCAACCTCATTATGCTGACTTAGAAACTCTACGTGAGGAAAGCAATGTAGACGTCCTAGACAGTTTTAACGTTAATTCGGAAGTTACCTTCCTGATCAGTCAGTTACATCTGTGAATGCACAATGCCGCTTTCAATTGAAATGGTAAATGGTCTCGAAAACAGCTCGAAAGCACATGTAAGATCGACATTGTCCTCAAAACCTTTATAAAACTATTTTTCTAATATAATTTTAAGGCCACAACGAATTCTTCAAATCTCTCGTTTTCTTTAATCCAGTGAGCTTAGGGACCTAGAATGTCTTTGTCAGAATGTGTCCCCGTTTAAATCCATCCCATCAAATCTGAGAGAAGTTACCTTGCAGTGTCTTACTGTGGGCAATGTCCAGTCAAGTCCACCTAAAATGTAAAATCTGCAATCTATTCTGGATGTTCTAATTTTCGTTCGTGCACTCCTTTTTCCTTCATAAATTCAACAGTTGCGAGTTTTAAATCGAAAAATCGTTGCACGCATTGTGAGTTAACGTGATATTCGCTCTCATTTAAGCATATGACCGAAAGAGTCAGCCTTCAGGAACTGTGAAACGAACCCTGTCGTCCACGACCGTGTGCGACAAAGAGCGCAGATACGCCACTAGATGGGGAAATTCACAGGCGTATATTGTGCTGAATGAGGCCTAAGTGCTGTAGCGTGCGAGTGAGCCAGAAGAAACCGTGAGTCATAGGGAAACCCCGTAGAAGCTGTTTGTGGCCAGGGAGACATAGCAGTGTTAAATATAAAGGACCTAAGATTGGCCATAAAGAAAATCATTTATGAAAACTATTTAATTCTGTAGTAATTCAGGAATGAAGCCACAGCAATTTTAACCTACCTTCCTTCATAAATTTCCATGATGATCCCAATAAAATTTGAATATTGATCATATTTGTTTAGTTTATAGTTTAGGATTTACTGTTAAAGTGAAATTAACACGTTTTGTAACAAAGACCAGAATGCTAAAATCTGAACGCTTTGGTCGATCTTAACGATCGACATTCCATATAGAAGCGCATCATTAAAATGACAGATGTTGCAAATATCAACTCTGTAACTTTATTTGCTCAAAAGATATAGTAAATTAAAATTATCAGTATTTTCAGTTAAGCATCAAATCATCATTTCCTCCACACAAAACAAATTGAACGATGATAGCATGACATCTTATTGAATCATTAGGTAATAGAATATTTGTTGTAAAGTATACTGCATAATAGTTACTTTTGTTCTTTATTTATTTATGAGAAAGCACATTGGTGCAAGGCTACTCGCCGTGACATTCAAAGTTAAGAAGTACAAGTAGACTGTATTGGTTTTATGCAAAAGACTTTGATGTTTATTATGTAATGTACATTATTGTTACTTTATTTAGAACCTGAAAGTGGCCAAACTTTGATTATTTAAATAATTTAGAAAAACCTGTAGCCAATCAGAAGGACGGCCTCAGGAAAGGGAAGTCCGCCCCCGGTAGCTGAATGGTCAGCGTGACGGATTGTCAATCCTCTGGGCCCGGGTTCAATTCCCGGCTGCGTCGGGGAATTTTCTCCGCCCAGGGACTGGGTGTTGTGCTGTCCTCATCATCATCTTATCATCCTCATCGACTGCAGGTCGCCAAAGTGGCGTCAAAGTGAAAGACCAGCAACCGGCGAGCGGCCTGCCCGACGGGGGGCCCTAGCCATAAGATTAAATAAATAAGAAAAGGAAACTACACTAGTCAGTTGAGCGAGGATGTTCGGCGCGCGGGAACCGAGGCCAGGGACGGGCAGAGGGACAGTGCTGTTAGAGACGCGAAAGCGGACAGTCGGTCTTTAGGTAGCTATGAAGTGAAACGACTTAGAAAATTTCGTGTGTGGCACCGCGGAACTTAGTCTCTGAGCGGTGAGCAGCTGCGCACCTGGTCTGAACTCAAACTTTTCGTGTAGTTAACGAGGTGGAGTATTGGACTTGTACTTCATGATGAGATTGTGACTGATCGAACTGTGTCAAATGGATATGCGCTAGAGTGTAATAGTAATTCTAAATAAGACCACTTTCGCTATTACTTTGCTTTCTGAATAAACATTACTCTTACCAAATAGCAACTGTGTGGCCTACATCATTTGTGTTGTTGTGTTCTTCAGTCCAGAGACTGGGTTTGATGCAGCTCTCGTTGCTACTCTATCCTGTGCAGGCTTCTTCACCTCCCAGTACCTACTGCAACCTACATCCTTCTGAATCTGCTTAGTGTATTCATCTCTTGGTCTCCCCCTATGACTTTTACCCTCCACGCTGCCCTCCAATACTAAATTGGTGTGCCGGCTGGAGTGGCCAAGCGGTTCTAGGCGCTGCAGTCTGGAACCGCGCGACCGCTACGGTCGCAGGTTCGAATCCTGCCTCGGTCATGGATGTGTGTGATGTCCTTAGGTTAGTTAGGTTTAAGTAGTTCTAAGTTGTAGGGGACTGATGACCACAACAGTTAAGTCCCATAGTGCTCAGAGCCATTTGAACCATTTGAACTAAATTGGTGATCCCTTGATGCCTCAGAACATGTCCTACCAACCGATCCCTTCTTCTAGACAAGTTGTGCCACAAGTTTCTCATCTCGCCAATTCTATTCAAGACCTCCTCATTAGTTATGCGATCTACCCATCTAATCTTCAGCATTCTTCTTTAGCACCACATTTCGAAAGCTTCTGTTCTCTTTTTGTCTAAACTATTTATCGTCCATGTTTCACTTCCATACATGGCTACACCCGCTAAAAACGTGGCCACAGCTTCCATCATGACGTTGTTACTCCCACATCGTTTGATAGTGGCAGAGTTATTGATGTAGAGGCTCTAATAAACTATTGTCGGGATTGTTGAAGTGAATTGCCTAATCATAAATGTAACAAAAACTATGTTGGGTCTAGTGGAGGTCGAGACTGCTGTAGACATTGTCAAACGATCGGTGCGTGAAAACGGTGTGTGCTATTTACAATACCTCAGTGGTGGTGAAGGGTATCTGTCGGTGATGGATCTGGTTGGAGATCGGTACTCGTGATGAAGCTGTCCATAAAAATGAGATGTCTATTAACATAGAAGGTTCGAAGTCGTTATTTGGATATACATGAAAGAAAAACCTTTGATGTTTATAACATTAGGACGTAAAAATCGAGGTTTGCGAGAGACTACGTAAGCACGTGCTCCGGTAAAAGACACAACTGAAAAAACAAATAAACTAAACAACTAATAAAAGGGGGTTAGTTGCTGTTCTATATAACGCTTTTGGCTGGGTTACAAAATTGCATTTACAGCTGTGTCTTGGACAACCGAGCAAGATTTATCGTTGATTATTAATTATGGAAGGATCAGAGGAATATTTGAATGGTGACGTTCACGCATGTATACACATGTAACAGATATTCAGGACAAATACAAGAATAAAGAAAAACTTCCAGGATGCAAATGGCTGGCAAACGGCCGTCCCCTTGGCTTGAGCGCACGAAGCAAGTGAACAAGAATTCATCGGTAAGAATAAACTCTTAATAGTAGCACCATAGAAGAAGTTCTGAAACTAATTTGTCTCACCCCAAGAATCAGTAACTGTGACATGTAACATTTCCCACAATCTGCGAACACGTGGTCGTCACAAACAAAAATTCTGCATAAAATGAGTGGTAAAATTTAGAATAGACCAAATTGGACAGGATACGTTACTGTGAGTCATTATGTGGCTCTCAGATCCGTGCTTAATACGTGCTGAGACAACAAATACATATGGAAACTAGATTCCGAACTGAAATTCATTCAATTACACTATACTTGTGAGATCACCAACGATCTAAATCGCACTGAACTGAGAAGATACTTCACGAGTCCACATGTTTAAACAGAGGTAAAGCATAACAATGGCTTCCAGGCGTGGCCAAGTGCAACTGGTTATAATGTTCCGATACTGACCAGAATAATTCCGTATACCTCTCTACTGCTCAATGAGAGCAAGAAATTAATTTTGACTGGAGCTGAAATCTGCAAAATTAATGTACGGATTAACTATGAATAGTCACACTCACACTTAGTCGGTGTCGCCTGTCTCGCGACTTCTGGAACACTGCCACGAGTCCCGTTCCTCTGGAAGTGCTCAGAGAGCTCCCTATTGTGTGGTGCCTACCTGTACAAGAGCTTCGTCCAAGTCGAACAGAAACCTCTTTACTACCTGGTATGTGCTTTATAGGGTTGACTGTTCTGCCACAGTAGCACACTACTTTTACTCCCACAGATCTGGATACTGAAATTTACCTTGTACGCTCTCATTCATGCATTTCATTCGTTAGGTGAGAGGAGGAAAGGGTGTACACTACTGGCCATTAAAATTGCTACACCACGAAGATGACGTGCAAATAAAAATGATTATGGAGCTGGGACGTTCTGAGGTAACAAAAACAATAAGAATATTTCTTTAAGTGGGTGTTGCTAAAAACTACGTTTTTGTTGTTTAAGAACAATTTTCTCGAAAACTATAAAAAATACGACGCTGAAATTTAGCATAATTACTTTAGACCATCCAGAGTATGCTTGCCTCAACTTTAACATTTTTAAAGTTCCTACTTTTGGTATTACATGCTGCTTTCCGAGATAAAAACAATAGCAAGTTTTCAAATAATTTATCAAATCTTCCCACGCTTTTAAAGGATACACCATACAAACCACTTACAAAGATTCATAAAAATAGCATTTAGATTTTTTGAGAAAGTGGCACCTCAGTATTACTATATTTTTATTTGTAAAACATTGATATTTATTTACTAATTACTTTTTTATATTTTTAATCTAGAACCATGAAAATTTACGCCAATGTTACTTAAGATACATACTATGTGTAATAAAATATTCATTGAAATGCATTGAGAACTTTAAAAGGTATAATGATTTAAGTTCGGAACCGCAAGGGCAAGCTGTCTCCTACCCAGTTCCCTTTAAATATGGAAAACTCATAATAAATGTCCTCCTCCACGCATTACTTGCACATGGATGATGTAATTTAATTTAATAGATGAAGATGTTATCTAAATCTTTCATGATCACATCCGAGGCGGAACGTTATACATAAAAAGTTCATGTGGTATCCTCAAGAGTCTTATCACGGCCGTGATAAGAGTGCTCAGCACAGTGCCCTCCTCTACACTGTTTACTGTCCCAGCTGGCTCTGACTTGCAGGCGTATATGCTGGAGTAGTTCTGTCTGCGGGGTTCTATATCCCATTGCTCACTGAGTCTACGCATGCCTTTCAACATTTTGATTTTGTATCAACGCTGCAACGCCCCTACACTAGGGTGACCAAACGTCCCGAAAAACCGGGATTGTCCTGGTTTTCGTCCCTGTGTTCCGGTGTCCGGAAAATTTGTTTCGGGACGCTCAAAAGTCCCGGAATTTAGTTTTTAAATACATTTCGTGAAACTTTCTCAATTTTTTGGGATTTCGCTATATTAAAGGAAATACAACACAAGAAATTAATATATTTTAGCCTCCATTGTCCCATACTAGTAATCACAGTATCAGTATTGATACACTCAGGCAATAATTTACTTTGAGCGCTACTTTGGCCAACAAGTAGTAAGTTGTATTATTGTAACAGAGCTATGGAACCGTCCGATTGTCGCACCACTTACTCACACACTCATTGTCAGAACAGTGTAGTAGTTGATGTTTTGTCAGACAAACTGCAATAGTTTTTTCTCATATTAGTGGTATTATTGCTGCAGTACTGTGAAACGCAATGCCGAAACGTGCCTGCAAGTTCAGTGACTGTTATTCCAAGGAATGGAATTTCATTAAGAAAGGTCGTTTTGATCACAAAGCAGAGTGTTCCGTATGTAACTGTTTCATTAGTATAAGTCATGGTGGACGTTCCGACATAGTTGATCACATCAGGTCAAAGAAACACATTAACAGATACAGTGCACCGACCTGCAGTAAAACTCTACAAAATTAATTTGTGAAACATCAGTCAAGTGAAGAGACGAAAGTTCGAGCAGCCGAACTTACACTAGCCTACCACACGGTAAAACATCACCAAACTTACAGATCTAGTGATTGTACTAATAAGCTTAACAGCATTATGTTTGATGATTCTTCCATTGCAAAAAAGTTTAGTTCATCAAGAACTAAAGTGTCAGCCTTAGTGAAAGGAGTTATTGCTCCCCAGAGTGTAAAGGAAAGCCTTGAATAAATCCAAAAGTCTTCTTTCTACGGGATATCCACTGATGCCAGCAATCATAAGGCCACTAAAATATTTCCGTTTGTTGTTCAGTTTTTCGATATTAATCAGGGAATTCAGACCAAACTTTTGAAGGTGAGTTCCCTACCTAATGAAACATCTGACGAAATTTCAAGATTTTGTATGAATACTATCGAAATGTTTGATCTTGAGAAAAATAAATGTGTGGCATTTTGTGGAGACAACACCAACACAAACTTTGGTGGTTTAAAAAGACAAGGCAAATGAAACGTATTTAAAACATTAAAGACAACATTGCATGAAAACATTGAAGGTACAGGGTGCCCTGCACATGTTTTACACAATAGCGTGCAGACATCTGCTGACAGTTTAAGCTGTGATGTTGAAACTATCGTCATGAAGGTATATTCACACTTTTACATATATACTGTTAGAACAGAGTCTTAAGGAGTTCTGTGATTATGTGGGAACTGAATATATGAATGTAATGTGTCAACTCGCTGGTTATCACTGTTTCCAGCAGTTGAAAGAGTAATCCGCCTGTTTGAACCGTTAAAATATTTTTTCCTAAATGAAGACAAAGCCCCCAAAATATTGGTGCAGTTTTTCAGTAACCCTTTAAGTGAAGCCTACTTATGGTTCATTCACAGTCAGCTTAGCACTTTGCAGCATGGGACAAAGGAAATTGAGGGAAGCACGAAAAGTGTAATAGAGGTAAATGATATTTTAAGAAATACTCTGGAAACTGTTACTAAGAGGAGAGAACAGCAGTTCATTTCTTTTAATGTTAAATCTGTCCTTAAAAGAGCAGAAGTATCAGAAGCAGCGGAAAGGAGTTTTAGAGAAGACGTTAACAAGTTTTATGACACCTGTGTAGAATATCTCAGCAAGTGGAGCGCCTCATATTTACCCTCATCGCCGGTGTTTGATTGGATGTTAGTGAAGAGAGTGCCAAAATGGGAAAGTGTTGAAGAGACAGTATCTTATTTGAAGAGTAAAGAGATTGAAATCGATGATTCCATTCTCTTTTATCAGTTCGGCATACTGACAAATTTTGTTGAAGAAAGTCTTCACAAGTGGAATGATGAAAAAAAAAAAAACACCATTGGAATGTCATGAGAAGTGGGTGAGTTTTTTTAAAAGCTGTGACTGTCTTCAGCATTACTCTGAGTTGGTAATAATTGCAAGGTATTTATTTGCAATCCCAGCCCATAATGCCAATGTGGAAAGAATATCCAGTGGACTGATGAAAGAAACAGAATGGAAGTGGAATCTCTTGAAGCAATTCTGCAGATCCTGTACAACTACAAAATGGATTGTGCCGAGTTTTATCACTGTGTCTCAAAGAACAAAGCCATGATCAAGAAGGCTGGAGGCAGTGAAAAATACCCTTTTCTCCAAGGACAGTCAATTCCATCCACAAGTGCTCAGTAATATTAAAGCCCATGTTAGTATTAATCGATTAAAAGTTGAATGGCTGTAAAATTTTGTAAAATCGTAATATATTTCTTTATTACTGTATACATTTATTAAATGTCATTAATTATACAGATAATCTAGATTATATCAATCTTTTGTATCCTCTTATTAGTTATAATAATCAGGTTAACAAAATGTATCAACAAAACATTAATATTTAAAATTAAGAAACCTGGGTACATGTGGAATGAGGTGTGCATTGGCACCCGGGTGAATGTGTCCCGGTTTTCACCGAAAATAATTTGGTCACCCTACCCTACACGAACCTCACAGCAGTCTTCTGACCGTGACAGTATAATTCTGACACCTCTTTTACTATTTAATAAACCAAGTAATTGCAGACGTCCTTGACTACATGGGTCCTCAATAATGGCCCATAACGCCGAAAGGTTGTCAGGGAAATAATTGAAACTGTACAGTGCTCCATTGTTGCCGACTCAAATCCTAATAATCCACGGTATGCTCAAGTGCATTAAATAGTGAGCAACGTCAGCACACCATGGGAATGTCTTCTGGCATTGCCAAATCCGCAGTACATAGTGACGGAGAGATAGTAAATTTACTGCTTGATTGTCTCAGCTCTTACACATTGATCATTAGGAAATATCGTTAGTAAGTCTATTATAGTGCTCTAAATATGTCAGGCTTACTGTCTAAGCTACAAATTCAAATTAAGAGCTCTTGGTATTCCTTGATCACATCTGCTCCTTGGAGACAAAACTCTGTTTCAACTGCTTATATTTTGTTTTTGTTCTTGGTCACTAAATTGAATACAATACTTCCCTGCATCTGCTGATTACTAGATTTAGTTTGCTACTTTTCAGTGCCTCGTGTAATGCTAAATAGTGATGGGTAGGGATGTGTAAAAGTCAAGACGCATATTGCATTAAGAAATACAGTCATTTATTTTTCCAATTTAATTGCAATACAGAAATTAATTTCTTTAAGAGAAAAGTTCTTTCTTTTTATAAGAACTTTTTTTAAGCGAAGAAGAAAGAGGAACGTTACAAATATCTTTCTCTTAGAAACTGGAATTTATTGTTTCTGTGTGAGGAGCTTTTCTCGGATGTTTCTGTGGCCTAGGTATGAAATTAACACTTTCACCACATCGGTTTTTCCGTTTTCGCCATGTGCATCATATTCGATCATGCGAGGGTTCTTGAGTATTTGCCTGAGTTGCATACACGATCACACATGCGTTGAAATCAAATGGGCGTCACATTATACCGGCTAGTGGTAATACTATTGTGTTGTTCGTTTTGTAGTGGCAGAAATGAATGACAGGCAGTTGTTATCTGTTTACGATGTAGCGTCAGTACGTGTTCTTTGTAGGCATTGGCATTTTGTTTACTTATGTGGCGTTATGTAGTGCTTGTTATCAGTAAGATTTTGTGGATGTTCGGTGAAAAATTGCTTCACAAGAGGAGAGAATTAGAAAATGGTTGCGGGAATCGAGTTTATCGGATGACTCACTGTTTGGAAGTGGTAGCTCAGATTATTATTCTCATTCCTAGAGCGAGAGTAGTAGTGAAGATGAAGTAATTCCTTTGAAGAAACAAAAGGTACACGTGCCAGTTATGAACATAAAAAAAATCTTTGTCTTCTGCCTTATGGCAGGTCTTGTCATGGGGGAAGCCTCGTCAGAGAGGTCCACCGCATGAGCGTCTAGGGAAGTGATTCCAGTGGTGGTTTCCCGTTGCCTTCCACTGATGATGATGATGATGAAATGATAATGAGGATAACACAACACCCAGTCCCTGAGCGGAGAAAAACCTCTGACCCGGCCGGGAATCGAACCTGGGCCCCTTTGGCGTGACAGACCACCGCGCTGACAGCTCAGCTATCGGGGTGGACCAGTTACGAGTAATACGTCTACAAATAATGGGTCACACGAAGTTTCACCTTCCACGACCGAAGACAGTGAAAGTGAGCTGTCACCTGAAGAAATCTCTCGTGCTGGTGGGCTCCACATTTCACGAATAAAGTGGTCTGATATACAGGGAAACCTAAACAATTTTGTTTTTTTTCTGGTAATTGTGGAGTAAGCAATGTACTTTTGGACAATCTACCAGCAAATATTGGTCCCATTGACGTTTACAATATTTTTCTTGATGAAGAAATGTGCAATTTCATAGTGGATGAAACAAACCGTTATGCTGAGCAAAAGATTGTTACTGGAATAGCTGCAGAAACAATAACACCGTCATCCAGACTGACTTGATGGAGTGATATCAGCGTTGATGATTTGAGGTATTTATGGGGCTTGTGTTGTGGATGGGGCTTGATCATAACCCAAGAATGGAGGATCCGAAATATGTTTGATTTGTTCCTCAGTTGCATACATTTTTGCGACAATGAAAACATAGATGAAGATGACAAGGTTTTCGAAACTAGGAAGCTTGTGAATCGTCTGAACACAAAATTCCAGGAAGCTTTCCTTCCAGGTGAAGCTGTTTCTTCCGATGAAACAATGGTTGCATTTCGTGGAAGGTTACGATTTCGTCAGTACATTCTTGGAAAACGTTTTAAATAAGGAGTGAAATTGTACGAAGTTGGTGCTATAGGTGGATGTACTTGGAATGTTGAAGTATATTGTGGAGAAGAAGTTAATGCTGTAGACGTAACAACAGCAACTGTTTTAGAGTCAATGGATTCACGTTTGAATTCTGGAAGAAAACTCATTGTAGATAACTTTTACACTTCTATGAACTTGGCGCACATTCTTCTAGAAAAACAAACTCATCTGGTGGGAACACTCCGACCAAAAAGTAGGGAAATCCGAAAACTGTCATCACAAAAAAGTTGAAGAAGGGGGAAAGCAACTCAATGGTTATTATTGGAAAGTGGCGTGTCAAGAGGGACGTCATTTTTTTGACAACCAAACACAAACACGAGCTTGCAGCAGTGACAACAAGGAGAGGTAAAGTGACGCTTCATTGATCTTTCACATCAAAGGAAAACCTGTGGCTCACGCTTGAGGAAGTCAGTCAAGTGGTACTGCAAAGTGGCCTTTAAATTACTATTCAGTACTACTCTTGTAAATGCTAATACTTTGTATGTTCAAATTACAAAACAAAAAATGGATATCATTGCTTTCCGCGAGACTATTGTAAATCCTTTACTCGGGATTGTTGATATTCGGGAACCATCAGTGAATGGTAATCGCAAACTGGTTGAAACTCCAGTGAGAAGATGTTGTAACAGCCGTTACCACAAACTTTCCAAAGCAGTTGGGCCAAAGCATACTATCAAACATAGCAAACAGGTACCACTGAAATGCCAAATTTGTCCTCAAAGTGTCATGTGCATAGACTGGTTTTTGAAATGCACATATTTGTAAAAATGTAAGTTTTTTATTTTGATAATTAAAGCAATTATATAATAGCTTGTTGGAGCTCTTATTTTCTAATAATAACCTTTTCTTCAGATACATGAGTGTGCATCAGAAGTGATGCACACGACCATATAAAGCTTCTAGTTGCATCATAAGTTTAAAATGAGCCATTTTCATCATATTTGATCACAACATATTTATCTGGTTGAAACCGATTTTTTACAATTTCATGCATGATGTTTTAAACTAATGTGTAGAAAAAAAGTCATGGCCAAAATAAAACATTTACCAAAATGTTGCTACGATCGAAGTGTTAAAATCACAAGAAGTCGCTGAGCCCACTACAGTTATACTTCCTAATTCATTTTCATAAATTAATTGCAATTATTTTCCATTTTTGCATAGAAAATGGAGAGATAAAACTGGAAAGCGGACACCAAATCTCAAAACATTGCGAATAGTCACGTCATAGCATGTAATGAGCTTATAGTCACGCCTTGGTAATCCGGATGCTGAAACTGATCTTTCAAAATATAATGTAACTCCAGATGGTAACTTATTCAGTAACGTTGTACGAATTACATTGGCCAAGTTATCTTGAAAACTGACGAAGCACTGTGTTGTCAAACAAGAATTTTGCAATAGATCACGTCATATTTATAAAGAGAAAAATGTTGTGAAATTAAATTTTCGGTTCTGAAGCGGTGTTGCAGAAACTTTATTCCAGAGATTTAAAAGAATCTCTTGGTACTGAATTTATTCACCATAAAAGCTTGATTTTTAGAGCCTCCGATACATGCTAGTATCCGTGTGACAGCTAAATCAGATAAGAAGAGAAATTGCTTTTGAGCCTTTATTTAAATATCAGAACTGCAATCAAAGTGATATTTTAGCACTCAGTTCAGAAGCTGCTCTCTTTAAAGTTCCTCTGAATTGCCGAGTCGATATGTCAGACACACCAGCGACCCTGTAGTCGAAATTTTGAGCATGCCTCTCACAACGATATAGCCGTTTGCCAAAGAATGTTGCAGGTGTCGATGTATCCTGAGAAAAACTGAAGATCATTTCCAGATCAGAAACCATAGTCATACATAACATAGATCGCGCATGTCCCTATCTCTTCCGTGTTAACACAAGATAGGAAGCGTAATATACTACAAAACGTTGATTATACTGGCGTAGTCAGTTAGATATTAACGTATGTCGTCTCAAAATATTTTGTAATTCGCGACGTTTTACATCCAAGAACCAACATCCATACTAACTTTCAACTTATGGAAATACCTCTGCAAGTATTTTAAAGTAATTCACTTACACAACTGAGATTTTCGTCGCTGTACCTAATCTGTAGATACCAAACAACTGTCTACCTGAGCATATGTGTGGGTTTTACTTCAGCATCTAGTAAAAAGCACAACATTTGATCTGTAACAAAAATGTCATAAATTGTGCACTCTAAATGCGTAATGACATGCTTGGCTTCGTGCTCCGAGACATGTGGCTTAGAGCTTTGTTTCTGTAAAATGACGTCACAAGCAGTCTACGTTATCTATGGTCTACGTCAGAAGCGAATTGACAGCTAATGTACGAGGGTAATTTGGAAAGTAAGGAACGATCGGTCGCGAAATGGAAAATACAGTGAAAATCTGATGAAGCTTTGCATAGATGCGTTGGGTTCAAATGGTTCAAATGGCTCTGAGCACTATGTGACTTAACATCTGAGGTCATCAGTCCCCTAGACTTATAACTACTTAAACCTAACTAACCTAAGGATATCACACACATCCATGCCCGAGGCAGGATTCGATCCTGCGACCGTAGCAGCAGCGCGGTTCCAGAGTGAAGCGCCTAGAACCGCTCGGCCACAATGGCTGGCGATGCGTTGGGCACTGTGACTAGTACGCCCGTCGATCGCATCATGTCGATCTTTTCAGTTCTGATCTCACAGTGAGAACGTAAAGATGGCTAGAAATTAGCGTCTCCCGCCAAGTATGAGGACGCGGCGAAAGATTTCGCCTGAAGTTAAGCAATCCACATCACATAACTGTCACGCAGTTCGTTCTACAAGACAATTCTCGGCAGCACTCTGCAGGGGCAATGAAGGTGCTCCTGCAGCGTTTTCGATGGGAAGTGTTTGATCATCCACAATACAGCCAGTGATTGGCCACCCCTGAGGTTCATCTCTGCTCAAATGAACCGCTGGCTATGAAGATAATTTTTGACACAGACAACGAGCTGCAGTCCAGAGTAGAAAATTGTCGAAAAGCACTGGCAGGTGCCTTCTGTAACGAGGGAATTGAAAAGCTGGTACAACGCTACGACAGATGTTTAAGTCTGAGCGGCGATTGTGCAGAGAAGTAGCTGGAAGGTGTAGCTAACCGTTGCAAATAAAACAGTTTTGATTTTCACTGTGGTTTCCATTTCGCGACCTATCGTTCCTTACTTTCCGAATAGCCCTTGTATACACATATTTAGAACCATTCTAATAACAAGGCTTTACTTTGAATAAAAAATTATCCAAATAGTAAACTAGATTTCAGGAAGGCAATTAATGTTAATGTCATTACCAAATTAAGGTGAACTTTTTTATTAATAAAAACGCGAGATGTTTCACCAGTTAAGCTGTACCGGTAAGTACAATGGAAGCACTATAGTGCATTTGTGTTGATTATTTGGCATCTTTATCTTTTTATCTTAAAGTAACCCAGTGCAGTACTTTAGCAGTTGTTTTTATGTAGCAGTGCTTAATAAGCGTCTGTATTCTCGAACTAATAACTAGGAGCAAAAGATTTTCTTGGCGCAGGGACCCAAAATAAATAACCCTGGGTCTAAGTATAGTTATTCGAAAATCAGCATTTCTGAAGTGGTCTACACTATTTTTCTGTGTATTCAGTAGCAGTTGAAAGATATATTTTCAATATCAAGTGGTTAGAATTCCATTGCAGAAAGGGTCAGTTAAGCTTTACAATTAGATAACAGATCTATATGATAGGCATTCCTGGCATGTCAGTTGGTAAATACCAGTCACATTTGTTTGAACTGTGTTTATGTCATTGCGGATTTGTTGGTTGTGACAGAGTGTTTCATCTAGAAGCCATATGAAGTCATCTGCACAGTGATACCACAATATTACACTGAATTTTTTGGGGCATTACCACGGTTCCAAATATTTTGTTCTCATTGCGACTGAGGAAGATTTTGGCTAGTACTACACTGATTGGTGAGCACAGGGGAAGCTATCAAATGAAAAATGGTTTTGCTGCGTGATTAAGTTTAGAACGCAAATTAAAATTCTTTTATGTGCGGTTTCGGAATGTCTTTCTACTGTTCTAATTGTTGTTTGATGATGTTAATGGCTTCTGTGATGGGGATATTTATGTATGTGACGTTGAACGATGTGAGTGTGGCTGTTGTGGCTATGTTGATGTGTCTGAGTGTTTGTATCAGCTCTTTGGTGCTGGGTATACTTCTGTTCTTTATGTATACATTATATTTCTGTCAGTATGTGTGTATTTCTCTGCCGAGGTGATACATGGGTGCATTTCTGAAATTTACAACTAAGCATAACTGTACATCCTGCTTGTAGAGGTTTGTAGGCTGTTCAGTGCGAGTGCCTTGGGGTTCTTTTGTTTTAGCCATTTCACTTACCTTTTGCTTTGTGAATAAATGTGAGAGGTTCTTTTAGAAGTGCTTGTATATATTTTTCGATATCATTCAGTGAAGAAAATTACAAAAATAAATGACAGATAACCAAACGAGTAGCTGTAGAGAATAGGTATGACACAAAGATTATACACAAGCTGAATCACAAGGGGGAACTAACACAAAAAAACAAACAGTTCATAGTCGACATACAAACACAGACAGACAAATGGCAAACATGCAGAACACAAATACACATAAAACATGCACAAACAAACGTGAGCAAGAAACGCCAACAGCAACAAGCAAATAGTAAATTCTCACTTACAACAACAAAGCAGCCCACAGGATAGGCAAAATACTCAGAAAACGAGGACTAAAAATAGCTTGCAGATTAGATAACTCAATACAGAGATAACTAAGGACAATCAGTACAAACACAGTACAACCGCTATTTACCAGCTGACATACCAGGACTTCAAGACAATTTATATTGGACAGACAAGCAAAACTTTAGTACTAGCTATACAGATCACAACAGATCATTGCTGAACATCTTATGGACATACAACAGAGCCCAGCAGACATCGAAACCCACTTTAAAAGTCTCAGGTGAAGCAACAACCTCCCACAAAAACTAATAATCGTAGAAAACTATCAAATACAAAAAGCCGTAGTTGAAGGAAAACTAATAATAAACGGATACATAGCTCTCTGCAACGGAGCTCTTTTCTCTGCCTCCAAAGAAGTATAATGGACCTCAAATTCATAAACAAACACACACACATACACACACACACACACACACACACACAATTTTCCACATAGAATTAATTATTGTTAAGCCTAACCACGCAATTTCCAGTCGTAAAATTTCGAGGTAAATAACTTTTCTACATTAAGTTCCGTATACTTCCAGAGGACGGACTGTGAAAGGGAAACAACTGTAATCCAAAACAGAAGAAACCAGGAAAACCACGGCAAGTGGTAACACGGTACATATACAAAACTTTGTCTGTTTTTTAATTTGTTAATACTTTCTCAAAAACTTGTATTCATATGTGTACAAATAAAAAAGAGCGTTTTTCCTGTTGTTTTATAGAAAGAATATAAAAGCCCAGTTACGATGCTGAGTCTTCAGCGAAACATGCCTGGGTAACAGAAAAAAGGTGTCTCTGGAACAAGAAATTTGTTTGTAAGCATATATAGACAGAAGAGCTCCAAACCCAAGATGTTTAAGACACAAGTTGGTTGTTTTGAGAAATTGCACTGTAATGTTTCAATAAAACCTCGTAAGCAATATATTTCAAGTACATCCATTGTAGAAGTAAAGGCTTTTTTAAATATATATATATATATATAAATAATTGAGAATGAAGTTCTCGTCGGAATACACTGTGTGTCACGCTGGCTTATTTCTCGTAGATGTTATCGCAAATCTGTCACATATTGGTATCAATTACTGAATATTGCTAATAAAAAAGAAATGTATTGTGTTAAACTATCGGAAGTGATTGCAGCAGTACGTTTCTTGTATGGTTTGTGTGATGACTTGTGAAAACTACGATAAAGTTGATTCACAAGCTTTTTTATTATATTCGACGAGTGAAAGAGAGAGATTATTAATGAATATCTCTAGAGAATTGACTTTACATCTACGCTTAGAAAAGATGACATTTACGTAAACTTGAGTGACAAATTAAATAACTGTGAAGCGATTACAGCAATTTTAAACAAAGATAGGAAATTAATAGTAAGTTTTGGAAATTTGTGGTAAGGACATCGGTCCTAGGCCTACACACTACTTAATCTAACTTAAACTAACTTACGCTGAGGACAACACACACACACACCCATGTCCGAAGGAGGACTCGAACCTCGGCTGGGGAAGCCGCGCGAACCGTTGCAAAGCGTCCAACACCACGCGGCTACGCCGCGCGGCAAGTGAGTAGTCTAAGTTACAAGAGAGAGTGCTGAAAAGTAATGCTTCAGAATTTTTTTAATGTGAAAATACTTAAACCTTGTTAAATAAAGCAAACTTTATTAATATTTTACATCTTTATTCTTCACATCTACATATTTGTTTCTCAGCATAGTCACCCCGACGACGAGCACGTTCCTTCCAACGAGAAACCTGTTGTTGATGCTGTCACTGTAGCCATCTCTGGCTGCACCGCTTCGTCATTGTCAAACTGAAGTCCTCGAAGGTGCTCTTTGGATTTCCGAAATATGAAACTCGGATGGGGCCAAGCCGGGACTGTATGGAAGATGATGGATAAAAGTGAACCCAGGGCGAGAGTGTTCCAGGTGTCTCAGGCCTCGTGTGTGATCTGGCATTGTCAAGCTCAAGGAGAGGGTCCCAATGTGTGGACGAAGTTTTCTGCAGTTAGAAAGTCGATTATACCGTGCTATTTCTCACGTACCTACATAGTTACGTTACACACAGCCATTTACACGCTACAATTAGGAACCTTCTAGCGACAGAGGGTTGCAGTTTGCATCAGCGAAGGGGAAAAGTCGACAGAGTAATATGCATGATTCCTACCTATATATTTTTACGAAGGTGCAAAGTGTCTAAGCCGGAATACACTTTGTGTACGCCAAATTCAGTAATGACACGTCAGCTGCTATATATGAACTACGGAGTATCACTGGAGCAGCGAAATCAGAGTATCGCTGTTAATTTTCATAGTTACAGAAAACCCAAAACAACGAAAAGATAATTATTATCGACTAGATGTCTCTCTCCTACCATTAGCTTAATTCTACAAGAACTCAAGAAGAATCTGCGACGATGAGTGAAGAGAACAGATCAGAAATGCAACTATGAAGAAAGATTACATAATAAATATCTCTAAATACAGGGTGTCCCAGGAAGACGTTTACGCTGTTTGAACTTTAATAACTAGAACGAAAATAACAAAAACTGTGAATTTTTAAGTGATATAGATGGTCACGACGTTACTGATGATATTTTACTTTTGAAGATGTTCAAGACGTCCTCCATCGGCAACAATGCCGCGTCTGCAACCCTGCGGATCAGATCGACACACATGTATCATAGCTATGCATGTATTATGATTGCCACTGGAATGGACTCACAGCTAGTCACAATCGCCTCTCTCAAGTCGTCCATCATACATGGCTTTATAGCGTAGACGATGTCCTTCAGAGTATCCTACACAAAGATGTCTAGCGGTGTTAGATCGGCTGATGTGGGTGGAAATTCAACTTTCTCGTCGGCCTCTCCACCTCTCAACAAATTTTTCATTGGGAATTGTCGCACATCACGATGGTAATGTCTTGTTGAAAAAAACACCCTTTATCTCAGTACAGCTAGCGAACAGCTGATACAATTCGTTGTTGCAACATGGTAAGGTACTTCACACTTCCTTCAAAAAAATAACACTGAACATTAACAGTTCTTTCTTCTGTAACATGCGGATTATATCTTGCCCTATATACACAGTTATGGCGACTGATGGTTCGATTCAACTTAAACATCGCCATATCAGGCCAAACATCAACTTCAATCAACTGCTCATTATCGCAAATCCATTCACAAAATTCGTGACGCCTATTCGGATTGTCCTCAATCGTAGCGTGAAGCAGTCTGGGAATATAGAGTTTTTACTTAGTCTGCTTTAAAAGTGCAGTGAACACTTGATTTACTTACACCCGATTTATGTGCAGCTTGCCGTATGAACTACTTTGTCGATCCGAAATTTTGTACCACTGAATCCATCCCTCTTTCGTGCGCTACTGATTTCTCCTTGCTGCACTGTCCCTTTCTGAGATCATGTGCCGCCCGTGTTGACCGAGCGGTTCTAGGCGCTTCAGTCTGGAACAGCGCGACCGCTACTGTCGCTGGTTCGAATCCTGCCTCGGGCATGGATGTGTGTGATGTCCTTAGGTTAGTTAAGTTTAAGTAGTTCTAAGTTCTAGGGTACTTGTTTAGTCCCATGGTGTTCAAAGCCATTTCTGAGGTCATGCACACTTCCTTCCGTCTCAAATTTGTCGTTTAATTTCGTTATTGTTACACGTGGCGGTGGTGCAGTATCCATCTCTGCAGTTCTTTCATGTTTTCACATTTCCAATAACACTTAAAAATCCACTTTCTTTGCTACAGGGCCAAAAGAAAGAAAAACAAATGAATGGCTTCACACACTAGTTACAAGAGCACCATTTAATCGCAATTGAATGAGGTTATCATTCATATCACCTCAGTTATTAAAGTCCAAACAGTGTAAACCCCATTGTAGGACACCTTGCAGTAAACACTCAACGAACGTAGAGAACACGACGGGGAGGGTCTCAATCACTCCTACAGCAGTTGCCCGCTTGTTGCTTACTGCACTGCGGCGGGACCCTTTGGCAAACTAGGCCCTACACAATGCGTCCTGTGTAGACTATTTGGTCTGTCAACATATATCGAAGAGTCATTTGAGGGAGGGGGGGGGGGGGGTTGGCGTCCAAATGGTATATGTTCACATGTCAACGGTTTCAGGAGAGCAGACTTAAAGCTTGTAGCTCACTGTAAATTCATAAATACGTATTTTTTCAGTAAATTATGGCATGGCAATAAGTTTCAGTCACAATACATAAATCTATTGTTGAACATTTTATCTGAAAACTCCCTTCAGAACCTGCAATCTACAGTACGAAACATTTTAGGAGGTAGAAGGCTACCCGAACAATGCTTGTATGATTTGCCACTGTTACCACAACCTCTTTGAGATATCACGATGAGGAGCATCGTATATTCTAACCTTTTTCGACTGTAGAACTGCTGCAGTGACATCCATATTTTGGCAGTCTTTAACACACTGGCCACATTATTTTAGTCTTGAACAATGCAAACCTAATAATATGAACACAGAACACACAAGAGATCGAGGTTATCAGGCGTGACAGCAGACCTGGCTGTCATGAGCGCATGGTGGTCGTACCGACACCCCCGGTATAACAGGAGGTGTCGGTCGTACTCCACTTGATAACCAAGGCGCTCAGTAGTTTCGTTCAGTGTAATAAAATTCAGGGTCCTCTGTGAGCGAACTATTGAACTAAGACCAACACCACTTGTCGGAAACAGAAGATCAGCTTGTCTAGTAATGACAAGTAGTGTGAGTCCGTTTTTCAACTTTTGTGACTTTCGCCACTTCGCAGCCAACCCGATCATTTCAAGCTTAGACAATGAGGCGTTGTTGTCGACCTTACGACAAGAAGGCGCGCAGAATTTGCGTAGACTAAAGCGACATCATTCGAACATTCAACCATTATCGTGAGGTACAATACGATTAAGATCTGCCTCGTGGTGGTCTCCCGCGGTCAACGACGCCAGCTGATGATCACGATCTACAAATCGTGCTTCGTGGAGAAAGAAACAGACTGAGCACTACTTTTTTGAACGTGATTGGAAGGGCGTCCAAGCATGTTACAAGGCAGGGCTTTGGAGCAACACGACATTGGATGTTACCCAGCAGCAGATTTTGATTTCACAGACGTTCAAAGACGTACAATTTCGAACAATCTGCCTTTACTTTGCTAACTGTTTTGTTTGAAAGTCTTTTGTGTACATTCAGAGGCTTCATCTTCGATTCTTGTTTCTCTTGAATCCAAGCCCACACAGATTTGCAGATATGCATATGGTGCATTTTTAATTTAGCAACTTTGTGTATAGTGCGCCTGGCTTCCGATGTACCTATACTCATGTAGAAAAAACAAGGAATACGCAATCGCGATGGCAGTGTGTTCCAGCAGTTTCGATAAATTATCCTAAATGCAACGGCAGTGTGACGAAAACTGTGATATAAAACTTTTGTAACTCAAAAATAGATGGTATTTTCTCATGAATGGTTCAAATGGCTCTGAGCACTATGGGACTTAACTTCTGAGGTCATCAGTCCCCTATAACTTAGAACTACTTAAACCTAACTAACCTAAGGACATCACACACATCCATGCCCGAGGCAGGATTCGAACCTGCGACAGCAGCGATAGCGCGGTTCCAGACTGTAGCGCCTAGAACCGCTCTGCCACTCCGGCCGGCTTTCTCATGAATGATATAACACGTAAAATATGTGTGTCATATCAGTATTTGTGTAATGCGGCAGAGATTGTCCTATGAAGCAGTGACTGCATATTGTTCCTGAAAAATGATATAAACAATGTTCTCTAGATATGAGTTGAATGATACCGTTTTCATAAATGGAGAGCGTATACAGACTACAGCCCTGGCATTCAGGGTGTTGTCAGGAGTGCGTCCGGAGAGTGTGACATGACTGCTGTTATTTTCTATATACATATGACCCGGCGGACAGGTTGAGCAGCAATCTGCGACTGTTTGCTGATGATGCTGTGGTGTACGGTCAAGTGTCGCCATTGAGTGACTGTAGGAGGGTACAAGATGACTTAAACAAACTTTCTAGTTGGTCTGATGACTGGCAGATGGCTCCAAAGGTAGAAAAACGAAGTTAATGTGGTTGAGCAGGAAAAACAAACCCGTAGTTTTCGAATACGGCATTAATAGTGTGCTACTTGACACAGTCACGTCTGTTAAATATCTAGGTGTCACGTTGCAAAGCGAAGTGAAATAGAACGAGCATGTAAAGATTGTAGTTGGAAAGGCGAAAGGTCGAATTCGGTTACTTAGGAGAATTGTATGGAAGTGTGGTTCATCAATAAAGGGCACCGCATATGGGACACTAGTGCAACACATTCTTGAGTATTGTTCGAATGTTTGGGATACGCACTAGGTCGGATTAAAGGAAGACATCGAAGCAATTGAGAGGCTGCCTGTTGTTACATTTGTTGCCGGTAAGTTCGAACAACACGGAAGTATTAAGGAGACGCTTCGGGAACTCAAACAGGAATTCGTAGAGAGAAGGCGACACTCTTTTCGAAGAACACTAGTGAGAAAATTTAGAGAACTGCATTAGAAACTGGCAACAGAATGATTCTACTGCTGCCTACGTACATTTTGTGTAAGAACCACGAAGATAAGAGAAATTAGGGCTCATAAGGAGGCATATAGACAGTCGTTTTTTCCTCGCTCTGTTTGCGTTGGAACAGGAAAGGAAATGGCTTGTACCGCTATAGGGTAAGCTCCGCCACGCAGCGAACGGTGACTCTGGGTTATGTATGTAGAGGTAGGTGTCTCACACACCTGTAGGATCAAGATCGTACAAGACGGAAGAGAGTCCTAAACTGACAAGGGAAGTGCCACAACTCGAAAACGGAATAATAATGATTTTAAAATATCATCCATCAAGGTCCTTTATCGGTAAAAATGTGCATTTCTATACAATCTAAGTTTGAAGGTTAACGAATGTAAAAACCACGGATGTAATAGCCACTGACGAAACGATACCGTGTAACAGACAGCTGCGGCCAGCAGATTAAGAACACCCATATATGTATAAAACATATGGATAGAGGATCGTTAAAAAGCAAAAAATGTTTGTTAACACGTACAGCGCTTACAGAATAGTATTTATCAGAAGGGAATTTGTTGCTTTGTCGTACATTCTTCCCTTATTCGTCATTGAAGCCAAAATGCGGAGTTTCAATGAAATGATTAAAACGTAGTGGAATTAAACAGTGTGTACACTTGACAAGAGCAACATATGGAAGCGTTGCATCATTTTCGGTGGATCAGTAGCCCTGTATCAGAAGCCGCAGTGGTCACATTACGAAATGATGCAACAGTAATATCAACTCCGTAACCAGAGCTGTGCCAAGTATATGTCAATACAGCTCTACATCTACATCTAATCTACATCTACATGGATACTCTGCAAATCACATTTAAGTGCCTGGCAGAGGATTCACCGAACCACCTTCACAATTCTCTATTATTTCAGTCTCGTATAGCGGGCGGAAAGAACGAAAACATATCTTTCCGCACGCGCTCTGATTTCCCTTATTTTATCATGGTGATCGTTTCTCCCTATCTAGGTCGGCGTCAACAAAATATTCTCGTATTCGGAGGAGAAAGTTGGTGATTAGAATTTCGTGAGAAGTTTCCGCAGCAACGAAAAACGCCTTTGTTTTAATGATGTCCACCCCAAATTCCGTATCATTTTAGTGACACTCTCTCCTCTATTTCGTGATAATACAAAATGTGCTGCTCTTCCTTGAACTTTTTCGATGTACTCCGTCAATCGTATCTGGTAAGAACGGGCAAGCGTAGTGTAGGCAGTCTCTTTAGTAGATCTAAGCGTCCTGCCAATAAAACGCAGTCTTTGTTAGCCTTCCCCACAACATTTTCTATGTGTTCCTTCCAATTTACGTTGCTCGTAAGTGAATTTCGTAGGTGTTTAGTTGAATTTACGGCCTTTAATTTGACCAATTTATCGTATAACCGAAGTTTAACGGATTCCTTTTAGCACTAATGCCGATGACCTCGCACTTTTAGTCATTTAGGGTCAATTGCCAATTTTCGCACCATACAGATATCTTTGCTAAATCGTTTTGCAATTTGTTTTGATCTTCTGATGACTTCATTAGTCGATAAACAACAGCGTCATCTACAAACAACTATATAGATAAGGAACAGGAAAGGGCCTATAACACTACCTTGGGGATCGCCAGGAATCACTTCTGTTTTACTCGATGACTTTCCATCAGTTACTACGAATTGTGACCTCTCTGACAGAAAATCAAAAATCCAGTCATATAACTGAGATGATATTCCATAAGCACGTAATTTCACTACAAGCTGCTTGTATTGCACAGTGTCAAATGCCTTCCGGAAATACAGAAATACGGAATCAATCTGAGATCCCTTGTCAATAGCGAGTAAAGCTCTAGTTGTGTTTCACAAGAACGATGTTTTCTAAATCCATGTTGACTGTGTGTCTCGGAACAAATAGGTGTAGATAATAGAGCCAAGATGGACGAAGAAATATAGATTACATAACGTGACATGCGTCTTTTGTCAATTTGCAAACGTACGAAGCCAATAAGACGTCTGACGTATAGCTTCTACTGTCTAAAAAAATAAAAAAATAAATAAAAATAAATAAATAGAAACAAACTGCCTTTCACATACTACTGATTCTTCAGTGAGTTGTGTTCCTGTACTTTATAGATTTGTTAATTTCAAACTTCGATTGTACACAAACACAGAGTTTTGCTGGTAAATGACGTGATGGCTGGAAGAACGCATTTCCGTATTTTAAAACTGCTTTAGCCGTTCGTGTTGGGGTACTTCCCTCGCAAGTGCTTTGAGAGAAGAAATTAATGGTTGGAAATGAATTTTTACTTTTATTGGTACAAATATCTTATGTATAGATATTTCGTAACAACTTAAACTCATCAAAGTGATGAGTCTCAGTGTATGCCTTACATCATCACGTAATGAATAATTTAAAAAAATATAAATTTTGGAATGGAAGAAATACGCTGGATGATCCATTGACAAAACCAAACTCATGGTTCAAAATCACTAAGCCCCCTTGCTGTTTTTTACGAAAAGGGTACAACTTGTTCCACCATTAGTTTCCTGATTGGTTCAATGGCTCTGAGCACTATAAGACTTAACATCTGAGGTCATCAGTCCACTCGAACTTAGAACTACTTAAACCTAACTAAACTAAGGACATCTCACACATCCATGCCCGAGGAAGGATTCGAACCTGCGACCGTAGCGGTCGCGCGGTTCCAGACTGAAGCGCCTTGAACCACTCGGCCACAGCGGCCGGCTTTCCTGATTGTTTTATTCGAACTGTCCATTAAACAGACAAGTTGATGGGCGGTCAGTGACGAATCCTATCCCATATGATCCAAAATAATTCCTCAAATTCTGCTCTGAGAATAGCTGTTTGACGTGGCTGTTGGCTAGGCGACTGTTGCTTGAGCGATCCAGTTTCTGATAAACTTCCATTTACTGCGTAAGTTTCTTCCAGTTAGGATGACGCGTATAGCAAATCTTTTTTATGTGCTTTTAGTCACTTCCCGGCACTTCATCCTGCTCCACAATAATTTAAAAGTCTGTGTGCAAGTTTCTGTAACAAGTAATGGCCCATCGTCGACAACCAATCATGAACTCAGTCAGTGGTAAACGCTTCTGTGTATGCATTACAGACGATTGTATATTGTGGCCATCCCTTCTTTAAGCTCGGTAGTCACGTAACGCTCTTTTCTCCCCAGTTCGATTCAGTACATCATCATCAGTTACGCGATCTAATCATCTAATCTTCAGCATTATTCTGTAACACCATATTTTAATACCTTATATTCCTTTTTTGCTCTACTGTTTATCGTTTACGCTTCTCTTCTGTATACCTTTATATACACTCCGGACGAATACGTCAATAAAAGTCGTCTAAACACTTTGATCTGTACGTATTACATGTTAAAATATTACTCTTTTTATAGAAAAGTTTTTCTTACTGTTAGCAGTATCCATCTTCTTTGTTTCTATCATAGTCGGATATTTTTCTGCCCAAATGCTCCAACTCGTCTACTGCTTTTAGTCTAATTTTCTAATCTAATTCCCTCAGCAACATCTCATTTAATTCAGTTACTCTCTATCGTCTTTGTTTGACTTTTGTTGACATTCGTTTTGTAACCTCATTTCAAAACTACTGTTCATTCCGTTCAACTGATCTTTCGAGTACTTTACCATCCCAAGCAGAATTAGAGTGTCATCACCACACCATAAAAGATTTTCATTCTTCTGCTTGACTTTAATTCCCTTCCCAAATTTCTCTTTTGGTTTGCTTTATCCCTTGCTCAGTGTACAAAGAGAGTAACATTGACGGCAGACCACAACCCTTGTTCACTCACTTCTTAACTACTGCTTCCCTTCACTTGTCCTTGGACTACTATAACAGCAGCCAGATTTCTAACCAAACTGTAGATAACCTTTGTCTCCCTGTAGTTCATCCCTAATATTATCAAAATTTCTGAGAATATATTCTATACAAAAGCTTTGAACATCATGTACTAAATGTAATATTTTGAACGCCCTTGAGGTGGTATGGAAGATTAGAAAACTGATCTCACTCATCAAAGTAGGTTTTGATACTATTACGGAGCTAAGTACGGCAAAGCGGTTCTCCACGGGACTGTGTTGAATAGATGAACAGCACTGGTGACACTAAAAATGTGTATAAGCAGTAGCCAGGCGGCTAAACGCCGTTTCAGACTGTGCTAGCAGACAGTGCAGCGTTTTTTTGTAGGGAAGATAGACTGTAGCGCCATAGAAACTGGTACAGGCATGCGTATTCAAATACAGACACACGTAACCAGGTAGAATACGGCGCTGTGGTCGGCAACGCGTATATGACAACAAGTGTCTGGTGCAATTATTAGATCGGTAACTGCTGCTACAATGGCAGGTTATCAAGATTTAAGTGAGTTTGAACGTGGTGTTATAGTCGGCGCACGAGCGATGGGCCACAGCATCTCCGAGGTAGCGATGAACTGGGGATTTTCCCGTACGTGCATTTCATGAGTGTACCGTCAGTATCTGGAATCCGGTATAACATCAAATCTCTGACATCACTGAACGGGACCAACGACGACTGAAGACCGTCTTTCAACGTGACGGAAGTGCAACCCTTCCGCAAATTGCTACAGATTCCAATGCTGGGCCGTCAACAAGTGTCAGCGTGCGAACAGTTCAACGAAACATCAGCGGTATGGGCTTCGAAGCCAACCTCATGAATCCATTTACATTGCATGTCAGCAAGGGACTGTTGAAGCTGGTGGAGGTTCTGTAATGGTGTGGGGCGTATGCAACTGGACTGATGTGGGACCCCTGATACGTCTAGGTACGACTCTTGACAGGTGGAAAGTACGTAAACATTCTGTCTGATCACCCGCATCCATTCATGTGCATTGTGCATACCGACGGACGTGGGCAATTCCAGCAGGACAATGCGATACCCCACACGTCCAGAATTGCCACAGAGTGGCTACAGGAACACTCTTCTGAGTTCAAACATTTCCGCTGGCCACCAAACTCCCCAGACATGAACATTTTTGAGCATATGCGGGATGCCTTGCAACGTGCTGTTCAGAAGAGATCCTGTCGTACTCTTGCGGATTTATGGACAGCCCTGCAGGATTCACGGTGTCTGTTCCCTCCAGCACTACTGCAAACATTAGTCGCATCGTGTTGCAGCACTTCTGCGTGCTCGCGGGGTACATACACGATATTCGGTAGGTTTACCACTTTCTTTGGCTCTTCAGTGTACTATACCACAGCTCTGAAGGAACTACGGCGAAATTGACTGGGCTTGAGGTCATTTGGGTTGCTGGATTGTTTATGGTTGGCGGCGTATCGATAAGTAGATTCTACACTACTGGTCATTAAAATTGCTACACCACGAAGATGACGTGCTACAGACGCGATATTTAACCGACAGGAAGAAGATGCTGTGATATGCAAATGATTAGCTTTTCAGAGCATTCACACAAGGTTGGCGCCGGTGGCGACACCTACAACGTGCTGACATGAGGAAATTTTCCAACCGATTTCTCATACACAAACAGCAGTTGACTGGCGTTGCCTGGTGGAACGTTGTTGTGATGCCTCGTGTAAGGAGGAGAATTGCATACCATCACGTTTCCGACTTTGATAAAGGTCGGATTCTAGCCTATCGCGATTCCGGTTTATCGTATCGCGACATTGCTGCTCGCGCTGGTCGAGATCCAAAGACTGTTAGCAGAATATGGAATCGGTGGGTTCAGGAGGGTAATACGGAACGCCGTGCTGGATCCCAACGGCCTCGTATCACTAGCAGTAGAGATGACATGGCTGTAATGGATCGTGCAGCCACATCTCTGTGTCAACAGATGGGGACGTTTGCAAGACAACAACCATCTTCAAGAACAGTTCGACGACGTTTGCAGCAACATGGACTATCTTCTCGGAGACCATGGCTGCGGTTACCCTCGACGCTGCATCACAAACAGGAGCGCCTGCGGTGGTGTACTCAGCGACGAACCTGGGTGCACGAATGGCAAAACGTCATTTTTTCGGATGAATCCAGATTCTGTTTACAGCATCATGATGGTCGCATCCGTGTTTGGCGACATCGTGGTGAACGCACATTGGAAGCGTGTATTCATCATCGCCATACTGGCGTATCACCGGCGTGATGGTATGGGGTACCATTGGTTACACGTCTCGGTCACCTCTTGTTCGCATTGACGGCACTTTGAACAGTGGACGTTACATTTCGGATGTGTTACGACCCGTGGCTCTACCCTTCATTCGATCCCTGCGAAACCATACATTTCAGCAGGATAATGCACGACCGCATGTTGCAGGTCCTGTACGGGCCTTTCTGGATACAGAAAATGTTCGACTGCTGCCCTGGCCAGCACATTCTCCAGATCTCTCACCAACTGAAAACATCTGGTCAATGGTGGCCGAGCAACTCGCTCGTCATAATACGCCAGTCACTACTATTGGTGAACTGTGGTATCGTGTTGAAGCAGCATGGGCAGCTGTACCTGTACACGCAATCCAAGCTCTGTTTGACTCAATGCCCAGGCGTATCAAGGCCGTTATTACGGCCAGAGGTGGTTGTTCTGGGTACTGATTTCTCAGGATCTATGCACCCGAATTGCGTAAAAATGTAATCACATGTCAGTTCTAGTATAATATATTTGTCCAATGAATACCCATTTATTATCTGCATTTCTTCTTGGTGTAGCAATTTTACTGGCCGGTAGTGTACTTACTTGAATCGAGATCTGATATGTGTTGGTGTCAAAATACTTTATCATATTCTCCTATGTATGAGAGTGTCAGGTAGAGATCCCTAAGGGATTTAACTTCAATTAATGCTGAGAGCAAAAATACCAAGAGCATCTGCTTAGCAGCAGGTTGGTCCGCATTTGAAACGAAGCACAGCAGTGATTCTACAAGGCATGGGTTCGACAAGTTTTTGGTACGTTTCCCGTCACATGGGGCACCAGATGTCTACGCAAAGGTCGAGCAGTTCCCTTGAATTACCGACCAGAGGTTGGTGGAACACATCTGTGGTGCTATCAGGTACCAGCTTCACATCCACATGCAGTGCTAGTGCCTGATAGCACCCCGGATGTGTTCCATTGGGTTCAGAGCAGTCGGATTTGGTTGGCATGACATCAAAGTGAGTTCACTATCATGTTTCTCAAACCACTGTAGCGCGATTCTGGTCTTGTGATCCAGAAAGCATGAAGGACTGCAGGTGTTCCATAATAATGTTCACGGTGCCTTCGATAATTACTGCAGATCCCACTGCAGCCCAGGAGAAGCAGAGTATGAGGGTCCTGTAGCATAATATTGCCCCCGCCAGTCTGTGTACGTGACACAATGCGTGTTTCGAGCGGCCTTTCACCTGGATGATAGCCTATCTGGATGCTACCATCTACCTGCGATACTCGGAAACATGATTCTCGCGAGGCAAGGCGACACGTTTCCGTTATTCCATGATACAGTCTCGACGATCCCGGGCCCACTGCAGTCATAATTGACAATTCGTTGAGTCAATGTGAGAATATGTAGGGATCGTCTGCTGCAGAGCCTTGGACCATCACCATACTGTATTGTCAGATATGCCAGAGATCACTGCCCACCCGGCTTTATAGAGCGGGAAAACCTTTGACCTCCATGTTCCGTGATATTCCGTAGATGTCTAACACCTTGTCGCCTTGGTTTCACTGTCATCCATTTTGTATAGATGCTCACAAAAGTTAACATGCGAACAGCCGAACAGCCTCGCCGTTTCTGAGACGCGTTTGTTCGCAAGTGCCAGTCCCTGACAATTTACCCCTTGTCAAAGTCTCTTTCATCTGTGAATCTCCTCATTATCGCGTCATGTCCCCACAACACCACCAGGCGCCATTCAGTCTCGCAGTATGCTCATCAGTATCCGCTTCTGGAAAAATATTTAAAAAGAAGGAAAGAAGGAAGATTGCGATTTAAAGCTCCGTCGACATTGTGGTCATTAAGGCCTTTGAACGATCCAGCTGGCCAAATGGTCTTGCGTCCAGCCAAACCTCGATGTGAGTGGGGAAACTCAAATCGATTGGCGTGGCACCAAGCCAACGAGCCAAGGCTCGACATTCCTATCTGTGGCAGAGCCGCGCCAGCAGCACACTTGAGACACCCCACATACGATGAAACTGGCTCGGCTCGATGTTATTCGGCCTGATGGATTTTTTGTGTGTAGCGGTGTATTGAGTAACATTTGCAACTGTCTAAAAAAAATTAATGCCTGTTAGTAACGATAACATTTAATTTGTTATGAGTGGTATTTTATTTTTACTGTCTTTTACCGAGTGTTCACCCATTTCATGATGACTAGGGGAGCAGAATCAATAACTTTTCCTCCTCGAACAGATCAACAACGTCCAAACGACCACCAGCAAAAGCTGACGAAATGTGAGACAAAATAGCCAAATGAATAAAACCATTTTCACGCCGGCTGTCAAAAAACGAAAACTACCACGTGACGTTTTTGGTGAGCATATTGCAGAAAAACTTCCAAATTTTCCGATGTCAATGGTCGCTTTCTGCCGGAAAGAAAGTAAAAGATGCAGTTCTTTTCGTAGGGATGCAAAATCTCAACTTCTCCTTTAGGGAAGCTACTGAGCATACACTGTCTGATGAAAAGTATACAGACATTCCTAAGTAATGCAGATTTCACCACCAGACATCACGAGAGGCAACGCCCATATAAAATGAGGCGAATATTGTGTTTATCAACAATCAGTAACAGCAAAAGGGTCGGTCAGAAGAGCTCAATGACCCCGAACGTGGACTGGTCACTGGATGCCACCTGAGTAACAAATTCATCTGGGTCATTTCAATTTCTCTAAAGCAGCCCAATTCGACTGTTGGTGATGTGATGGCGAGGTAGAAACGTGGAGGAACAACGACAGCTAAACCAAGACTAGGCGTATCTCGTGTGCTGGCAGGCAGGGACCGTCGAGCATTTTGCAAGGTGGCTCTAAACAGTCGCATGAAGTCAATGGAATGAACCACTCTTGAGCTCCAAAGTACTAATAGTCGTCAAGCTAGAAAAAAAAGAGTAGAGTACGATGGTCGGAAAGCTCCTCATAAGTCACACATTTCTCTAATCAATGCAAAGGGAGGTTTTAGGTGGTGTAAAGAGCGAGGCCACTCGACAATGGATGACTCAAACGAGTGATTTGGAATGATAAATCACGCTATACCTTGTTGCAACCCGATGGATGGGTTTAGATTCGCGGAACGCCTGGAGAATGTTACCTATCGTCATGTGTGGTGTCAACAGTGAAGTACGAAAGAGGTGGTGTTAGCGTATGAAGGGTCTTTATTGTGGTGGGGATGTGGTCCTCTTATTGCGCTAAAGAGAACTCTTAATGCAAAATGATATGAAAACCTTTTACAGGATTGCATACTATATACAGCGGAGGAACAGTTTGGAGGCGATGATGACAATGAAACCTGTCATAAAGCAGCACCTTTGAGGCAATGGTTTGTGGACAATAAGATGCCTGAAATGGACTGACCTGCCGAGAGATCCGATCTGAACCCAATGGAAAGCCTTTGCGACGAGTCAGAAAGTTTACTTTTTTCCAGACCCCAACGTCCAAAGCCATAACTTCTCTGGTTTCGGCTCTTGAGGAAGAATGGACTGCCATTCCCCCACTGACACTCCGACACGTCATTGAAAGTGCCCATAGCCGTGTTAAATGCGAAAAGTGGACATGCCCCTCATTAATTTATACTAATAGGTATCCCGATACTTTCGTCGGACAGTGCACAGTTGCTGCTCCGTCAGCCATAAATGAGGAAACAGTCACAGCAATAGTTTACACATCTGCTGATTCAATTTTCTGTAGCGATGAGTAGGACAACTGCTGAAAGCAAACACATTTCTTACAAATTGTTTATGATTTCCTAATAATTACTTGTCATTGAATTATTTCAGTAAATTTTGTATTACTGAACTAGAATTAATATGTTGCTGCATAATTTATATTCCTAAGTTCATGTAGTGTTCCAGATAGCATCTTGTAGACAATGTATTGTACGTGGTCTCATCCATTCACAAATAATTTCGCCAACCAGCATTTTCGGGAGAGAGAGTTCTTGAACTAACTTCAAATGATTCGGTTGTCTTCTATCTGAAGACCACCTTTTTCTGCCATTTCCTTTTCCGTTTTTTCTTCATGTAAATGCGAATAGCAGCGTCAGCTGATGATATAAGGTGACAAATTCCTCTTCAGTCATAATCACTGTGGTTTGGAGTGTGCACAAAGTAACTTGGCCCATCCCTGTGCAGACGGCGTGGTACGTGTAGGAACCCCCAATGGGGGTTGTGCAGTTGGGGAGATGAAGCCTACGCTCAAACGCCTATTTTGTATAACTTATAAGTTACAGCTAACGAATCTGCAAACATCTGTATTAACATGTTATTTCAGTACGGCTAATAGTTCGAATGGTTCAAATGACTCTGAGCACTATGCGACTTAACATCTGAGGTCATCAGTTCCCTAGACTTAGAACTACTTAAACCTAACTAACCTAAGGACATCACACACATCCATGCCCTAGGCAGGATTCGAACCTGCGACCGTAGCAGCAGCGCGGTTCCGGACTGAAGCACCTAGAACCGTTCGGCCACAGCGGCCGGCGACTAATAGTTCAACAAATACAGATGTTCAAAGCCAATAGTTTGTCACTAGAATACTGACAGCAAGTAGTAACATAAACAAAGGATCTACTAAAGCAAAATCATTCGGAACATGTCCTGCCAGAAGCAAAACTCATAAAACAAAAAAGAGGTATAAAATGTGGCAAAATGGACAACATTGCTTACTACACTATTGACAATATAAAATAAAGCACATCTGTTACATGCAAGCTATGTGTGACAATCTTTTCGTCAATATTACCTAAATACCTTTTTTTTCCTTCTGCCGGGTCTCTTCTGAAGCAGCAAAACCTTTGGAAGTACTTGTAGCTGTGGTTTCCTCCTCCTCTATTCTCTTTATTGTGCACTTGGAATTGCTAGCGGTTTCTCCAACTCTCATTTTGCTTCCTCGTTTGCCTCTTCCGACATAAATTTAATGGCATTGCATGTATTAAAATTGATATTTCACAATAATATTTTTTAATACTTCGTCATGAACCGGCTTTCGCCTTTCTATGCCATCTTCAGATAAATTAATACTAAACAAATAGTCCACACAACATCATCGAGAATTCATTGGTGTACAAAGATTGTTTTTCAAAAGTATGTGACATATTACGACTATATCGATACAAAACACAATCATGATCAAATTCAAAGAAACTCAGAACAAATAAATCTTATATTATTTTATACTCAACACAAAACAGTTGTACAAGTGAGTAATGATACAAACTACTAATGTCTACAATGCTTCAGGAACTCAAACGAGCATTACAGGAGGGAAGGCGAAGTTATTTTCGGGCTACACTATTGAGAAAATTAACAGAACAGGGATTTGAAGCCGACTACACAGCGATTCTACTGCAGTCAACGTAAATTTCTGGTAAGGACCACGAAGGTAAGATATGAGAAATTAGGGCTCATACGCAGGCATATAGCCACTCGTTTTTTCCCCCGCTCTATTTGCAAGTGGAACAGGAAGGGAAATGACTAGTAGTGGCACAAGGTACCCTCCGCCACGCACCATACAGTGACTTGAAGAGTATGTATGTAAATGTAGAGGTAGATGTTTGTGGACAAACTGATAATGTGATGAACCGTCCGAGAAAGGGGGGAGGGGGTCGGGCCGGAGGGGAGAAAGGAACTGTGGGATGTGAGAGTGGAATAGTTACACTACTGGCCATTAAAATTGCTACATCACGAAGATGACGTGGTACAGACGCGAAATTTTACCAACAGGAAGAAGATGCTGTGATATGCAAATGATTAGCTTTTCGGAGCATTCAGACAAGGCAGGCGCCGGTGGCGACACCTACAACGTGCTGACATGAGGAAAGTTTCCAATCGATTTCTCATAGACAAACAGCAGTTGACCGCAGTTGCCTGGTGAAACGTTGTTGTGATGCCCCGTGTAAGGAGCAGAAATACGTACCATCACGTTTCCGACTTTGATAAAGGTCGGATTGTAGCCTAACGCGATTGCGGTTTATCGTATCGCGACATTGCTGCTCGCGTTTGTCGAGATCCAATGACTGTTAGCAGAATATGGAATCGATGGCTTCAGGACGGCAATATGGAACGCCGTGCTGGATCCCAACGGCCTCGTATCACTAGCAGTCGAGATGACAGGCATCTTATTCGCATGGCTGTAACGGATCGTGCAGCCACGTCTCGATCCCTGAGCCAATAGATGGCGACGTTTGCAAGACAAGAACCATCTGCATGAACAGTTCGACGATGTTTGCAGCAGCATGGACTATCAGCTCGGAAACCATGGCTGCGATTACCCTTGACGCTGCATCACAGACAGGAGCGCCTGCGATGGTGTACTCAACGACGAACCTGGGTGCACGAATGGCAAAAAGTCATTTTTTCGGATGAATCCAGGTTCTATTTACAGCATCATGATGGTCGCATCCGTTTTTGGCGACGTCACGGTGAACGCACATTGGAAGCGTGTATTCGTTATCGCCATACTGGTGTATCACCCGGCGTGATGGTATGGGGTGCCATTGGTTACACGTCTCGGTCACCTCTTGTTCGCACTGACGGCACTTTGAACAGTGGACGTTACATTTCAGATGTGTTACGTTCCGTGGCTCTACCCTTCATTCGATCCCTGCGAAACCCTACATTTCAGCAGGATAATGCACGACCGCATGTTGCAGTTCCTGTACAGGCCTTTCTGAAAACGTCTGGTCAATGGTGGTCGAGCATCTGGCTCGTCACAATACGCCAGTCACTACTCTTGATGAACTGTGGTATCGTGTTGAAGCTGCATGGGCAAGCTGTACCTGTACACGCCATCCAAGCTCTGTTCGACTCAATGCCCAGGCGTAAAAGGCCGTTATTACGGCCAGAGGTGGTTGTTCTGGGTACTGATTTCTCAGGATCTATGCACCCACATTGCGTGAATATATATATTTGTCCAATGAATACCCGTTTATCATCTGCATTTCTTCTTGGTGTAGCAATTTTAATGGCCGGTAGTGTAGTTACAACAAGCATATTACCTAATGGTGAGAAAAATATTGGATGGTTGCTGCTACTTCAGTAAGGTTGAATAGTGAAACTATGTTTGGTTATTAAATACCAGGTCAGGATTCGTTGATTGCTATTTATTAATAGCCAGAATTTCGAGTAACGTTAGTTTTATGACTTTAGTTCGTGTATGGGGAACATCACATTTAGTAATATAAGAATTACATTTATTCAGAGCATTTTCAGCAAAGATGCAATCTTTCTTTTTCAGTTTCCAACTCCTTTCATGCTGTCGGTGAAGTACTTACAGCCCTACCTGATTGACCTACATATAATTTGCCACACAGATTGCAGGAAATCCTACAAATTCCACTCTGTTCTAAAGGTGGAATCTTATATCTACCGTCGAACAGCATGTGGACAACAGTACTTCTACTATAAATGGATGGAGTATATTTCCTGGATTTTTGTTTTCCTGCAAGCACCTGTGAAGTGTACCTTCGTATAGCATGAGGTCCCCTTTGTTATCAGTCTGGTTTAATGCTTTCTGAGGAGGATAAAGAAGTGCTGTTATCCTGTATCTTTTCTTTCTACTGAGAATGTTTTCGATTAGGATGGAACTATAAAATTTGTCGTTTGCTATTTCTTTAATTACTTTCAGTTCATTTCCGAAATCTGATTTGGTTCGTGGTGCAGATAATAGGCGATGTACCATGAATTGGAAGGCTGTATGTTTATTGTGGGATGCTGGGAACTGGTAGCTATTACTGTCTGTAGGAGTTACTTTCCTGTATATCTTAGATAAATGCTGTTACTTATTAATGTCAGTGGTAAGGTGTAAGAAGTTGACGGTTTCGTCCCAACTACGTTGTAAACTCAACTTAACAGTGGTGTAAATTCAAATGTTGGAAAGATTTATTTAATTGTCAGTTGGTACCCCTCCACAAGCACAGTACATCGTCCACATACCAAATCGAGTCTAAAAGAAAAAAAAAGCAACACACCAGGAAGAAGTTATGCAAACTGGAATCAATTTGATATTCATACAGGTATCTGAAATACAAGATAGTAAACTTTGGCAGCCGGTGAATGAATGTATGATACTGCAGAGCAATTTCACCACATGGCAGACAAGGATAGTAAACAGGGGCATGTCGATCCATGGTATAAAATCTTATCGAATTTCATTCCGTGTGCTCAGTTGGACAGTAACTATGTCTAGCAGACAGGCGCTTGAGAAATATTCGCCGATAGCAGCATTTGAGAGAGGTGTAATCGGCGAATCGCTCTACATTTGAATGGGAGCGATGCCACCATTCGACGATTTTCGCAGGAAAGGGTGACTCATGGCCGAACTCAGGATCAAGATGGAAGCTTTAGACCTGGAGAGATTATAGAACATGAGGGCAGAGCAATCGTCAGAGAGGCACTCAGAGCCCTGGATTCATCATTATCATCAATTCGACGTGCAACTGGTGCTTCAGTGACCATAAAGACATTAACAGCAGTCTCACAGAAAGGGGGACAAGCTCACGACGTCCCTAGCGCCGACTACCATTGACCTCTGCTCACCAACAAGCCCGTTTCCAATAGTGTGGGGCGCTTTCGCTTACAATATCATTGTTTAGAATAAAATTGTCTTCAGTGATGAGACTCGCTTCGAACTGATCGTCGATGACCAGTGTAGACACGTCTGGAGACGGCTCAGTCAGCGGTGGGGTATCAACCCGACCGTCGCCCGCCTAACGACTCAACAGTCAAGAGTCAGGACTGATTGTCGGGGATGCCATTTCATTTCGCACCAGGACCCATTTGGTTGTCATCCACGCCATCCTTGCAGCACAACGGTACGTCGACGATACTCTTTGCCTCATTTGTTCCCCTTCATTGCAAGCCACCCTAGGTGTACATTTTAGCAAGATAATGCCCACCCACACACAATGAGAGTTTCTACTGCTTGTCTTCGTGCTACCTTGGCCAGTTAGGTTGCCTGATCTCTCCCCAACTGAGAACGTTTGGAGCTTTATGGGCAGGGCCATTCAAGTAGCTCTGAATTTTGACTATTTAACACTTCAATAGAACTCTGTCAGCCAATGCCAAGCCGAATAACTTCCTGCATAAGGGCCAGAGCTTGACCAACACGTTACTGAGTTGCTCAATTTGTGCAGCTCTTTCTCTTGAATGAATCATTCATTTTTTCTGATATTGTGATCATTAGTTTGTCTGCACATGTACATCACATCTGGCTATTTCCGCCGTATTCGAATAATTCCTTCGCGTTGCGCGATTTTTTCTTAGAGTGTCTTTTAGAACTTGGGTGATGTTTAGCTAAAAATGTTTTTTTCAAAATTATTCATAACATTTATGCTAATAGCATTGCATCTAATCACATGTGCCTGATTACGTAGAACTTTCCTGACCACTGGTGCATCAGTACCGCTGTGCCATGCTATTTTGTAAAGAGACGCAACAAGAATGCTTGCAGTGCGCACCCGTAACTGCACATGGAGACATGGAGACTGACATGGAGACCACATGGCAATCGAATTTTTGTATTTCTTTTACATTTAGGTACGTGTAGTTCAGAAAGCAAACAACAGTCGGCCGAGCCGTTCAGTGTAACTCTCAATAATACTTGAGAAATTCGATTTTGAAGCTTTCTGACAATCTTAAATGTATGCTAAAGTAAAGTATTTAACTCTACAAACAGCATGGGCTATGGTAGAGTGTTCGGCTACTAATTAAGGGGGCATCAGTACCATTCCTGGCGGATTCGAATTTAAAAAAAAAAAAATGGTTCAAATGGCTCTGAGCACTATGGGACGCAACTGCTGTGGTCATAAGTCCCCTAGAACTTAGAACTACATAAACCTAACTAACCTAAGGACATCACACACATCCATGACCGAGGCAGGATTCGAACCTGCGACCGTAGCGGTCGTGCGGTTCCAGACTGAAGCGCCTTTAACCCCGCGGCCACTACGGCCGGCTCGAATTTTTAAATAAAGGTGCGTGTTTCAGAAGCATTTCTGTGAAATATAAAATACATAAAGACGAAAAAAATTAATGTGTAATAGTTTTTAAAAATTTAAACAAATTTATTTAACAATCATTTTTAAAAGGCACATGATTAAGAATCTATTTTTGGCATGAAAACTTCATTTTTGTGCACAATGTGTCGTCAAAAATAAGAAGACATGCATTTTTCACAAACATGACAATTAGATTTATGTTAATTAGCTTATTTGAAGAATTTTATACGTAAATGACGAAGGCATTTCAACTAAATGAAAAAAACGGAAAAATAACGACCAAAACGAGACTCCAACCAGGTACTGCCAGTTTCTGGAGCTACCAGTTTTTTCCCCCATCTTGACGTATTTTACGATTCACGAGAACGCTTGCAGAACATCCACCATCGTTTAAAAATTCGAGCCTGCCATGAATAGAACCCACGTCTACCATGTGGCAAACGAACACTCTGACACAGAGCCACTCTGCTTTTCGTAAATCTGGCCTTACTTTAGATTGACGTTTGAGTTATGAACTTCACGTACCACAAACATCAAAATTAAAAAGATCATACCCCTTGATGATTCCGCTGCCGCTTTAGAACAAAGGGGTACAAGAACGCTATTCTATGCAAGGTGCAGATTATTGCATGCGAGCTCTATTGACGAGCTTAACATTTCATGGTAACAAACCACTTCAAACTGGCAGTGCAAATCAGAGTGTGAAAGTTCTTCTAATCCTACGGAGGATCAGTTCAAACTGTCACAGAGTACATTGGCTGTTGTGAAGCGCCCCTGGCAGGTGGAGTAGGTGGTCGGGTTGGACAGGTGTGCGGCAGGAAAACGACGTGGTCTTTTCAAATGAACCATCCTTGCATTTGCTTTCAGTAATCTAGGGAACTGCAAGAAATATTCATATAAATCGTGGGACGATGATCTTAAAGTCGTTCCACTCGATATCGTGACCAGTGCTTCAACCACAGAACCACCTCGGACGTTGTGCTTAAATATTGTGTCGCTTCTGATCCTCCATCAGCTCCAAGTTAATAAGTACTCTTCGTACTTGTTTAGCTAAGTATTTCTTAAATTAATACTACATTTCAGAAGGAAATATACACTTAGGAGAAGACGGGCAGGGTATTATGGTTTCATAAAAGGATAAAATATCATGTGCGAGTCTGTGATCAGTATGTGCTCTCGACGTATTAAATTGTAAAATAAAAGCGTTTTGCGACCTAGACGGAAAGCATATTTTAACTTAATGTTACGCTCATTAGACTCGGGTTGGGCAACAGTGGGACAGGAACTTAGGAAGCCTTTAGCTTCACCTTCTTTTTTTTAGAAAAAAGAATGTCTGAATAGACACGTGGCGATTTGATGTGTCTCACATAAGACGATCGGTCGCCTGCTATTAACACCTCAGAGACTACGTTTCAGTTTGCACAGCTGTTTTGTGAGTTTCATGGTCATAGGTAAGGCTGGAGGTAGACCTCACTTCATTCGTCGGATGCTGGGAAAATGCATTTTAAAAGAATTCCACTTTATAGTGCTGCTCAACTTTGTGGAACCCACAACAAATAGGACTAATTGGGGATACTGAATGTGTATACAGAAGGGTGACAAAAATTGTCAAACGTTTGTTTGATCATCGATTAAGCGCCACGGAAATGTTAAAAAAGCGCATTGGCACACTGGCCAATTATCCCGCAAAGCTCACGTTCAAAATTTCGAGAACAGTTTTTAAGCAAAAAACCTAGACATTGTCCTCGGTAGTCTTTGTACCACTACGACAAGGACAATGTACATTAATCACATGGCGCACAGAGGCGTTTAAGCAGCCATTCTTCCAGCGCTAGGTGTACCATTGGAATTCCAGTATGCGGTGCCACGCTAAGTACACTCTGCACTGCAGTGCTCACTGGTTTGCAGAATATGTATGTAGGTGTATATGAAGAAGAACATCGAATTAATGCCTCACTGACTGTATTCACCAGATTTGTGACCCAGATACTTCTTTTTTTATCTTATGCCAAACAAGGACGCACACATAGCGATTTCCATCACTTCAAGAAGCTGTCGAATCCTTCCAAAACCATGTTTTCGAGGTACCAACATCGGAGTAGAAGAAATTTTTCCAGACTTGGATTGCATATGTCAAAAATGTATAATTTCTATGGGCGAATCAATAGTACTATTTGTGCGAAAAATGTTTTTTTTTTTTCCTTTTAAGGGTTGTTGATGGTGAACAGCAGCAGCCAGCACAGGTTGGTTTTTAGGGTACTTTGTCCAAAAAGTAGTGTTACCGGTTGAAATTAATGCAATTTATCATTAGATATCGACACAGACATTTATAGTTTTGACGAAACCGTGAAAGTCGTCTGATGAAGAATCATGGCTTTATTTAACAAAATTGCATTTTTTCATTGTTTTTTAGTATCTTAAAGCAAAGAGAAGTAATTAGTGTAATATATATCTGACCAACTAGAAGCAGTTCTGCGAAATAAGTTTACGAAATCCGAATTTGGGAGCGCCCATGTATACATAGCTTCGGAAAACCTCAGTCTACTGGAGCAGGGATATCGACGGAGAGAGCGTAGGGTGCAGCTTGGCTCCGTGGTGTAAAACAAGGATTGTTATCTGACTTTCACACAATGCTGTTTTATTTATTTATTACATTTTGCACTAAGAGTGTAACTTTGTCATTACACGTATTTACGATGTTAGACACATTTATTTAATAGTAACAGTACTGCCGGCCGGAGTGGCCGTGCGGTTCTAGGCGCTACAGTCTGGAGCCGAGCGACCGCTACGGTCACAGGTTCGAATCCTGCCTCGGTCATGGATGTGTGTAATGTCCTTAGGTTAGTTAGGTTTAATTAGTTCTAAGTTCTAGGCGACTGATGGCCTCAGAAGTTAAGTCGCATAGTGCTCAGAGCCATTTTTGAAGTAACAGTACTGCTGCCACAGCTGCAAATCGAAATACGTACATCGACGAAACAAAATTTACTTTTCATATTTAAGTATCACGTAGGTTTAATTGTTCCTATCATATTATTAAGATACACTTCATTTATTTAAAAATATCAGGGCATAGTGTGATAAAAGGCTGGTATCGTAGCTGGTATGTAGCTGGTATGTAGCTGCAGAGCCATTTATTCACGAGACATGTAGGCTACTAGATTAATTCATCAGTGTGCGTGTGTGATGCCCATCAGTCCACTGAATGTACACACGTTTCGCGCGGTGTTCGCCTGCAGATAGATCATATTTGTATATGATATCCGAATTTTTTCTCCGGATTATACAGATTTACAAACCATTGTGCTTATTTTAAAGCATTCACAATAGGAAATTGTAATGCTACTACTTATGGCGTGTAGAATGATTGTGTGAGGTTGATATTTTAGTTTCCCTAAGGATGAATGAAAATTAAAAATATGATACCAGGAAGCAAAAAGCGATGAATGTTGTTTCCAGAAATATCACGAAGTGAGAGAAATTGCTAATCTGCTGCAAGCCATAGGTCCAAAATCTATTTTTTGGGGATCTTTCAACTTGGCGTACTCAGTCAATTATGTACCTGGCTATTTATGAGAAATAGTACTTTCACTGCTATTTTAAGAATTGTGCAATAACCTGTCTGTCGTGATCTGAATATGATAACTTCGATTACCGAAACCGGTTATCAAGAATGGAGGTTATTATTAGCTATCTTGACAAAAATGTTTATCTTCTCTAATGTTTTATCAGAGATCGCTCCTTGCGACTCAAAATGAGTAAACTAAAGAACATTGTGCGTTACTAGCTTTCCAACGTACTTGCCAGTCACCCAGAAATTGTAAATGAAATTCGGACAGTTACATTGTTTCCTAGTAAAGCAAAGACCGATATAAAATTACGCCACGTTGTGCATCCAAAGTGACCTGGAAAAGGAATTTTTCACGGTAAGATGAGCAGAAATACGCACGTGAACTGTTGCCGAGATTGTGCATCAAGTTGTTTCTTAAGTGAAATGAAGACATCAGGAATGTTGGAGAATGAAGATGAATCTTCCAGTCTTGTGCAGAATACAAGGAAAGCAATGCTTTTGGGGCGGTTACGTGATTCTTCTAAAAGATTACAGGTCATGAGTCACCTTACGGGTAACGCATGTAAGTGCTTACACCTGAGATGTTTTCAGAACGTTCTGTTTATGGGAAAGAATAGATTAATGAAGGGTCTCAATCAGATGACTTCCTATGACGCATAAATATCACTGACTGGACTTAACCAGTGTAAGTCCTGTGTTGCCCAGAAGACAAAAGAAAAGTGCATATGAAGCTGCATGTCATGGTTTTTCCTTTGCCTACAAGGTGCGCATTAATAGAGATGAACACATACATGATGTTTAGTTATGACAACCAGAATTGTTGGTATTGCATGGCGACGCCAACAGTCTGTAGGAAAGCAGCCTACTCACGCCATATAGATAGAATTCATATGCTTTCCATTGTGTGCCAGCCTAGTCCGGCCTAACTAGATAGGACGTCACGAATGTTGAGCAATACCTTAAAAGTAAAGTAAATGATCTGAAAGGTTAATACCATGTCAGGAGTGATGCTAAAGTAATAATGTGTTAAGTTTCAGTTTAGTAACTTTAACAGTTTTTGGAATTTGGACATTTTACGTAAAAATTATCGACGCAACAGGACGGGACTAGAAACTTCAAATTTTATATTCGGATTCCTTTTTCATTGCAATTTAATGGAAACAGCATGCTGGATCTCACAAAGTAATATTTTCGTTGAAAGTCATGATTTTTCTGTTTTTGTGTCCTAAAAGTACGGGAGCTAGATAGATTAAGTAAGTGATTAAATAAAGCTAGTATGTTTAGATTTAGGTAAAATGGAGATACGCTATAATAACAAAGATGTGAGAATTTCCGAAAGGTACCTATAAAACTATAGCTGTAGCGTCTCTCCAAAGGGTCAGTTCAGAGTTCATCTATTGCGTGCAGTGCAACTAAAATAATTCTCTCGTCAAAAGTATTTAACCTAGTTACATCAGAATTTTATCACAGATACTTACCTGCGTGCTGATAGCACAATTACATTAAATTGGCCTTCAGCGAATGAAGCAATTAATTATTTAGTAACTTGAAGTGGTGCTTTACTAGCTCGAGCGGCTAGTTAGGAAGGCAAATGTAGTTGGTTGCGCCTTCGGCGGTCCGCACCGCGGCTGTGTAAATGAGTCCCCCACCCCCAGTTCTTTTCTAGATTCGTATCAGCGCACACTCCGTGTCGGAAGCAGCGTCGCGTTTGTGCAGTTCTTCTACATATACACCTACACACATACTCTGCAAAACCAGTGCGCAGTGCAGCGCAGAGGATACTTAGCATGGCATCGCATACCATCGCATACTGGAATTCCAATCGCACATTTAGCGCTGGAAGAATGGCCGCTTATAAAAACGCCCTGTTATTAATCTACGCGGTCCCTGCCAGAGGGGTACAAAGATTACTGAGGAACATTTCTGGATTCTTTGCGTAATACCTGTTCTCGGAACTTTGTACGTAAGCTTTCGCAGAGTACTTGGTGAGTATCTCCAAGCGTGTGAGTCCTTTCGTCCTTCTGCGTATATGTTCAATATTCTCTGTTAGCATGCGTACCGAATACGTGGGTGCTTATGGGCCCGAGCACCCACATAAATAATCATGTGGATGCAGCGCATACACCAGATTTTTAGTTTGATAAATATAAAATAAAATAAACATTTCTCGTGTACCATTATCAACAAATAATAAGCACTTAAAACTCTGAGATGGAAGTTAAAATTTCTAACGTATAAAACGTAATTAAACGTTTCAAAAGTGTGCAGAGGTAACAATGCAACACACTCCCCCTCCCTTGCCTGTCTCTAGCCAAGTGAAAGTCAGTCCGTACAATATATTGTGAACAGAATCACATCTTTTCGGCTTGCTCTGATGTTTTTCTACAAATACTACAGTACAGTAAGCCCACTTCACTTGTCAACAACTGTTTCAAAATAACTACTTGCCGATGTTGAGCACAAACAAAGAATAAACAGAAACGCAAGGAAGGCAACTGTGACCTACTACCTCAACACTGGAGATGATTTTTTTCGTCTTTTGTTTCGATCAGAAATGAGCGTTGTGGATTATGATTTCAACGAAGTTGTTTTCTATTCTGGATTGTTATCGTTCTGCTTGTCCTCCAAGACACAATAGCTTGGAAGAACGTAGGAGCTTAGACTGTAGACCAGGAAGTTCCCATTTTCAGAAAAAAAGGATGTTATTGAGGAAATAGGACAAAGAAGAGGTTCTACTGCCCGGATACGTGGAGCAAAAGCTCTTACGTGGGCAAAGATTTTCGCAATTTTCAAAAGTGGCGCGATAACTGGACGTGTGTGGAAAGCTTAAACACAATATTGAGAATTGCTTCTTTAATGTACTTCCGAATTCGAACAGTGCATTTGCTAGTAGCTTTGTGTATTTACTCATACCTTTACTCATACCTTTGTCGTCGTCAGTGCACATGAATATTATTGACACTGAACGTAGTGACAGCCATGTTCAGTCCACAAATAAGGGACCCGAGAATGTGCGTTCTGCCAGTTCCCGTAATATATTAGCAACAAACAAATAAAAGGCAATCATTGTAAGAAAACATAAAGACTGCCCTGAACACACATACCTCGTTTCGCCATCGATATGCGCTCACAGAGAATCTGGAAAGTCGGCGCCTATGCTGTTAGTCGTATTTGGTATGGGTTCTAGAAACTTGAGCAACAGTATAAGATGGAATCCTTTTTAGACTGCGTTTTCCCAGCATCCCATCAACGAAGTGAGGTCTGCCACCTGCCTTATTTACGAGCATGAAACTCTCAAAACAGATGTGCAAAGTGAAACGCAGCCTCTGAGGTGTTAATAGAAGGCGACCGATCGTCTTATGTGAGACACATCATATCGTCACGTACCTATTCAGATCTTTTTGTTTTGAATTCGTAAAACTAACGACTTCCTGATTTCTTATGCCATTCTTGCCCAACCCGTGTCTGTACCATAGGTCTAATGAGAGTAATATTACGTTAAAATGTTCTTCGTCCAGCTCGCAAAACGCTTTTATTTTACAATCTAATACGTCGAGAGCACGTACTGATCACAGACTTGGACATAACATTTTATTCTTTCATGAAACCATAATATTCTGCCCTTCTTCTTCCAAGTGTGTATATCCTTCTGAAATGTAGCATATATTTAAGGAATAACCTGGAGCTGACTGCGAATCAGAAGCGATACAATATTTACACACAACGTATGAGGCGGTTCTGTGGTTCAAGTACTGGTCACGATACCGAGTGGAACGATCATCGAACGATCATCGTCCCACCATTTATATGAATGTTTCTTGCAGTTCCCTAGATTACTGAAAGCAAACGCAAGGATGGTTCATTTGGAAAGACCACGTCGTTTTCCTGCCGCACACCTGTCCAACCCGACCACCTACTCCACCTGCTAGGGCTACTTCACAACAGTCCATTTGCCCTGAGACAGTTTGAACTGATCCTCCGTGCAATTAGAGGGACTTTCACGCTCTGCTTTGCACTGCCAGTTCGAAGCGGTTTGTTACCGTGAAATGTGAAGCGTCTTCAATAGAGCTCGCTTGCAATAATCTGCACCTTGCATAGAATCGCATTCTTGCATCCCTTTGTTCTGAAGTGGCAGCGGAATCATCAAGGGGTCTGATTTTTGTAATTTTGATGTTTGTGGTACGCGAAGTTCATAACTCAAACGTCAATCTAAAGTAAGGCCAGATTTACGAAAAGCAGAGTGGCTCTGTGGCAGAGTTCATTTGAAAAGACCACGTCGATTTCCTGCCGCACACCTGTCCAACCCGACCACCTACTCCACCTGCCAGGGGCGCTTCACAACAGCCAATGTACTCTGTGACAGTTTGAACTGATCCTCCGTAGGATTAGAAGAACTTTCACACTCTGATTTGCACTGCCAGTTTGAAGTGGTTTGTTACCATGAAATGTTAAGCTCGCCAATAGAGCTCGCATGCAATAATCTGCACCTTGCATAGAATAGCGTTCTTGTACCCCTTTGTTCTAAAGCGGCAGCGGAATCATCAAGGAGTATGATCTTTTTAATTTTGATGTTTGTGGTACGTGAAGTTCATAACTCAAATGTCAACTTAAAATAAGGTCAAATTTACGAAAAGTGGCGTAGCTCTGCGGCAGTGTGTTCGTTTGCCACATGGTAGACGTGGTTTCTGTTCATGGCAGATTCCAATTTTTAAACAATGGTGCATGTTCTCCAAGCACTCCCGTTAAGCTACGAGGTGCATTCAAGTTCTAAGGCCTCCGATTTTTTTTCTCTTGACTGGAAAGAAATAGAAACATGCGCATTGTTTTAAAATGAGGCCGCGTTCATTGTCAATACGTCCCAGAGATGGCAGCACCGTACAGCAGAGAATGAGAACTGTTTTAAATACTTAAAATGGCGACGTTTTCCTTACTTCAACAGCATGCAATCATTCGTTTTCTGAATTTGCATGGTGTGAAACCAATTGAAATTCATCGACAGTTGAAGGAGACATGTGGTGATGGAGTTATGGATGTGTCGAAAGTGCGTTCGTGGGTGCAACAGTTTAATGAAGGCAGAACATCGTGTGACAACAAACCGAAACAACCTCAGGCTTGCACAATCCGGTCTGACGACGTGATCGAGAAAGTGGAGAGAATTGTTTTGGAGGATCGCCGAATGACTGTTGAACAGATCGCCTCCAGAGTTGGCATTTCTGTGGGTTCTGTGCACACAATCCTGCATGACGACCTGAAAATGCGAAAAGTGTCATCCAGGTGGGTGCCACGAATGCTGATGGACGACCACATGGCTGCCCGTGTGGCATGTTGCCAAGCAATGTTGATGCGCAACGACAGCATGAATGGGACTTTCTTTTCGTCGGTTGTGACAATGAATGAGATGTGGATGCCATTTTTCAATCCAGAAACAAAGCGCCAGTAGCTCAATGGAAGCACACAGATTCACCGCCACCAAAAAAATTTCGGGTAACCGCCAGTGCTGAAAAAATGATGGTGTCCATGTTCTGGTACAGCGAGGGCGTAATCCTTACCCATTGCGTTCCAAAGGGCACTACGGTAACAGGTGCATCCTACGAAACTGTTTTGAAGAACAAATTCCTTCCTGCGCTGCAACAGAAACGTCCAGGAAGGGCTGCGCGTGTGCTGTTTCACGAAGACAACCCACCCGCACATCGAGCTAACGTTACGCAACAGTTTCTTCGTGATAACAACTTTGAAGTGATTCCTCATGCTCCCTACTCACCTGACCTGGCTCCTAGTGACTTTTGGCTTTTTCCAACAATGAAAGACACTCTCCATGGCCGCACATTCGCCAGCCGTGCTGCTGTTGCCTCAGCGATTTTCCAGTGGTCAAAACAGACTCCTAAAGATGCCTTCGCCGCTGCCATGCAATCATGGCGTCAGCGTTGTGAAAAATGTGTACGTCTGCAGGGCGATTACGTCGAGAAGTAACGCCAGTTTCATCGATTTCGGGTGAGTAGTTAATTAGAAAAAATATCGGAGGCCTTAGAACTTGAATGCACCTCATAAAATACATCAAGATGGGAAAAAATTGGTAGCAGCTGGATGGAGTCTCGTTTTGGCCATTATAGTTTTTTCCCCCATTCAGTTCAAACACCTTCGTCATAGAAGTGCCACTTGAAACTAGTAGCATGCTGACTCAGACTCTACATGGAGCGCCCTTCACCTGCAGCTCGAAATAAATAAACAATCTCTGTAACTGTAAATAGGACGCTCACTGCTTTTCGAGGTTTAGCCTCTCGTTTGCCGTCACTATCAGAGAGAGAAAAATTTCTGAGTCCTACAGCTGCTTTGGTGTTAATCACTTTTCTGAAACGATGAGCGAGCTTGGTTTATATTTGCTGTTGGATTCAAGGACGTTAAGGCTCTTATTTTTTATTTTCCTCACTTTTCGAAGCACACTGATGCCTAAGCACACTTGGGAAAATCAGAACAATTTCATATCTAAAATTTCATGACATATTTCGAAACCCACAAGAGACCTTGGAAAAAAAAGAAAAGGAAGCACACACAGAATTCGAAACACTGTCCTACAGACGAGAAAAATGGCTGGAATTTTCGGTGAATTTTCGTTGCCTTACAACTGCTGGACTGGAGAGGCTCTAAAGCCACAATAGGGAGTGGAGCATAGCATCAGACTTGTCCAAAACAGAGTAGGCTGGTCTGTCTGGACTTGTGAAGACATCACGTAACTCTCAGATATCTTGGAACTTTCCACAGGTACATTGCTCTGCCTTTGTCTTGTTCGAACCAGCCTGCCAGCCTGTAGAGACCCCTATGCCCCTACAAAGAATGTCTTGTGACTCTCTGACATTAAGGAACTGTCTGTGAATGGAGCATTCTGATTGGTTCTTACTGAATTTACCCGCCAAATTGCTGCTGCTGGTGTGGGAGTATTGTCTACCACTTTCTACAGATGGACAAATTACGAGAATTTAAGTGGAAAACTATTTTATACAAATAGAAAAACATACAACAGTCATATTGCACTGATGGCTTCGGTCACACAGCTTGAGGCTGTTGCCAATAGGCATCACTGTGGGGGTCCGGATGGCGGTTTGTCGGGGACGGCCAGCTCGTCCCACACATCCCCCGATCGGACTACGACTGTGGCTGCCCGGGATACGGCCCACATTGAGGCTGATCCCTCACCTGTGGTAGAGTGGGAGGTCGTCTCGAGGTGTGGCAGGGGGCGAAAGACATTCCAGAGGGCTGAATGGAAGGCCTCTCCAGTTTGTCTGACGAACCAGTTTCAGGCTCTGACTCAGGCTGATACTGATCTTCGGCCGGACATGGCTGCTTGTCCTGTTCGAGAGGTTGCCCCTCAGTCTGTAAGGTCCGGGCGGTCGCAGAGGGTGGGCTTACTGGTAGTTGGGAGCTCCAACGTCAGGCGCGTAATGGGGCCCCTTAGGGATATGGCAGCAAGAGAGGGGAAGAAAACCAATGTGCACTCCGTGTGAATACTGGGGGGAGTCATTCCAGATGTGGAAAGGGTCCTTCCGGATGCCATGAAGGGTACAGGGTGCACCCATCTGCAGGTGGTCGCTCATGTCGGCACCAATGATGTGTGTCGCTATGGATCGGAGGAAATCCTCTCTGGCTTCCGGCGGCTATCTGATTTGGTGAAGACTGCCAGTCTCACTAGCGGGATGAAAGCAGAGCTCACCATCTGCAGCATCGTCGACAGGACTGACTGCGGACCTTTGGTACAGAGCCGAGTGGATGGTCTGAATCAGAGGCTGAGACGGTTCTGCGACCGTGTGGGCTGCAGATTCCTCGACTTGCGCCATAGGGTGGTGGGGTTTCGGGTTCCACTGGATAGGTCAGGAGTCCACTACATGCAGCAAGCGGCTACACGGGTAGCAGGGGCGTGGCGTGGACTGGGCGGTTTTTTAGGTTAGATGGCCTCGGGCAAGTACAGAAAGGGCAGCAGCCTCAAAGGGTGCGGGGAAAAGTCAGGACATGCGGGGGCCAAGCAGCAATCGGTATTGTAATTGTAAACTGTCGAAGCTGCATTGGTAAAGTGCCGGAACTTCAAGCGCTGATAGAAAGCACCGAAGGTGAAATCGTTATCGGTACAGAAAGCTGGCTGAAGCCAGAGATAAATTCTGCCGAAATTTTTACAAAGGCACAGACGGTGTTTAGAAAGGATACATTGCATGCAACTGGTGGTGGCATGTTTGTCGCTGTTAGTAGTAATTTATCCTGTAGTGAAGTAGAAGTGGATAGTTCCTGTGAATTATTATGGGTGGAGGTTACACTCAACAACCAAGCTAGGTTAATAGTTGGCTCCTTTTACCGACCTCCCGACTCAGCAGCATTAGTGGCAGAACAACTGAGAGAAAATTTGGAATACATTTCACATAAATTTTCTCAGCATCTTATAGTCTTAGGTGGAGATTTCAATAACCAGATATAGACTGGGACACTCAAATGTTTAGGACGGGTGGTAGGGACAGAGCATCGAGTGACATTATACTGAGTGCACTATCCGAAAATTACCTCGAGCAATTAAACAGAGAACCGACTCGTGGAAACAACATCTTGGACCTACTGATAACAAACAGACCCGAACTTTTCGACTCTGTAAGTGCAGAACAGGGAATCAGAGATCACAGGGCCGTTGCAGCATCCCTGAATATGGAAGTTAATAGGAATATAAAAAAAGGGAGGAAGGTTTATCTGTTTAGCAAGAGTGATAGAAGGCAGATTTCAGACTACCTAACAGATCAAAACGAAAATTTCTGTTCCGACACTGACAATGTTGAGTGTTTATGGAAAAAGATCAAGACAATCGTACAATGCGTTTTAGACAGGTACGTGCCGAGTAAAACTGTGAAGGACGGGAAAAACCCACCGTGGTTCAAGAACAAAGTTAGGAAACTACTGCGAAAGCAAAGAGAGCTTCACTCCAAGTGTAAACGCAGCCACAACCTCTCAGACACACAGAAGCTAAACGATGTCAAAGTTAGCGTAAGGAGGGCTATGCGTGAAACGTTCAGTGAATTCGAAAGTAAAATTCTATGTACCGACTTGACAGAGAATCCTAGGAAGTTCTGGTCTTACGTTAAATCAGTAAGTGGCTCGAAACAGCATATCCAGACACTCCGGGATGATGATGGCATTGAAACAGAGGATGACATGCGTAAAGCTGAAATACTAAACACCTTTTTCCAAACCTGTTTCACAGAGGAAGACAGCACTGCAGTTCCTTCTCTAAATCCTCGCACAAAAGAAAAAATGGCTGACATCGAAATAAGTGTCCAAGGAATAGAAAAGCAACTGGAATAACTCAACAGAGGAAAGTCCACCGGACCTGACGGGATACGAATTCGATTCTACACAGAGTACGTGAAAGAATTGCCCCCCTTCTAACAGCCGTGTACCGCAAGTCTCTAGAGGAACGGAAGGTTCCAAATGATTGGAAAAGAGCACAGGTAGTCCCAGTCTTCAAGAAGGGTCGTCGAGCAGATGCGCAAAACTATAGACCTATATCTCTGACATCGATCAGTTGTAGAATTTTAGAACATGTTTTTTGCTCGCGTATCATGTCGTTCTTGGAAACCCAGAACTACTCTGTAGGAATCAACATGGATTCCGGAAACAGCGATCGTGTGAGACCCAACTCGCTTTATTTGTTCATGAGACCCAGAAAATATTAGACACAGGCTCCCAGGTAGATGCAATTTTCCTTGACTTCCGGAAGGCGTTCGATACAGTTCTTCACTGTCGCCTGATAAACAAAGTACGAGCCTACGGAATATCAGACCAGCTGTGTGGCTGGATTGAAGAGTTTTTAGCAAACAGAACACAGCATGTTGTTATCAATGGGGAGACGTCTACAGACGTTAAAGTAACCTCTGGCGTGCCACAGGGGAGCGTTATGGGACCATTGCTTTTCACAATATATATAAATGACCTAGTAGATAGTGTCGGAAGTTCCATGCGGCTTTTCGCGGATGATGCTGTAGAATACAGAGAAGTTGCAGCATTAGAAAATTGTAGCGAAATGCAGGAAGATCTGCAGCGGATAGGCACTTGGTGCAGGGAGTGGCAACTGACCCTTAACATAGACAAATGTAATGTATTGCGAATACATAGAAAGAAGGATCCTTTATTGTATGATTATATGATAGCGGAACAAACACTGGTTGCAGTTACTTCTGTAAAATATCTGGGAGTATGCGTGTGGAAAGATTTGAAGTGGAATGATCATATAAAATTAATTGTTGGTAAGGCAGGTGCCAGGTTGAGATTCATTGGGAGAGTCCTTAGAAAATGTAGTCCATCAATAAAGGAGGTGGCTTACAAAACACTCGTTCGACCTATACTTGAGTATTGCTCATCAGTGTGGGATCCGTACCAGATCGGGTTGACGGAGGAGATAGAGAAGATCCAAAGAAGAGCGGCGTGTTTCGTCACAGGGTTATTTGGTAACCGTGATAGCGTTACAGAGATGTTTAGCAAACTCAAGTGGCAGACTCCGCAAGAGAGGCGCTCTGCATCGCGGTGTAGCTTGCTCGCCAGGTTTCGAGAGGGTGCGTTTCTGGATGAGGTATCGAATATATTGCTTCCCCCTACTTATACCTCCCGAGGAGATCACGAATGTAAAATTAGAGAGATTCGAGCGCGTACGGAGGCTTTCACACAGTCGTTCTTCCAGCGAACCATACGCGACTGGAACAGAAAAGGGAGGTAATGACTGTGGCACGTAAAGTGCCCTCCGCCACACACCGTTGGGTAGCTTGCGGAGTATAAATGTTGATGTAGATGTAGGTAGCTAAACCTTGCAAAAGTGCTCTACAGATCATGAACGGAAACTATCGCTAAAGACACTTCGTGAGTTACACTGCTTTGCTACTGTCGAGAAAATCTTGAATTTTTCGGCGTGAAACCGATCTGCAACCACGCTACATCACCACAAACGATTGTACCACCATTCATATCATTGTAGTAAACACACAATTCGCATCTTGCACTATACAAAATCTTCACTTCTGCATCCTGAATATAGTTATTGACCCCCAGACATTCATACATATACTGCGAAGACACACAGGCCCCAAAAACATATGAACATGCACCGCATGTAGTCGCAGCATTAGATATTCCCTGTAAGGCGGTCATCCAACAGGGCCAACGGTCACCCGGCAACTGCCCCCCCTCCCCCCCCCCCCCACACACACACATATACTGGCCTGATGCACGATCAGAGTGCCCTCTGCAGACAGCGATCACTGTCTGAACTCTTTTACAAAGCCTGGGCTGCTTCCCTCACACAAAGGCGTCCGCTAGAGGGGTGTTGTTCCCAGTCTGGCCTCCTTGCCGCCGTGGCTTCTGCAGTGAGTTGCAAACGCCTCTGGACTCTGGAATTACAAGAACATTTACCTCCTGAGCTCTGTCGCTAAGAAATCTTCTCAACTGCGAATTAATTTACCAATCTCGAAACCAATATCAGCTGCAATATCCGATCTCACACGCCAAAAAAGGAAACGACGTATCTGTGACACTCTTATGCTGAAGTCGTCGAGTAATATATGAAAATTTCCAGAATTTCATGTATTTTCACATGGATTAATAGAATATGATACCATTTACACGACTGTTCTCGATATCAAACCCACAACCATGAGCTTCTAATCGTTTGCACAGTATAATTCCGAAGATAAAGAACAGAAATTATATCTCACAAAAGCCGAAACTTTAGCAAGGTCATTATGTAGGACACGCTGCAAATCATTGAGTAACTAGAAACTTATCTCATCTGCGAAGATTTTTATGTGAAAACTCGAAAATAGAGGAAACTGGTAGTTCCACTCTTATTCTTTAACGAATACCAACGTCAATGATATAACAGATTCCCAATCACCCTTGTAATTTACAAAGTCAACTTGTCTTAAGTCTAGAAAACCAGCAAATGTCTCTTCCAGCTGTTTTTCACCATCTCGATGCAAACAACACATCACAACCTATGTTCTCTCAACTAAATAAAGATGGGAAATGTGTAAAATGGCAATACAAGAAGTCAACCGGTCAATTTACGTGGGTGGGGAATAACTGTCAAGTGCAAACACTCGTCACATTGAATCTCCTCAGATTTCCACATTAAAATCGGAGAAAACTCGCAACACATGCTATCACGAAGACTGCCTAAGTGTTAGTTAAATATTCTCCCACCCAGAGGGCGACATCCCCGTTGTCCACCTGACCAGTTCAGGACTTTCTGTGCTGGCTTGTGCCTTAAGCCGGGAATGACAATTCATTCTGATCACTGGCTACCTACACAATGGACCCGGCTGGCCAGCACAGTGGTCCTTGGAAACCAGCCACATATTTATCTGTGTAATTACAATTATATATTACTATTTCAGCCCCAATCTGGTGATATTCGACAATGAGCAATGCTCGGAAATACCCCCTGCTTATGTTTGTGCGTTGGAAATATCAACTGCCCATGTAAATCCATATCCTTCTTGACTGTACATAATTTTCCACATAAAATTGTTCATTACCTTATGGCTATCGATGCACTGAAATCGCAATTTTCCACACCTCCCTTACCACTGGACATAGTCATTTTCTTTGCACATGTCAGAACACATCCCAACACATGCTTTATAAACTTGCTGATCATATTGAATCTATAAAACATCCTCTACTAAGCAAAATACTTCGCCAATAACTGAGTGCTGGAGGTACCAGACAATATTGAGCGAAAATTTCGGGAAGGATAGACACAAGCAGTGACACATTTTCAGCCAGTGACAAATTTAGAGCCGACTATTCTAAACGATTTACAAATGAACAACGAGGAATATGCAACACAGAGGAATCTTTGTATAAGCAGAAACAACAACTAATCACTTAAAATGAAAGATAGAAGAGGAAAAGAGACAAGCTTTACAATACTAAAAACATTTTAAGTCCAGAAGCACTGTGATTAAGAAAGTATTCCGTCTGGGTTACCAGAAGAATCTTCTGCTTCCTAATAATTCAGCAAATGAAGAATTTCATAGCCCCAGCCAGAACAGTGACACAACTCAAAAATGTGCTGCTTGAAACAGACCGACTTAAATAAGTCTATAAACTTATACTGAAATAGTATGGGTGTTCTTTAAATTTCAAGTAAGTAATGTACCAGTAAATTCCATTATTATCTACACATCACTATCATTTCTGTTCTCATCAAATGTGAGGTGTTATCTAATAATTATGAATGAATTTTTTTTAGTTATGTGATTTTTCTTGATATTGTAAAAACTATTTTTCTTTTGTTATAACTCTTCAAGTGATAATTTAGCCACTTTTCCACCCCAAATAATGCATATTTTCTTATGTGCTGTAATACGATACGAGATTCAATCCTCCATCAGACAAAATTAGTATTTAAGTAAAATAAAAAATGTAAATGAAGCTGAAATTGTTGTACTGGAAAAAATAAAATAAAATGTAATTTGTGAAAATAAATACAACTTAATAAGAAACATCAATTTCAGGAACCCAGTTACGAAAACATAGAATCATAAATGGTTTTAAGTAATGTAGGAATGGTTTTTGATGAGAGAAGGTATTCAATATGAACTTTCCTTATACCAGAAATGTCTGTATTTTTTCTTCTATCTTGTAGTGTATTAAATTTCGTAATATTTACAACAGTTGTTATCGTCAAAACAGTCTCATGTAAAATACAGACACTACATAAACGTTGACATTATAATAATCAGTGATATTAACAATTGCATTCAACATCCCTTCTACATGAAAAGTTTCACAACTCAGAATATGATGGTGCATCATGAAGTATTCATATTCATATAACTTTTATTTATCCTGTAGATAATACATTGCCTGCTGAAAAGCAAGTCAAAAATGAAGATGAGATGATGCATGGTTAACATGATTATGACTGTGATATTATAAAGATACAAATGTTCATATAATACATACATAATGTCAAGAAATAGAAAAGTATATTAGTGGATATATTGTGAAAAATTCACAGCTCTCCAATATTTGCAGATAAGTTTACATTATTAAGGGAAAGAAACAAATAAACAAATAACATGGCAATCCAAACGTACCATACACATTTAAATATTCATTACTAAAGTAAAACAGTAAAGGTGAGACATTTCTGCATTAAAGTGTTCAGGTTAATATACAAAGCACAGAACATGGACAGAACAAGTAATGTGGAAATTCAAAAGTATATATTAAAAAAATCAAATAATATGGGAAGAGATAAATGTCATATGCATTCTTAAAATTCATTACTAAAGTAAGATAGTAAAGGAGACACACTTCTGTATTGAGATGTTCAGGCTTACAAACTATAGAAACAGGGTAGAACAAATAACATGGAAATTCAAAAATATACAATAAAAATACATTACAAAGGAGAAAACTCACTTCTGTATTACAAAGTTTAGGTTTGCACACAAATACATAGAGCTTGAAAAGAAAAAACAACAATTTACACAGAGTTACATTGCATACAAGGCGATGAAATTTTAAGAAGAAATTACAATTTTGTTTCAAGAAATGCAGTAATGGAACAAATGCAATGATTTAACAAAATTTGTTTTATTTTTGTTCTCATTTCCTTCAGGATATTAACTGTCTTGATCTCTGATGGGAGATGGTTGTAAATTTTTATGCCCATATATTTAACACTATCAGTATATGATTTGGTACTGTGTGCTGTAGTTTTTTTTCTAGTGCCATGTGTTTGGCAACCTAGATTACTGTGTACAATTCCTAAATGTTGAGCTACAAAACAAACTAGTTCCATTATATAAAGGCATGGCATTGGCAAGGATTTTTAATGCTTTAAACCATTGTTCACAGTGTTCAGTTCTATTTTATGATGCCGTTATTCTGACCACTTGTTTTTGTAATTTGAATATAGTATTGGATTTAGAACTATTTCCCCAGAAAATTAGGCCATAGCTCACAATGGATTCAAATAGAGCATATGTGCTTCAAAGTGTCAATGTTGGCTGGATCTTTGGTTGATCTGAGTAGGTAGCACATTTTGCTGAACTTCTTTGCAACTATCTCTACATGCAGTTTTCAGTTTAATGTGTTAGGGACGGTTAGTCCAAGGAGTTTGGTGTCCTACACATTAACAATTTCGTCTTTGTTAATATATGTGTCTGCTTTCGGGGGGGTAACATTCTGCCTTGTGTAAAATTCATGCTTACAGTTTCTTGAGTATTTATTATCAATTTGTTTGCCTCAAACGAAGAATTTTTGTGACAGGTAGTTTTACTGACTGTTTCTTGGGCGGCATCTTCCCTGTTGGAAATTAAAATATTTGTATCATCAGCATACAAAAAAAGTATTTTAGGGATGTTTTCTGGGAGGTCAATGATGAACAATGTGAAAAGGACTGTGACAATAACAGACCCCTATGGGATACCACAAGTTATATTTAGGCTATCTGACATACAATAGGTAGAATCCTTAGGGTTTTTGATTTCTACATATTGTCTCCTTTCACTTAGATAACTACGAACCAGCTGTGGGTCACCCCTGATTCTAAATTTCTCAAGTTTTGCGAGCAGCAGCTTATGGTTGACCATATCGAAGGTTTTGGACTGGTCAAGGAATAGACTAACAACCTATAACAAAACTGAAACATCTACCATAAAGTGGACAAATTGCGTGATAGAGATGTAACGTTTTTCGTGCTCGCTGGGCCACTTCAAACGTTTTTTTAGTGACAAAAACTAAAAATTGCCATTTTTTGGCTTGTGTCAGTTTTCTTGTCAGGGTGCAATATTATCGCAGGCTGCTACCAGTTTATTCGTTTAATATTCACTTTCTTTCTTCTAAGAAATGCAACTTTTAGCAGAGGAGCTTGTAGTGATGTTGATGAACAAAAATCGGATACACAAATATTGAGTACGGAAACCGACATCTCATAGGAATCGTTTGACAACATCCAATACACTAGTAAGGGAGTTATCTGCTGAGGACGAAATTTCGTTCGAAAATCATTTTCGAATGAGTAAACTCAATTTTGAAATATTAGTACAAATGTAAAATGCCATTCCAGCTCGCCTCGAATAAAAGTAACACTGAAACATCTGGCAACCAGCGTCTGAAGAACAATGTTTTTCAATTCTTATGTTATTTATAGTACACTGAAGATACATAGGCATGTAAGCTTTTGTTTCAACATTTCAGTTTTTTTAAATTTTCAGGGTTTGTCAAGATTCTAATAGGTCACTGGTGCTGTAAATATACGTTTGTTTTACCTGTGCAGTACTTATTAATTTTGAAAACAAACTTTGGACTGCTATATAGAACAGTCACTACTCAGTGATAACACCAATATGAGCAGTGGTATACTTGCATGAGATTTTAATGGAGGTCAAGCGTAGTTTTAAATCTCTGAAGTGGGAGAAGCGATATTGTGCACGAAAATAAAACAGCTTTCAACTTTCGTGATGTATGCTTAAGTTGGCATGGCAGTGTGCAAGTAGGGTGTTTCCACATGTAGGTCGACTTATGCAAGCGGTGGTGGTGATGTGACGTACGTGTAAGAAATTCATGCCTGTGGAACCTGGCTTTATACATATGATGAAACAGCTTTGCACATTTGATGATACACTTTTCAACAAAGGAGCTGATGAAATGTATTCAGTGTTGGGGACATTTCTGTTCAGAAATTTTGCCTGGCTGTGTGTGAACTCTGTGTATTCGGTGATTCTTGTTCTGGACAGAAAAAAACACCTGAAGACATTGTTTTGGGACAGCTGAGATGGCGGACGTCAGCTTCAAGTTTTTGATGTCATGAAAACTCCCCTTATTTTTACTTCAATGGTTGTGTGAATTCGAGTTATCTAGGCTTAGCAAGGACAGCAATGTTTTCCAATCACTCTCGAAAATATTGGGAAATATGGACCAATTATTAACAGTTCGACTCTGTGTTGTCTGCCTTCGCAGCTGAGTGATCAGCATAGATAGCTACCATGCAAAGGACCCATGTTCGATTCCCAGTACTGACAAGGATTTTTCCTTGGAGGGGAGCTGGTACTGAGAGGACTCAGTCTCAAGATCCCATCGAGAAGCTGCTTGACTGAGATGTAGCGGCTCCAAGATATGGTAAGTCGGCAATACGGTCGGGAGAGTGGGGTGTTGACTACATGCCCTTCCATACTAAATCCCCATGCCACCGAGTGGCAGAGGACGACGCGGTGGCTGGTCGATAAAGTCATGGGATAGCAATATGCACATTTACAGATGGCAGTAGTATCACATACAAAAGGTGTAAAAGGGTAGGTATTGCCTTCATGGGGCTGTTATTTGTACTCAGGTAATTCACGTGAAAAGATTTCCAAGATGATTATGACCACACAATGGGAATTAACAGACTTCAAAAGGTAGTTGGAGCTAGACAGATGGGGCATTCCCTTTTGGCAGTCGTTAGGGAATTCAATATTCCGAAATCCACAGTGTCAAGTGTGTGCCAAGAATATCAAACTTCAGGCATTACTACTCTCACCACAGACAACACAATGGCCAGCAGCCTTCACTTAACGACTGAGAGCAGTGGCGTCTGCATGGAGAGGTCAATATAAACAGACAAGCAACACTGCTTGAAATAGCCACATAAATTAATGTCGAACGTAGGATGAACGTAACCGCTGGGATAGTGCAGTGAATTTAGTCCTTATAGTCAATGGTACCAAGTATCTTTGCTAACAGTAAGGTATCGTCTGCAGCGTCTCACCTAGGCTTGTGATCACATCAGTTGGAACTTAGACGACTGTAAAACAGTGGCCTGGTCAGATGAATCCCAATTTCAGTTGATAAGAGCTGATTACAGCCGCAGACACCACAAAGCCATGGGACTCAGTTGTCAACAAGGCACTGAGCAAAATGGTGTCACCTGTGTTTACATGGTATGGACTGGGTCCTCTGGTCCACCTGGACAGATCAGTGACTGTAAATGGTTATTTTCGACTATTTGCATCCATTTGTGAACTACATGTTCCCAAATGAACATGGAACTTTTATTTATGGCAATACACCATGTGACATGGTGTATTACCATAAATAAAAGCCAATTGTTCACAGTTTGTTTGAAGAACGTTCTGGATAATTCGAGCGGATGATTTGGCCACCCAGATCAGCTTAACATACATAGGACGTAATTGAGAGGTCAGTTTGCGCACAAAATACTATACTGCAACACTATCGGAATTTTGGGCAGCTATAGAGGTACCATGGCTTAGAATTTCTGCACGGGACTTCCAACAACTTGTTGAGTCCATAACATGTCGAGTTGGTGCACTATGCTGGCAAAAGAAGGTCAACACGGTATTAGGAGATATGCCATGACATTTGCCCCCTCAGAGTATACGGGTGATAATGAAAAGGGTTGGTGATTCCGTTTTGTCTCTTTTTTTTGCGAATTGACTTAACAACATCTTTAAGTCTGTTTGGTAAAGCCACAAACGAAAGATTCATTATGTTCATAACTCAGTACATTACTAAATTCAGATGATAGACATTTCATTACTTTATTAGTGATTTATTTCATCATAATCATTTGTACATCTTTTTTTGGGAGAGTTGATTAGACTGAAAACTTTTGCAGGAAACAAACGACTCAGTTGAATTTTATCAAATTTGTTTTGGAAGGCTCTTCATAAAGAACTGTAGGCTACGTACTAATGAAGTGTTCCTACCTAAATTTTCTGATACTAAAAGAATAAATATTATTAACAATGTCAGGAATTTTGCTGCCCTCTTTTATCAATTCATTATGAACTTTAAACAAATGTGTTCTTTTTCCTGGCACATTTTTGGTACATTCCAAATAATTCTTATCTTTGTTCTGGAACAGTTTATCTACTCTTAAAAATTCATTTATTTTTATGCTCTAATGGATTTGTTTCGGAATTTATAGAACAGTTTTTAACGGCTGTTGGTGCTAAGTACAGACTTCTGTAAGTTTTTCATGATAATATGATTCCATTTTTTACAGTTTAAATGTATTTAACCTGCTTCTACCACTTAATTTCTTACAAAAACAAAGTTCAATCTATGACCATGTCACAGAATACATTTTATTTTTCATCAACACAAAAGATGCTATGTACATCTTTCCACACTGTATTTCGCAAGTTCTTAAATGCCTAAGTTTCTTTTGGATTTATTTTTCCTGTAGTTTTCCACTTCTTTTTATATACATTACGCACTAGACATTAAATGTCTGAGAGACCATGAACTATGGCAATTTCACTATGACTTTGCTGCCTCGATACATCTGTAAAATTGTTGTCAATGGCAGTGTTGCAGGACCCCGTAACTGTTGTTGCAAATTGTGTGAGGGGAGCGAGATTGCATGAAATGCTAAGGATCTATGGAACAGAAACTATGTCTAATCCATACATTTAAAGTAAAGTCTCCACTTAATGTTACAGTGTTCTGCTTGGAAGCTACAAATTGCTTCATAAGGATTTCAAAATTACCAGATAGAGAGAGCCCTATTACTGAACATTTCTTCACTGTCTCGAAAATATTTTAGATTTTTGGTTATTCAGCACAATTTTTAAGACTTTTGGAAGCAATAGGATAGTTAACACAGCCTATTTATGGCCACAAGTTTGAAGATTACAGTCGTTATAGATTGGAATAACTTTTGTATGCATATTTACTGCATGTGTGAACATCTATGCTAAAAAATGTGATCAATACTTTAACTTTTTCCTTATTTAATCCTTGAAAAACTGTACTGAATTGTATCACAGTTTTGGTTTCTGAAGCATTCCACAAAAAGTATTTGGCCCACATTTGTGTTGTGAAAGTGCTCGTTCTAATGTCTAGCTCATTTTAAGGTCTGACTGAATCTCTTACTATCAAAGTGATGAACAAGAATAATGAGTTTATGAAGTGGAAATTATTCAGTGTTTCATATCTGCCACCATGTCCACCGCTGCTGTGCGTTTTCAATTCATCACTGCTAGTCATTTTCGCCGTGAAAGACGAATTTTGATTGGTAGCACATGTGTATTACTCTGGACAGGAAACCTGGAAATGGCCCCAGAGAAAATATTTCTACTCTATGAATTGTACCATACAATCCGACTGTGGGCAGAATATGTGAAGCTTTCGTGAAGTTTATGATTACAACGAAGCCCTAATACCACGATATATTTGAGAAGTCACGAGAGGAATCGTGCTTTCGGTGTAAAGTATCTGAATAGTGAATAATTCAAAAGTCAAAACATATTTTTACATAGAAGCTTGTTGACACCTTGCATCAAGTTTACACAATTTTCGTGTATCTTGATTTTCATAGCAAATGTCGATCTCTTCACGTCGTCTGTCGGTTGGCAGCGCTTGTTGTTTTGTCGCTGTTTTCTTGATGTCCCTGTTTGCGAGGTTGGTATATCTGTTGGCAGCACTGTATTTAAGTTGCGGCATGAATGCGGACCAGCTGGAAAATGCTAAGCCTGTTATCAGGTTATTGGGAAATACACAGTTTAGTTGATGTTCGTTAAGGGGGGTGCCGTAGCCCATGCGGGGTCAAGGCATTCAGTTTCGTCCTTGCAGCAACAGCAGCTGACACTTCGAAAAAGCACGTAGATCAAAGAGAAGTAATTTAAAGGTACAAAGAATTCATAGAATATACAGTAAAAAGTTTGTGACAGTTGTGTATAGATAGTCGAAAAGTACGTTCAAATAGTTATAAACACTTTCGCAGACGAACGGTAGTTTATGTGCTTACGCAATGTGTTCCAAAATCTTGTCATGTTATACTCTGTGTCTTCACACCCAAACGTAGATTTAACTTTGCGTGCCTCAGAGCAATGGGGAGCTGCAGTGACCGGACTGAGCGCAAACCGAGACCACCCGCAGCCGAAGACTTTGCGGTAGGGCATATTACTTGCATGTGATGTTGTGGCCGGGGCGCGGGGGGGGGAGTGTATTCTAGCAAACATACAATGACACTGTTGGAAATAGTGTAATGGAATTTCTGGTAATTAATCGTCAGAACTGATAATCATGTGACAAAATCTGCTGTCATTCAAATATTCCAAGACAGAAGCAGAAACTTTGTTGAATTTAGTTTCTTGTGAACTCTGTGTTATTTCAAGGAATTGTCATCTTGCAATTCACAATGTGTGTGATAAAAGCATCAGTCAATTCACTGCTCAAGATCATAAGAAATGGCCATTTCCTCTGACCACATCATTGCAGCCGAAAGTATGTTTATGTTTAGTAGTAGTTTTTTTCCACCTGTTGTCTGATCAGCACTGATTTATATGCCCATGAGGTTCCAACAACTTTTATGTTCTTATGGAGTTGGTAATATAAATAAGTGAAGACAGTGTTTCCTATATTTGTACCTGTTACAAATATTGATATACCATGGAACAATCACGGTAATAGTTACTTTCCAAACATAACATTAAGAGAATAAATCTTGCTCTTTTCATGTAACTTTTTTATGTTGGTTCAAGGAAAGTAAAAATATTTATGTTAATATTTCACATTGACACAAGTGTTGTACTTCAGTGGATGTGTTTTTGCTACCTGATAGCTTGTAATGTCTTGGCTACATAGCTTGTGCTTGCATGGTGTGTGGAACAGTGCACAGCCTTGTACCGCCACATGTATTTGGTTTCAGGCTGATGGGAATGTCTCATCCCACCATGCTTGACAATGGCAGAGTATTGAATCTGCAATTGCAGTAAATATTTTTGACAGCCATAAGTCGAATGACTTTATTCAGCAACATCAACAGCTTTTCCATTTTTCATAGGCCAAACATCTAGTAAATGTGTGAAAATTGTAATCAGAGAAATAAAAAATTCAGCACAACCTGAAAAGAAACAAACATACCTGTGAAAAATGTAATCACCAGTGCTGCATCTCACATGTGTATGATACAGAAGGAACATTTGTGGTTAATTCATAAACACACAAATCTATTCCAAATTAAAATGTGGAATTATGCTTGTAAACAGAGTAGTTTAACAATCCAATAATATGAGTTAAAATGAAGAGAGGGTAACAAATGCATGTATTAAAAGTAATAAAATATCTGATAATGATTAAATATGTATCTACTGATTAAGGATGTGGTTTCTGTGGTGCAATAATCTTTCTGTCTTCATTCTCTATCAGGCTGGATCAGCTGTGTTGGTTGTTCCAAAAGATTATGGTCTTCCATTTGTTTTAATATTATCATTTTGCTGTTTTATATTTATACAGCAGGTGTATTGGTTCCTTTGTTAATTGATAGAGCAGTAATTTAGTCCATTTCAGCTTTTGTAAATTTTTGTTGTTGTGAAAAATGCAAAAGTGCATTAGGATTGAGATTCTGTGTCAAACTGTAATATGTTAATGTGATACTTTTTTTTACTGCACAAAGACCGAGGGTGCAGGGGAGATAGCAGTACTAATGTTTATAATTAAGTCTTACTTGCAGATATACCAATGACACTAAATCAGTTGTACACGATAAGTATTTTCAGACTATAAACTTTATATGAATTGAGTAGTTATCAAAATGTTAACATTGGTGCCTTTATTTGAAAATTCAGTTTTATCTGCTTTCAAAACTAAGGTGAACCACTAGCATGACCATACATGTCAAAAACAAAACAAAAATGAAGATAAACATACAGTCTTGCAGAAGCCTTTTTAAAGATCAATTCCCAATATATTTACTTATTAACAGTTTTTGCTGCTGATAATAAAAATCAGTTTCACCTGAGATGTCATTTACCCATACACAATACAAGACGCAAAATGTAGTTTTCATGTGTAAATTCTTTTCTACAGTTCATAATAGTTATGTACTTTGCTGGGAAGCACTACTAATTTAAAAGAAAATTAAACACTTATGTCATTAGCTACTGTGTCTACAAATTACCTGCAATTGAAATGTTGTTAGCTAAATGGGAAGTAGCAGTGTTCATTCTATAGATACATGGCAAGTGGTAATGTACTATAAATAGGACTCAGAATTTGTAGTTGTAAGTACACATTTTCTCTGAAAAATGCCACTAATGAAATAAATATTAAGCTACTAATAGCAGATAAACAGCAACTGTGTTGTAAAACTGAGGTGGCACCAGCTTTTTCCAAAGTAGCAGCGCTCTTTGTAATTTACTCTGACAAATTTAGATGTTATAATCTTCAATAGCACTAAGCAATACAGCATATTGTTAATTCAATATAAATATTATGTTCCCTGTCCGTTGTTAATGTATACATTGACTCATTCCACATCCCTTAAGGTCCTCCTTTTTGACAAGATGCAGGGAACATGACGAACCACTAAATAAAATGTATGGCTGCCTAAGGGCTTATGTGCATCCTAAAACCTCTCTCTTGGACTGGTCCTCAACAACCTCTCTCTACTACCCCCCTCCCCCCCCCCCCTCCCCTACACACACACACACACACACACACACACACACACACACACACACACACACACACACACACACACACACATGCCATGAATTTTATTTGAACATACATTTTAAGAGTAGCTAATAAACAAAAATTCAATGCAAATGATTTTCTAACATCCCCCATGTTTGCAGACGACATGATGCACAAATTTAGACCTGTGGCTGATTTTGGTTGGTCACCACAGAACACACATAATGTAAAATAAAAGGTAAAGTTCATATATAAATTAAATAACAGAATCATGTGTAATGTATTTCCTAACCTAAACATAATATATGTATGTATTTCAATAAAATGAAAGAAAAACTCATTGAGGATGCCACAACTAATGTGAATCATGTTTGAGTGTTAAAAAACATTATTTTGTGTACTTGCAAAAAGGTGAACCTATCCTCAGTTCATTATTACAGTCGTGGATGCTTGCATGCAAGCTCCCACACAAACTTATTTACATGTTATCTACAGATATTCTTCATAACCATCCAAGATTCCAAACCTATCACTTGGTTACAGTTCATTGATAACATATTTGATCTAATTTCAAGGCCACTCATTGTGCCCTCACCCCTTCAGAACTTCTCTTGGGCTTTATTAGTAGGAACCTTCTTATAAGTCATGTGATTACCCCATGGAAACAACTTTCCATATTAAACCTGTCTAAATCATCAGTACTTCCACTTTAACAGCTGCCACCTGTTCACAGCTACATTACCTTGGTCCCAATCATAGTTCTTAGCTGCTGCTGAAATGTCAAATATTTTTAAACATTGTACAAAGTTTTGCTTGAAGACCAATTATTTGGGTCACAATCTCATGTTCTGATCTGTTGGGGGCTGTGTTTGTGATACGAGATGATAAGCTACAGCTTGTTAGAATATTATAGATAGGCCTAAATTCTTTGACAACCATAGCTCACCTAAAACTGTGTACCTCTTCACTTTATTTCTTGCCTTTTAGGAAGTGGCATCTGATAATTTAATTAGAAAAGTGTTGCTTATGGAGGTCCCTGGAGACCAGAGTGGGTTTAAAAGCAGTTTTTCCCCCCCCTTCCAGGTGAAGAACATGGCAACTAAAGATGAGGTGATTAATATGTGGAAAGTGGCAGATGCAGTTTGTTTCGATGTTGACTCAACAGTGATTAGAGAAGAAGCCATAGATGAACTAGCTACATTTTGTGGGAAAGGTGAAGAAGTTGCAAAATTGTAAGTTGTGCCTACAATTTTCATCATAGCTGTTGAATTAATTTGAGTAAACATAATGTACATTTTGTCTTCCAATGTTTAATTTCTAACATATATTTCATTACTTGAATAAATTAAGCCTTTCACAGTTTGTGAACAGTGTCATCCAATGTTGCTGTTTTGTGTTGCAGCATTTGCTGTAGTTTGTTTGTTAACTATTACCATGAATTTTACTTTTTGTGGTTTTACAGCAAAGCAAATCGTGATCTAGTAGCTATAATGAATATGAGTGTATTGTAATGACCATTACTGATTACGCTGAATATTGTTGGCTGGGATGTGAATAAAAGTGATAAAAGCAAAAAAAATATGACCCTTGGAATTAACATTAGTTATCCTTCTCAGTTTTGTTCGTTGTAAACTTGACAGCACAGAAGGCGGCAATGGAAAATCACATTAAGAGTCGGTCCTGCACTGACAAGAATGCCTTTTTCTGATTTATGTTGACAACATGCAGAAGAAGAATTATTACTTGAAATATTACACAAAAAATTGCTGTCTACATCATAGATCTATTCTGCCAAGACACAAAGTTATTTTCTGCAAAACGATGTTGTAGGCTTCCTATGTACAGGGGCAACAGCTCAGATCCATGTTAACATGCAAAAGCTATAAATCAGTTAGGCGAATTTGATAAAAGTAATGGTAACGTTAGCTCAAATTCCACCATAATCTAGAAGAAATTATCTAGAAGCATTATATTTACCAATGACGATGTTTTGGGTTAAAATCTTACATATACTCTTTATTTTCATGTGGATAATTAAAATGAATTAATAAAACTGAGGATCAACTGTACTTTGTGCAATAATTACAGAATAATGTAACACTATAGGTAAGAATAGTATATATGTAAGTATATATAATCATAATCTACATTGTTTCTTACTATAAATTCTTCTAGATAGGGATGTTGCCGGGAGGACAAGTTTGGTGAAGTGGAGCCTCTTAGTAAGATGCGGTTGGGCTCCCTGTTGATCAAAGCTTCTGCCACCCAATCCACAGCTCTTCATGCCTGTGATCGTCTCGGCAAAGTCCCAGTGTCTCTCACTCCTCACCAATCTCTGAGTATGATCCAGGGCATCATTTTTCATAGGGACCTCATCCTGCAAACTGATGAGGAACTCCGGGCTAATTTGGAGAGGCATTTTTTTTTTTTTTTATGTGTGTGTGCGGAAGGGTTGTAAAGACAACCACACCGATACTGGCATCTTCATTCTGGCTTTCAAGGGGAATAACCTCCAAGAGGAGGTCGAGGTTATGTGCTACAGATGTGACCTGAAGCCATACATCCCTCCACCTATGTGGTGCTTTCGGTGCCTTCGTTTCGGGCATATGCCTTCCCACTGTAAGGCAGACCCTTTGTATGGTGACTGTGGGCACCCAGTCCATGAGGGAAGCCCTTGTGTTCTGCCACCTGTGTGTGTCAACTGTGCTGACCGCCACTCCTCTCGCTCACTGGATTGCCCGGCTTACAAGAGACAAAAGATGATACAAGAATTAAAGTCCCTGGATCGCATATCTTACTCTGAGGTTTGCCAAAAGTATGAGAGACTCCATCCGGTGTCACTATCTTCAACTTCTGCCACTGTTATTTCCTTTCCTCCTCCTCCTCCCCCCTCGTCCTTACTCTAGCCCCATCCCACTCTCCCTTCCACCTCCTCTGCAGTTCCCACGACCACCCGTCAGGGAGTCGCTCCCTAGAAGTAGTGCCCCCCTTCTTCGGCATCTGCCGGTAATCAGGCCCCCTCCCAGGAAACCTCTCCCCGACGTTGCTCAGGCCAGAAGACTCTTGCCACCACTCGGCCATGTTGCGCACCATCTGTGCGCCCCAAGGTCGCCCACTCTCTTTCGGTCCCCAATCTTGCAGACACCTGTACTCCCCCTGCGTCCTGTCCTCCCTCACCTCAGAAAGAGGAGGAGAAACATAAATCCCACTACAAGGCGCCCCTGGTGCCCTCAGAGGTGCCAACTCCCCTCTCTCAATCTGAGACTGACATCTTATTTATGGATGTCACCCCATCCTTGTCGGTGACAACTACTGACAAAGTGACCTGACCTCCTCCTTGGCTCCTTCGGCCTACCTTGGACTCATACCAAACAATCATCCAGTGGAACTGCAATGGATACTATCGTCACCTACTGGAAATGCAACGTCTTGTCTCCTCTCGTTCTGCCTTTTGTCTTTTTCTCCAAGAAACGCATTTCCGTGATGACCACTCTCCAACTTTCTGTGGTTATCGGGCATTCTGTCGGAACCATGCTGGCCCTGGGATAGCTTCTGGTGGGGTCAGCACTTTGATTCGCTTCGATGTCCTTAGTGACTGGATCCCCCTATGTACCACCTAGTAAGTGATAGCGGTTAGAGTGCAAAGGATTCCGGCAATCATCCTTTGCAATGTCTACCTCCCTCCAGGTCGATCACTTGCTTATGTTGCACTATCTACCTTAATCCAGCAACTACCAGCCCTGTTTCTCCTCCTTGGGGATTTCAATGCCCACCATCTACTCTGGGGGAGTGTCACTTCAACGGGTCGGGATACCCTAATCGACAAACTTATCACACACTTCGATTCGATTTGTCTCCCCTCGATGATGAGTCTCCTAACCACTTCAGTGCCACTCATGGCACCTTCCCTGTTATTGATCTCGCGATCTCCTCCCCTGCCCTCGTGGCTTCCTTACATTGGTCTTCCCATGATGACCTTTGGGACAGTGACCACTTTCCAGTGACATTGTCATTCCCCTGCTGTCGCCAGGCAGACAGTTCTCCACGTTGAGCATTCCGTAGGGCCAGTTGGCCTTTATACATGTCTGCTGTCCACTTTGACACCTGCCTCTCGAATTCAATTGATGTAGTCGTGCAAGGCATCTATGCCACTCTTCTTCATGCTGCTGGCTCTGCTGTCCCCCTATCCACAGGGCTCCCTCATTGGCCGGTACAGTGGTGGACCAAGGACATCACAGTCGTAGTCGCTGTCCAGGACCGCCAACGGGTACTGCAGCGATACCCCTTCCAGACCAACCTCCTCCTTTTTAAGCGTCTCTGAGCTAAGGGTTCTTGCCTTATTAAGAGGAGTAAAAAGGAATGCTGGGAGAGCTATGTTTCCTCCCTGGGGACATATGCCTCTTTATCGCAGGTTTGGTCAAAGCTCTGTAGCATTCTGGGCTGCCAGCAACAGTCAACTGTCCAGGGTCTGAACCTCCAAGGAGCTCTGTGCACTGATCCATTTGTCCTCGCGGAACACCTTGTGACACACTTTGTGATGGCATTGTCGTCCGCTTCCTACCCTTCTACCTTTCTCCAACAGAAACACAGAGTTGAACAGACCCCCCTCCATTTCATCCTGCACAACATTGAGCCCCATGATGCACCTTTTGCTGAATGGGAATTGGTGCAAGCTCTTCATGAGACACAGCCACAGGGCCAGATTCCATTCACAATCACATGATTCAACACTTGAATGTTTGCCAGAGGCAACAGCTCCTCAGGGTCTTCAATCACATGTCTCATGGGTGCTTTTCTGTCACAATGGCGAGACAGTACAGTTATCCCCGTCCTTAAGCCCTCGAAAAACCCAATGTGTCTAGACAGCTACTGCCCCATTAGCCGCATGACTGTGCTTTGTAAACTGCTCAAAAGGATGGTCAACTCCAGATTATGTTGGGTGCTGAAATCTTGGGGTGTTTTGTCACCGTATCAGTGCGGCTTCCAGGCAGGGCAATCTCCAACTGACCATTTACTTCAATTGGAATCAGCCATTTGACAGGTTTATACTCACCGCCAGCACCTTGTCGTAGTTTTCTTTGACCTACATAAGGCATATGACATGGCTTGGCACCATTACATTTTAGTGACCCTCCATGACCGAGGCTTCCGTGGTACCCTGCCGATTTTTATCCATGAGTTTTTATCTTACCGGCTCTTCCGGGTTAGAGTTGGCACTTCACTCAGCACCCCCCCCAGATAAAGGAGAATGGTATCCCACAGGGTTCTGTGCTAAGTGTCACACTCTTCCTCATTGCCATAAATGGGCTTGTGACCTCTGCTGGGCCTCTGGTTACCCCAGCATTGTACACTGATAATTTTTGACTCTGGTGCAGCTCCCACTCGGCGGCATCTGCTGAGCGCCAGCTCCAAGGTGCCATCCAACGGGCTTCTGCATGGGTCACCGCCCACGGCTTCCAGTTTTCCCCCGCCAAAATGTGGGTTATGCATTTTTGTCGTTGACCCACAGTACACCCTGATCTGGCTGTTGGTGCCTTTTGCACTAGCCCTGTTGATAGTCTCCTCACAGATGCGGGCATTCCCCTCTACACATCCGACGGAGCCAACTCCTTGTTTCTTACGCAGTCACCATTCGCCAGTTCCCTGACCATTCTGTGTACCCTGTGCTCTTTGCCAATGAGGGATGCCCTTGGGTGGGATTGCCGGTTGGTGTGCATCTCACTACCCTCTGCCAAGATCTCCATCTGCACTCACTGGACTGCATCCCGTGTCTTTCCTCCCATACCCCCCCCCCCCCCCCCCCCCCGGATAGTGCCTAGATCACAGATTAGGACCGATCTTTTCCAGGGTCCTAAGATCTTTGTTGCTCCTATGGTTTACCGGCATCCTGTATGTGCCATCCTTGCAGAGTTCCGGGGTGCCACCATCTTTTACACTGATGGTTCTAAGACTACTGATAAGGTGGATACGCTTTCACATCTCCTATCGACATTGAGCACCATTTGTTGCCAGGATCGTGTAGTGTATTTGCAACAGAGCTTCTAGCCATTCACACGGCCTTACTTTTTGTTTCTCAGGCCTCCCTCCATAATGTTTTAATTTGTTCAGACTCCACGAGCAGCCTGCGGGCTATCAATTGATGCTACTCTTGGCACCCCTGGTCTCTGCTATCCATGACCTTTGAGGCTTAGTGCCGTATACTGATCCTGCCTTGGAGGCGGTTAAGTGGGAGAGGTGTCTCAGAGCTGGATAGTGACAGATGGTGACGCGAGACAGGACGCGCATGTAGTTTATGTATCAGCCGATAGAGGACAGTATTGGATAGGGGACTGTGATTTAGTTTTGATTGTGCCCACTAGAGTACACTAAAGTAATAGAATGTTTTTCATAAACTGTTCTAGAATTTTCATAAAGTGGTATTATGTCTTTTTGTGTATGTAAAATGTTATAAATGTGTTTTAGCAGTATGAATGATGCTTGAGTGTGGTTTGAGGTTAATATGAAGATAATTGTTTGAGTTATGTAGTGGGATTTAGTGTGGGAACATTTCGAAGAAGTATGGATGTGGACAAAGGGGATTTTTGTAGAATTGATTTGTAAAGTAAGTTTATGGTAAAGGGAAAGTTAATTCAGGTATAAATGACAGTAGTAAATAACTTTATGCATAAACAAAACTTCAGCATATTAGATAATTACGTCGGTAAAAAGTGGAGTCGTTAGGTTTACTATTTTGCGATTGGTTATTGATTAAAAGCACGGACTGACATGGGAGAATGTTGTTTTGCTATTGGCTGTTGAGTAAACTGACCAATGGTAAAGCAATATTCTTCGCGCACTTTTCTCTGCTGGTAGAGAAGACTTAGAGTATTCTGGAGAGGAGTCGGAGCCTAGCCATGAAACAGTTCGGACGTGTGTAGTAGTAGTTCCGATGAAAATGATAAGTTACCAGATCTAGCAGTGTTTCATACATCAAAAGTGTTGTAATGTGACGGCATAATTATTCCGATGGTTGTGTAGAAATTTCGGAATTTTTAAGTGAATTTTGTGATGAGAAAAGAAATAAATTCCGCGTGACATATTGAGCAGGTCGATGGCTAAAAACTGTGACTGCATTAGGTACCGACAGACTTAATATTTGGCGATCATTCTCAAACAAAAACAATCCGTATTTTGGTAGCTATTAAGTTTTCGGGAAACGCAACACCATAAACTTGCTAACGTGAGTGAAAAGGATTGTGAGTGACAAGTATTAAGACAAGCACGGGCTTGGCAGTGATATTTGTTCAGAATATATTAATTAAGGACAAAATTTCCAACCTTTCATTTTGTGTGGAAACTTTCTCCTGAAACGTAGATTAGTGGCTTTCAGCCTGGTTCATGTCGAAGTACAGTAGGTTTCGCTCGGCTTCCCTACTGATGATCTGCTGAGACAATGTTCCCAGGTAGGTGCAGGTATGACGTAAAATGGACGGAGGGTACCATGCCGCCACCTTCTCTCTGCCCTTGAGTATGCCGCCTGTTCAGTTGTCTTTCTCTGGGTCCCAAGTCATATGGGAATCTCAGGGAGTGAATCGGCTGACTGTATGGCTAGAGAAGCAGATACTTACCACCCCCCCACCCCCCACCCCCTCCTCCCATTTCCTTTCACAATTCCAGCTGCAAATATGTGGATCTACGTCAAATCTCTGTTTGCCCAACAGTGGAATGCCATCTGGAGCGCTACTGCTCTGAGGAGTCCACTGTTTTATGCCGTTCACGCATTGGCCATAACTGGCTCTCTTATATCTTGCCTTCACTGACTGAATCCGTTCACTTTTAGCAGACCCTCAGACCCTCTTTCTTACGTAACCCACTTTGGCAGTTCATCAAGGCACTGTTGATCCAGATTGCCCCACTCCTCAATGGCAATTTGACGTAGATCCTTCAGAGTGGTTGGTGGGTCACATCATCCATAAACAGCCCTTTTCAATCTATCCCAGACATTTTTGTTAGGGTTCATGTCTGGAGGACATGCTGGCACTCTATTATAGTTATCCTGAAGGAAGTCATTCACAAGACGTGCACCATGGGGGCACGAATTGTCGTCCGTGAAGACGAATGCCTCGCCAATGTGCTGCTGATATGGTTGCACTAGCGGTCGGAGGATGGCATTCGCATATCTTACGGCCATTATGGCATCTTACATGACCACCAGTGGTGTATGTAAGTCCCACATAATGCCATACCATAACACCAGGGAACCTCCACCTTGCTGCACTCGCTGGACAATGTGTATAAGGCGTTCAGCCTGACCGAGTTGCCTCCAAACATGTCTCAGACGATTGTCTGGTTGTAGGCATATGCGACACTCATTGGTGAGGAGAACATGATGCCAATGCTGAGTGGTCCATTCAGCATGTTGTTGGGCCCATCTGTACTGCGTTGCATAGTGTCGTGGTTGCAACGATGGACCTCACCATGGACATTGGGAGTGGAGTTGCACATCATGCAGCCTATTGTGCATCATGTAGCCTATTGCGCACAGTTTGAGTCATAACATGAAGTCCTGTGGCTACACCAAAAGCATTATTCAACATGGTGGCGTTGTTGTCAGGGTTCCTCCGAGCCATAACCCATAGCTGGCGGTCATCCCTTGCAGTAGCAGCCCTTGGGCAGCCTGAGTGAGGCATGTCACTAACAGTTTCTGTCTCTTTGTATCTCCTCCATGCCCGAACAACGTCACTTTGGTTCACTTCAAGACGCTTAGACATTTCCCTTGTTGTGAGAGTCCTTCCTGGCACAAAGTAACAATGCGGACGCAATCGAACCGCAGTATTAACCGCCTAGGCATGATTGAACTATAGACAACATGAGCCATGTACCTCCTTTCTGGTGGAATGACTGGAACTGATCAGTTGTTGGACCCCCTCCATCTAATAGACGCTGTTCATGCATGGTGGTTTACATCTTTGGGCGAGTTTAGTGACATCTCTTAACAGTCAAAGGGACTGTGTCTGTGAAATGATATCCATAGTTAACGTCTATCCTCAGGAGTTCTGGGAACTGGGGTGATGCAAAACTTTTTTTGATGTGTGTACAAGTAGATTTATTTTATTTGGTATTTACTCTTTTGAGTGCAAAATATTTCGTGTAAAATCACCTTTTCATGGGATCAGACAGGCCTTATCTTTGAATGTTGATTGGCTGTGCTGCTGCTGAGGTAATGTTCTTTTATTTATTACATGATACAAGATTTATTTTACAATAGGAGTTAGATATTTGCCAACTGAGCACCATGGGGATCCAAATCCTTGTGAGACTTGGGCACCCCATAAAGCTTGACCGTTGGGGATTTTGCCCCCTCTCCCCCCTCTGCTTCTCATTCCAGTAGCTCTTCAGTTGGCCTAATGAGGCTGAGTGCACCTTGTTCTACGCATCAAGGAAAAGGACCCTGGCAGTACTGGGAACTGAAAAATGACTGTCATGCACTAGTAAATCGCTGTGCCATTATCTATAAGGGTGTAATTTTTGGTGTAGAAAGCAGTATACTAAAAGGGAAAAGCATCACTTTTTCCTTTGTTTACTCTGTTCTCATCTCATTTGTCTTGGGAAGCTCACATAGAAGAAAGAAATAAGCATTGCTGTAGTGACAAGGATTCAATAGAAGAGTTCTTTGTTGTTGGCATCAAACTGTTATTTGATGTTTCATAGATGTGATGCCTCACCAGCGCATTCAATTTGTTAATTAGTGACTGGTATTAATACTTCTTTTTACTGATCTGAGCTCTATATCTAAAATCTCCCTACATTATTCAAATAAGAAATTTATCGGACTGTTACAAATTTGTGATTTGAATTTTGTGTGTTATAGGTTGTGTATTGATTTTGATGAAACCTTTACTAATATTTGTGTTGTGAGTTACTTGCATCACTCTTTTTTGCTACACACATTTGAGATCTCTTTCAGCCATGTACTTGACAATTTTTAAATGCTGATGATCTTAAAACTACAATGAAACTGTCTGTATGAAACAGGTGAAGTTATTTCAGTATATGGAGACAGTGGACATAGTTTTACAACCCTTTAGAGAGATTCTCCAAGAAGCGCAAAATAATCCCAAGTTCAACTTGTTACAGGTGATATAATCTTATATTTATTTTTGAATTACAGGACAGAGGAAGCAATGAAAGGAAGTATGAATTTCCGTGATGCTTTTGCGCGGAGACTTGACATTATCAAGCCTCAGATGTCACAGTTAAGAGATTTTATAAGTGCTCGTCCTCATAAGTTGACACCAGGTATAAAGTAAGTATTATTGTACTTATCTCCTACTATGATTTCTTGAAGTATTTGTGTCTCAATCAGGACAAATGAATCAAATTTCTGGTAATATAAGTTACAAAGGGTTTAAGAGTATATATTTTATTTCAACATATATTGGGAGCAATTTTCTATAAAAAGCTTCCTTTTCCTATGCTACTAACATTCCTATTATGTTGTCATTTTTTTTATACTTCTTATTGTCAGTCCTGAGTTACAGAGAGAGAGTTGTTGGAAGTGGCAGTAAGTTGCAGTCAATCCAATTGTTATCTTTGTCATGCACGTGAAGTTGTGTGTCAAAGAGCTCTGTTAATGTTCTTGGCGTACTGAACGTTAGTTCTCTGGAAATGTGTAATTGTAATGTAATGCCAACAAATTGGGGGAGGGGGGGGAGAGAGAGAGAGAGAGAGAGAGAGAGAGAGAACATAGTTGTATGCAGTCACAACATTGGTAATAAAACTGTAGAGTCTGTAAAATCTTACAAGTACTTAGATATAATAATACATATTGTGAAGCAATATGAAGTGTAGGTCTAACGCTCGAAATCAGCAGAAGGAAGGAGGATGGAAGACTTAAATTTTTGGTAATTTGTGTTGAATGTGTTAATGAGACTGCTTACTGAACATGGGGGAAACCTGGTCCAGCATTTGGGATCTTAATCAAGTAGGATCATAATAGATCAAAGTTGGGCGAATTGAAGATGTTTGTAGCAGTCAGTGGCTATGTTACCAATTCTACTACACAGATGTTTGTTAGTATGCTGTGTCGGTCACCTGACTACGAATATCATGCCAGAAAACTGTAGAACCATTGTTGTGCCATACAACTGATGCACAAAAAAAATCCTAATAATCTTGGGGAATCAAAAAAGTACTGTCTTCATAATTCAAAGGAGTAGATTTGGAAATATATGTCAAGATAAATATTAAGACGTTTTAGTATTTTAATGCATAAATGCACCTCTCATCTTAACTTTTGGAAGTGGATAGACTCCACAGTCTTAAGCGGGTGTCGTCATTATCCACGTCCCTGTCGCTGTCAGTCTTTGCTGCTGCTGCTATCATCCCCTGATCTTATTATTAACTCTTTCACTCTTTGTTCCAGGGCTCCTTCTTGTCGCCATGCCTTTTCCAAGATGTGCCATGTACGTGCAACAATATTTTTCTGTTTTGTGGGAGTAATGCTGCCTAATGCCTCATACACTAAAAATTCAGTGTCTTTTAGATTAAAGCTTTTATTTCTGTCTGCGGTGTATGATTTCACCTGAGGGCACACAAGTTCTATTACAATGTAATGACAGTGATATGATGGAAGGTGCAACATTCTATGACCATTTTCTTCTGCGACATTGTCAGTGTCCTAAACGATATTACATGATTTATGCTGTTTCATGATTTCAAACAGTTATTCCTTTTTCATTTACTTGTCAAATGAATCTCTGCTGTTTTTCACTTGCCAGTCCACTATGTCACACTTCTTGCTGCTGCGTGTAGAGATTTTGTATAAGTGAATGGAGGGGTACGGTGCAGTATCAAATATTGTAGTGGAGTTCTTTTCTGTATTTGGAAGCAAAGAATGTATGAATCATTCTTTTCATTTTGTTGCAATCATTCTGCATGGTAGTCCCCAGATTCCTTTATTTAAAAGGAACAACAAAGCATTTGGAACAAGCCCACCTATCTTTGCAGCATGTAAAGAATGAGCAGATTGCCTTTTCGAACAGAAATTTTCTGTGTTCCTCACGCAGTGTTGTCAGTCTGTACAGTTGGTGTCAGATGATCAGTATTTACCCACACTTTATCCAACCAAATATTTTGTGAGGTTTCCACTTAGCTACTTCCCTCATAAAATGAAATCTCCAGGCAAATGGTATCTTTATATTCAAGCAGCACTCTTCTGCTGGATGACGCTTTCCATCAGAACTCTGTCTTCTTTAATATCCTTCAGACACTGCTTTTTCCTTTGAAAAACAACTTGCTGTCTGTTAGTGAGATAAGCAACTTCCTTCGGGTGTGATATTCCTTCTGCATATAACGCTGACATATATGTTGCCAAATTGCATCCTCTTGAAAATTATCCAGTTTTGCTATTTCAGCAGCACTCATTCAGGTTTTTCCTAGAGTCAAAAGAGCAGCAGTTGGTTCTTGTAGATCTCCGCCACACCACTTCTTCATTATTTTCTTCAGAGGTCATTCTAATTTTCAGAGCTGTAGCTACTCATTAGAGAACTTTTGACCACAGTATAAGAGGCCTGCCATTATCCCTTTCTTCCTCAAAATATCATCATACATTGTAGACAAGATCATGAGGTTTGCTCTTTAAAGTAGTGCCCTTCTGACTTTCATATTGTTTAAGTATTAGGCCATTTCACATACGCTTGAAATTATCAGTGTTTTACGGTGCATCATTAACATTAACTGAATTGGAAACTCATGATCCGTGACTAACTATGAGCATACAACAAACATCCACTGAGAAAATATACCACCATGTCTGATTTTGAATTGTAGGGGCGGCAACATAGGTTCTATCCCCATGGGAACTTTTACGAATACCACATATCAGATCAAAGCGCTCCATGTGCATGAAGTATCTGGGATGTTCTTCCAATGGCCTGAATGTAGTTTAGCTCATACAAAACTTGAATTTGAATTATTGGATGAAAGACAGTGTTTTGCAGGACTATCGTGGGAAAATGTTGAGAACCACTATAGACTGTGGATCAGTTATGATGCATTGTATATTTCGTGTAAAGTTCATGACTGTAAGATAGAGAGAGTGGGGTGTATAAGAAGACACAGAGTGTTTCCCTCTGTTCGCTTGTGAATGGGATAGGAGAGGAATGGCAGATATAACTGCAAAAGTACCTTGTCAGACATTACATACAGTGGAGTGCATAGTATTCATTTAGATCCAGACTTTAAGCATAGCTTCTTATTTTGGCTGTGCATTATGTGATGTGTAGGTATTTCAGAATGCCATATGTTATGAGCACTTTGTTTTCTAATAAGAGGACAGCTCCAAGTGTTAGTGTGTCAATGTCATGTACAGGGAACACTTTCAATTATTTATTGTACAGATGTCATACACATTGCATTTTGAAGAGAAACTCTGAAAGTTGTTTTACAAACATTCAATATGCGAACCATGAGTGACCCGGCAGACATCAATATGGTAATCGAATTCTTGCCATACCCATCCCAGCATGGCATTGTTGACTGTGGCAGTCACTTCCCATATGCTCTCCTGGAGCTCTGCTACATCACATGGTAGAGGCAGTACACACAACAGATCTTTCATGTGTCCCCACAGAAAAAAGTCACAATGGAGTGAGATCTGATGATTGGGGAGACCATTTCTTGAAACAGCTGTCCCCTTCTTGCCTTTGTCGCCGTCATTGAGTTTCTGCAGTTTAGCAATATCACACTCTGACCACAAGTTTACATATAGTATCTTATTTCCAGTTCATAATCAACTACTAAACAATGCCAAAAGCTAAATGCACAATAAGATCTATATGTAGCACAATTATCTGCCAACAGCACATTTCCCGATTCTTTATCCCAACAAAAATTGTACTAAAAGATGTGTTTTGGAGAGAGATCTTTAATGCAGTGTATGTTTGCTTTGCTGCATACATGGTTTTCATGTTTTCAAATCTAAACTTGAGGAAAGTTTAATTGTTTTGTTTTCTGTTGAATCCACTATGTTTGAGTTCACAAGACAAAATAATGACGTTTCCATGATGTCACAGGTCTTGAGCTGTGATTAGCTTATAAAAACAAACTGAACAGCTCCAATGTTTATTTTTCTGTAAACCTAGCACACCATATTTGTTGGTTTTCATATTTATACTTGCATGTGATGAAAATATGTAATTTATGTGCCAAAACACATCAAAGATCTCTTCAAAATGTGGTGTTTTTAGTATGGTTTGTTGTTCTAAAGTATTAGAATATGTGATGTCGCTGTATGAACCAGCTATTGCCCATTTTAAGTATTTCATTTAGTAGGCAGAATAGGATATTACAAGAAACTGATTGCTTATTGTCTGTTAATGCACACTTCACTTAGCTTAACCCTTTGGTTTACATATGAAATCAGCTTGTCTACCTTCTGCGCTGCAAAATGTTGCATGAGCATTTCGTAAATATTTGGAAGATTCAGTGCCATAGTTCTTTTTCAAGGTCATATTCCAAATTTTTGCCTTACAAATTGCACACACTGCATTCATGTCGTACTTTTTTTCAGACTCTGTATTCTTCAGTTATTCATAAGAAAATAAAACTCACTAGAACTCGTGCACAATACATTCACAAAAAGAAACTTGCTAATAATGATAATGGCACATTTTTCACACGCAAATTTCCTCTCTTCATTTGTGAAACTCCTATTAGTGCAGCCTGAAGGTTATCTACTACCTTTTCAAAAAACCATCAATCTGTATCAAAACATTCAAACTGTTGACTGTCACTATTAATGTGGGAATTATTTGAAATGTGTCTGATAATTTGAACTCTGTAATCAATCATTGACAAATGTATTTTACTCAATCTTATGGACAGCTCCACTTCAGGGCCTTAAAAAATAGGTATGAGCTGCATCTGGTCAAAGGTTAATGTGGTGGGCTCCAGTATTTAAGAATTTCTTTTACAGTTAAGTGTTAAGAGAATACTGAAACTGTACCAGTATAATATTATGTTTGACTTTCCTTCTTTCCAGAGAGTTAGTTGAAGCTCTTCATCAGAGAAGTACACCTGTTTACCTAGTCTCTGGAGGAATGAGAGGTCTGGTCACTCCCGTTGCATTAGAATTAAATATACCACTGGAGAATGTATTTGCAAATCGATTAAAATTCTTCTTCAATGGTGAGTAATAAACATAAAAACCAACTGTTTCCAATTATAATCATGTGTGTATGCATGGGTGTTCAGTAGATAAATATTAGTGTGTAGATATTTTTAACATAATTTAAAGAGGACTTTTATGTACATATATTGATGCAGAATTACCATCTGAACAAAAAGACTGCTAGAAATCAACAAGATATTCATTATTTGGAATGGATCATCTTTTCAGCAATGGACGAACAATGTGTTGGCTTTGCTTAATCATTTGACAAAGTCAATTCATAATTATGTACAGTCGGTATACTATTTTTGGCTAAATTGAATGACATAAACCCGAATAAAGACTAAGATTCAGAAAGTAAAGAATCTGTTTATTTAATTCCAGTTGATGATAACAGAAAAGTTACCAGATTGTAAATTTCTTGTTTATGTCACAAACATCTAAACTTTTTTTTTTTTCCACCCCTACACCCTAGTTTGCTGTGAAGAAAAGCACAATTCACATTGGTTCTCCCATTACTGTGGCTGGGTTTGCCCTATTATCATATCCGTTACATGATGCCACTTTGACATAGTTGTATTGCTGTAATATAAGGCTTCGTATGTTTTAACCAGATCTGAAGATGGTCGTTGTGGACTGAACTAGATAGATTGATGATAGTTTCCTGTGGTCATTAACCAGAATTTTGATCGTTAATATCACTTTCATAATTTTTTCAAGTCAGTATCACACAGAGCCATAACTATTAATTATACTTGTGCAGAATATATTCTATTGTAGTATTGTTGTTAAGTTTTTGCCTGAATAAGTGCAGCCCCTAACAGATTGGGCTCATTTATGTTTTGATGAATCCAATGATACTGATCTCGGAACTTGTTGTTCATGCCCAACAGTCCTCACTCGTCAGGAGTAGTAAGCTCTGGGCACACTTTGGTGATCATGTTGTCTGTGCTAGAAAAAATATGTTACGTCTACTAATTGAGAAACACACTGAGGCACCAAATGGATGGTTCAACAAAGTGTGCAACCCATGGACCATTTAGTGCATTCCTGTTGTATTAGGCTTATCAGCTAACTAGTGTATGTGTAAACTGATTCATTCCCAACTGTTCATATGGACAAATTGCTTCTCAAGAATTGAACTAGTAACATCCCTAGCAGAATAATGGCATCATTGGGGACTAATAAAATCAGTAGGAGATGTGAGAGAGATCCTGTCAAGTGTGAAACCTCTGAAGTGAGCAATAAACTGTGTCAGAGCACTGCTTCTGAGAATTTGTTTGTGATTACAAGAAGAGAAAATGGAAATTTTGATGAGATATTGTAAGGCTGCAAATGCACATTGTTGTCGGTAGGAATTAGTGATGTGTATCCTTGCTTCTGATTTGTGTTGCAAGATCGTATGTGTTTGCTTATTGAAATATGTAGAATGCTGAGAACTGAATTGCAAAAGACTAGGTTTAAATAGTGATAGTTTTAAATAAAAGGAAATTAGGTTCTGTTTGGATTGATGTGCTTATTTATGTTGGAGATATTCTGTGGGCGCCAGACAGCTGCTTGTGAGGTCAGGGCAGGTGTGGTTCAGAGTCTGCAGAGCAGTGCAGTGTGTTATGGAGTTGTCCATGGTGAAGTTCTGTGACTGTTGGAATTGGTAACTTGGGAGACCTATAGATAATGCAGAACCAAATTTGACTCAGAACCATTATGAGAGTATGTTCTTGTTATTGCTTGTAAGAAATTATTGTCAATCGGAAGTTACAGATTTCTAATTGGGTTAATAAACACAGTTTGTGGACCTACCAGTACCTGTTACCATGTACGTAATAGCAGTCATTTCACAGGAAAAGTCTGGTAGAAGGCATGATCCCTCCAAAATGAGTAAGAAGGTTGCATCAAGGAGGAGAGAACCCTCACAGTATCACAAATTCAGTTGTAGAAAGATTGGCAGTGTATGACAAAAGTCCTGAAATGAACATGACCACTAGTAAATGGGATGTATTTGTAAAAGCATTTACTTCCCCTCAAGCTATACAACTGAAAAATGCTTAATTGCCAATAAGACGTGTGTGTGACTCTAAAAGGATATATTTTGATTCAGTGTGTGTGTGTGTGTGTGTGTGTGTGTGTGGAAAAGGATGGCTATGTTGTTGAGTCGTATATTTTTATCCCCATTGTTCACTGAAAAGTAACAGCTGTCTCAAAACTAACATTCAGTGAACAATATATTACTCTTAGTAAACTATTAATTATGTAGTTGCCACAAATCTGTCACAAATTTCTGCAATTTCTTTTTCTTACTGGGTTCTCATTCTGCATTAGAAGTTGTGTAGCATGCTGCCCTGAGACATCATGCTTCCATTCATATTCTTGAGACGGCATCTGTGACATATTTTGGCACTAGATCTTTGTTGCCCTGTGATTGTTGTACAGGTCAGTGGTCTAATTTTCCATCATACTCTATTAACACATTCATGTGTGGTTTAAACTTGCAGCAGTTACGATACCAGTCAGATATGAATGGGTGGTAAAGTCATAAAAGTGCAGGTATACTTGTAAAAAAATTATTGCTCATAAAGTTAGAAATATTTTGCATTTCAGTTTCATATGTGTATTTTGCAGTCTCTCTCCACATACCATTCATCTGGATTCAGAATGATGTTTTGACACCCAGCCTACACTTAAGTAAGCGTGGACGGAAATAATTCTTTTTGGATTTCTGTGCAGTTGCACTTTTATTTTGTTCGTTATAGGGCACTGTGCATTTTTTAATGAGTACCGGTACCACCTCTTCTCAGTTGCTTGCATGTACATCAAAAATTGATCCCAGTCCTTTACCTGTAAATGCACTAGTGTAGAATCTAATTCAAGACTTCCTCTTGTTTCATAGTTTGGAAGACATTACATAACTGTTCTTCAGTATTTACACAAGTATGAGAACTTTTTCTTTTTCTGACCATTGAGATTGTGGTGCACAATATAAGCATCAAATATACGTATGTCTGAAATATATATTGAGAGAGAAATTCCGCCCTCCATGGTTCTCCACCTCACTGGAAACGTAGCAGTTATACAGTTTTTCACATCTGCACCTCCCATTCCCTTACAATATTTCAGAAAACAGATAACTTTTGGGTCTACTTCTCTTGGGTCATTACTCTCTTTGCTTCCCTTTTGGCAGTGTTGTTCTTGGGAGTATGTAAATAAATGCCTTATTGCCCTTCCTCTAAAGCACAAAATTTTATTTACTGGTTAAGTTTCAAATTATGTTCTTGTGAGTTTCATCAAAATGTCAAAGTATATCTAGCCTATTAGGTCCTACAGTGCATTACATAAGTCACTGTTTTCATTATTAGATCTTGGAATCACTAACTAAAAAACCACCTGAAAAATTTATTCCACTTTAGAAGGCATTTTCCAACTGGAGACAGAAACTTTCGAGCAACTATATCACTACCCAGAGAGAACAGGCAACAAAACAAACAGCATACCAAACGGCAATGTACTTCTTCTATACGCTGATGTGGAGACAAGTCATAAGTGGCTGTACACATATGTTATGTTGTGTTACACAGATTGCTCTTACGGTGCTAGCTGTGACAATGCAAGGTAGCAAGGTAGCAGAATGACGAGCTAGGTTCATTAAATGATATGAATGGCTTAACTATAAATATTGTGTAAAGTAATAAAGATATTTGCTCAGCAGTAGAGTGTACAGGATCACCGGAGCAGAAGGCGGTAGGTGGGAATAAACTATTAGGGCAGTTTTAGGTAAGAGGCCTTTAATTGGCAGAAAATGCATTCAAATGGGCCACGTAAGTCAGGCCTAGGGCGGTGAGGGTGAGCCAGAGCGTAGTGGTAGGCGATGCATAGTTCACATCAAATGTGGGTGAAGTTAATGAATAGTGGCGTCTTGCCATTCGGACAAGTCCGAATGGTGCGGTGGCCACAGAGACAAAGTCCACGGCGCCGCAACACCGGAAGAGCCAAGTGGTGTTCACAGCTACAGGGCGCGCAGCAGAGAGAGAGCCTCGCCGACCAGCGACGGGGTACATCCAGCATGGCCACACGGCTTCCTCCACCTTGATTGATCAGAAGCCAAGAAACCCGCAGGGGTGGCATGAAAAGTTCAGAAGCATGGCCTGGTCAGCATCGCCTAGATGGCATTGCCTCATCAGCACACGAGGGAGGCGGTGTGATCAAGATTGCCCACCCTGGTGCTGACTTTTGTTGCCAGACCGTGGGACGAGAAAATTACAGGCAGTCGAGGTTGCCAGCTAATGCTGGACCATAACGAGAGAATGAAATTTACCTTTAGAAATAAATTAACGATAGAATCCCCTACTATCTGGCTCAACCTTACACTCCTCCCTCTTCCGTGGGAGCAGATAATGCATGTGAATTCGCTCAATGTAATTGTTATTTAAATGTAGACAATTTTAGTTTGCAAAACAAGGCAGATATGGTTTGACTGTTAAAGGTTCCCACAGAAGATGGCAGGGGCCTTAAACTAGGGGTGGGTGTAGAGACTTTAAAGACCTCTTAGGGGTCACAAAGGGGTTTACACACTTCAACAATATTATGTTTATACAAGAACAAGGAATAAATAGTATAAAACATCAGCACAAAACTACATGAGTTAGCAAGTGTGAATAAAACATCTGAGAAAGTAATAATTTGTATGAGGCATACATGCCAATTTTTTTTTCTTTTTTTTTTTTTTTTTTTTTTTTAAAAAAAAAAAGAGAGTACATATTGCCACACAGGTCCGAGTGGTGTGTTGTGTTGGTGGACAGCGTCCAGGCTGCCGGCTGGAAGGGGGCGTGGCGGTGGCCTGGTCTGTTCACTGGAACTCAGTGCAGTGGAGTATGAGGGGAGGTTTACACATTTCACACACATTTAAAAAAGGGGTAAACACTAGGGGAGCACTTCACTATGCTGCACAAGTTTTCACACCGGTAGATCTGTTGAACTCTTAAAACTAAAGGAGGGCACATGCCTTGATAGGTTTTTTCTCTCTCATATCATGGACAATATTCTCCATGAGGCTGAGGTTCTGGGACTATTGGAGGGGACGGTTGTATCCGTTTGCAAAACCCATTTTTATACATGATCCATATCAGTACAATAATAAGAATAGCAGTGGCTGGGGTTACCGTGGCACTGGGTATAATGGTGGTATGTAGTGTAGTGGCTGTCTGCCATTCACTTAAATGTGCTAACAGGCGATCGTAAGAATTTTGTCCTTTCTCATGTTCTAAGAGGTCATCAATTGACATTAAGAGGTGATCATTTGATATATTGGACAAAGCAGGCAAATCAGTTGACAGGGGTACCACAAGTGAGCTAAAGTAGGTAGATGGGCGTGAATACTATCAGAGTAAGTCTTGCTGGCATTGAAAGGTTACAAGTGGCGTGATAACATCACAGTAGGAACTGTTTCCTCTATCTCATATGTCTGCAACTGGAAATTGTGTTCATAGCAACAAAGTGTTAATGTTGTAGGTTGGTTTACGGCGTATAGGTGGTTTGTGCTAACGGTCCTGAAACAGGGTTCCGCTAGCGAATGACCGTTCGTGAGCAGGGTGACGTTTGGCGTTTCCCCAGGAAAAGACGAATCTCACATCCCTTAGGATGGTTTCAAAGGGCGATTTTGCGGCACATGAAATTATGAGCATGTATGCATTCATTCAACTGATTCTGGAACATCGTGGTATGCCTTTGGTGATCCGGGCTAATGATGAGGATGTCTGCTGTATTCCAGCATACATACTGTCTGGTTGCTGACCATGCAACAGGGAACACATGTATCTTGTAACACTCAAATTGACAATATAAACATGCAAGGGGTATAAGTATATGGAATTCCAGGGTGTTGGCGCGTTTTAATAACTGGTTTCTAGCCTTGGCGTAATAGTCGGGTAACATAGCTTCTTGTACGGGCAACATTGAATGTGTTGATGGTGGCAAATCGGTGGTAACATTTTGCAGTACTTCAGTAAATTGTTTGGTTGGTAAAAGTTCGGAACTCAGGATTCCTCATAATCCTAGTTGTATGGTGACACGTAAATTGACAAGTAGCAGTTGGATGGTCTGTGTGTTATATGATAAGGTTTGAATTTAGTGTAAGGTTGGATATCTCAGCTTGTATAGTCGCAAAGTCCCATTGTACCGAGTTCTTAAAAGATTCATACTGGTGAAGTATCGTAGCCGCAACACTGTGTATTTGCCTGGTGGCTGATAACAGATTGTCTTCAATGTGCATTAATAGCACTTGCTGGCGTAACAACGTCTCGTGCTTCTGTTGAGCAAATGTGCTGATTTGCCTGATTTCTTTATTCCAATGTTGGGCATCTTTATGATCAGGAATTCCAAACACAGTTTTAAGTATGGCGCCTCCAGCGTCGAACCAGGCTAATTTTACGCGCAGGACAGGTATGGTTGAAATTATACTACGCAGCTCGCATTGAAGGTGATCAATATTTTGCCTAAGGTCACATAATACCAGTAGAGCTTTCTTTTGACCTGTTTGTACAAGCAATGATTCGTATCCTAACAGTTGATCAGCAGTTTGTTGCAATGCTAACTCTTCCTTTATGAGGGGCACAGTATCAAGTACTGTGTCAATCACTAAATGTGTGGGGTATACCATAGACTTAAGAGTTTTTCAAACATGATGCCTGACAGTGATGGGTGGTTCGTGAATGGTAGGGCACTGGAAACCATACAAATGGCTGACAGCAGAAGTCTCCTCTTCATGATGTGGCGATAGTTGAATACAATGAAGTGGCAAACGTAATAGGCCAGGTAGCGGAGCACTTGCGTCCATGTAATTCCAAAAGTCCAAAATCTGGAAATAAACGATGGTCTGAGATCCTTCTGGTAGTCCAGGATGGCGAAAATACGTTGCATTAATGACAGAAAAAATGATAATCACTTGTTTCATTACCTTGAGGGTGGAGTAGCGAACGAAGATGGACTGTGCACACCAATAGCACTTGCAGACACGGTGCGAAAGAGGTGACTAAGATTACAAGGAAAGTTGAGCTCCCTTTATACGAAGTGGAGGCAAAATATTTGCTGAGCAACGAGTTGGGTCAGCAATTTCTTAAGTCAGTGGCTGTTGAACTGCAGACTACACAGTATGCGAGGTGCTCGACATCGAAGTTGGTGGCAGTGGCACAAGATGTGAGATGGTAAAGCTAATGTTGTGCAATAGGCGGAAGCATTGCTTAGAAGGAAATAATGCATGGCTACGAACATGTGTGTGTGATTCATGTTTAATTTTCAGTTCTGAAAAATGCATTGTTACCCTGTGTTCTGTTTGAAGTCATCAATTGCAAAAGAAAAGTGTACATTTCTTCATAACACTATTGAGAGAAGACTCAGTAGATTAGTTGCCACACTGCGTCAGAGCGGCACGCGGCAGCTACGCGCGTGCGGCACGCGGCAGCTAACTTACAGGCTGACTGTACTTTTAGCACGGAAACTTCACACATTTTTGGGTTCATGCACCCGATGAACATATTTAGGTGATTCAGAGTGAGAAGTGACAAATATAACTGTCACAAAAGGGGTATAATATTACTCAACAAAAGGGATAGGAGAGCGTAACCAGCATGGTTTATTCAACAATGATCAACAAAATAATAATTATAAGGCATATAGTAATGGGCTCTTGCACTCATTGAACAGATAAGTTTGTCAATTTCAAAAGAGAGCATTGTACATTGCCCAAGCAGCTGGCCTTGAATGCAAGTATCTGAAGGCAATAGTAAGTATAATCTGAGGACAGAAAGAAGAAGGAAACAAACATCTTAATACTGAAATAACAGTGAGTGTTGATGTATAGTATAGTATAGTTGAAAATTAGTCTGAATAGATACTTTCAATACTCAGTTACTAGCGCTTTTTAGAAAGTTGTCTCAAAATAAACAACTTTTTTAAAACACTGGTAGCTAATCTGTCATTTTTGTTCTGCTATGTGATATTGTATTACAAAAATTTAGTTTAGTTTTTGACATTTTCTTCCAATTTTCAGCTGTTGTTGGAAGAAATAAAAGCTATGTAACAGATGAAAATCTTTGCAAGAACCTGAAGAGGTATCCAACAAGAACAGCCTTTTCATAGATTTGCTGTCATTAAGTTGTGCCAATACTACAAGTAATGTGGTATAATAGTACAGTGTCACGTTAACACTTCCTCTAGCAAGGTTCTAGTTTAAGGTAGTTTCACGTCTCCTTTGGTTTTCAGAGCAGTAATTGCCTTTACCATCCTTGATATTATTAAACATTTTGTATGATATTTCCTCCATTATTTTGTACTCCTTGTCCTGTAACTACATAATGTGGGTTGTTGGCAGCCTCCTAACCAATTATGCTGACGTGACATATTGGACGTACCTGTCTCAGTCAGAGTGATTTTTATTGACATAGAAAGAAAGAAAGCACGTAACTGTGTGGCGGACTCGCTCTAGGCATCTGTTCACTTTTGGGTGAAACGGTGTTGTTCTCCACTTTTTGATTCACAACAATCGACAGACTTCTCTAAACAATGCTGACATAAAATTTGTGCCTTGATCTGTAAGTACAGCTTCAGGACTTCCATATGGTTACACCAATTGGGTGACAAACGCATGAGCTTCATTTTCTGCAGACATGCCTGGTATGGGAACAAGAATTAAGAATCTGGAAAAATGATCGATTGTGGACAATATATATATGTTATTTTGTGGACTCAAAGGGAAAGGACCAACAATATCTGCTGCTACTAAAGCCCAAGGACAAGTGGCTTCTGGCACTTGCTCTAAAGGCACCTTCGTTCCAGGTGGCAATGACCTCTTAATGCAGGGCAAACAATTTTGAATATACTTCTGCACGTCTCACCGTCTGCCTTCTCAGAAATAGCGGGCGGCTATTCGACAGTTGGTGGCGTGAAGACCATCATGACATGCTTGCGGGCTATCGTGACATTGTGCTATTATCCTTGGACATAATTCTTTTGGGATTACTACTTGTTTACCCAGTGGGGTTTTTCGATACAAAATCCCATGTTCGACAGAAAATTCAGGCAAAGTTTCGTACTTGTGAATTCAACATTCCTTTGCTTGCTTCCCTCAATTCTTCAATAGAAACATCATTGGTAACAATCACTCTATCTTTCCGGCTTAATGCATCGGAATTTTGATGCAACTTGCCCAGTTTATGTTTTACCTCATATTCAAATTTGCTCAATTTTAAAGCCCAACAAGTTAATCTGCTACACTACTGGCCATTAAAATTGCTACACCACGAAGATGACGTGCTACAGACGCGAAATTTAACTAACAAGAAGAAGATGCTGTGGTAGGCAAATGATTAGCTTTTCAGAGCGTTCGCACAAGGTTGGCACCGGTAGCGACACCTACAACATGCTGACATGAGGAAAGTTTCCAACCGATTTCTCATACACAAACAGCAGTGAACCGGCATTGCCTGGTGAAACGTTGTTATGATGCCTCGTGTAAGGAGGAGAAATGCGTACCATCACGTTTCCGACTTTGATAAAGGTTGGATTGTAGCCTATCGCGATTACGGTTTATTGTATCGCGACATCACTGCTCGCGTTGGTCGAGAGCCAATGGCTGTTAGCAGAATATGGAATTGGTGGGTTCAGGAGGGTAATATGGAACGCCGTGCTGGATCCCAACGGCCTCGTATCCACTAGCAGTCGAGATGACAGGCATCTTATCCGCATGGCTGTAACGGATCGTGCAGCCACGTCTCGATCCCTGAGTCAACAGATGAGGACGTTTGCAAGACAACAACCATATGCACGAACAGTTCGATGGTGTTTGCAGCAGCGTGGACTATCAGCTCGAAGGCCATAGCTGCTGTTACCCTTGACGCTGCAGCACAGACAGGAGCATCTGCAATGGTGTACTCAACGACGAACCTGGGTGCACAAATGGTAAAACGTCATTTTTTCGGATCAGTCCAGGTTCTGTTTACAGCACCATGATGGTCGCATCAGTGTTTGGCGACATTGTGGTGAACGCACATTGGAAGCGTGTATTCATCATCACCATACTGGTGTATCACCCTGCGTGATGGTATTGGGATGCCATTGGTTACACGTCTCGGTCACCTCTTGTTCGCATTGACGGCACTTTGAACAGTGGATGTTACATTTGTGTTAAGACACGTGGCTCTGCCCTTCATTCGATCCCTGCGAAACCCTACATTTCAGCAGGATAATGCAAAAACGCATGTTGCAGGTCCTGTCCATGCCTTTCTAGATACAGAAAATGTTCGACTGCTGCCCTGGCCAGCACATTCTCCAGATCTCTCACCAATCGAAAACGTCTGGTCAATGGTGGCCGAGCAACTGGCTCGTCACAATACACCAGTCACTACTCTTGATGAACTGTGGTATCATGTTGAAGCTGCATGGGCAGCTGTACCTGTACATGCCATCCAAGCTCTGTTAACTCAATGCCCAGACATATTACGGCCAGAGGTGGTTGTTCTGAGTACTGATTTCTCAGGATCTATGCACCCAAATTGCGTGAAAATATAATCACATGTCAGTTCTGGTATAATATATTTGTCCAATGAATACCCATTTATGATCTGCATTTCTTCTTGGTGTAGCAATTTGAATGGCCAGTAGTGTACTAGGATCTTTCAGGCTCAACATCCACTGTAATGTGACGTGATCCGTAATGACAGTAAACTTCCTCCCATACAAATAGCATCGAAAGTAGGTTACGCCAAACATGAGTGCTAAAAGTTCCTTCTCATTTGTACTATAATTCAATTCTGCTTTGTTAAGCCGTCAAGATGCATAACCGATTGGTCTTTCTTCTCTGTTGATTTCCTGTGACAGAATGGCTCCTGCAGCATAATCTGAGGCATCTACCAACAGAAGAAATGGTTTTTGAAAACTCTGGTATGGTAGTACAGGGGCTCTAGTTAAAACATGTTGAATTTGTTGCATGGCTTCATCAGATTCCTTGGTCCAGGTAAAACTAACTCCATTCTTCAATAATTTAGTCAGGGGCTTAGCAGTGGTAGCATAATTATTCACAAAATGTCTGTAATAATTTTCAAGGCCTAAAAATGACTGTAATTCTTTGATATTTGTTGGTGTTGGAAATTCCTTTACTGCTGTGGTCAAACAGGGATCCGGTTTGACATCTTCTTCGCTTGTTATATGTCCTAAATATTGTATCTGCGATTGGGCAAAGGCACACTTTTCCAGTTTCACACTCAAGTGAGCTCCTTTCAACCTTTCCAATACATCCCTCAGTCTCTCTGCATGTTCCTTCATAGTTTTAGAAAAAATGATAATGTCATCTAAGAATACTTAACATGTTGTTAGTTTCAGTCTGCGCAACAACAAATCTGTAAATCTTTGAAAAGTGGCGGGTGCATTCCTCAAACCAAATGGCATTCTTACAAATTCATATAACCCCGTAGGTACAACAAAAGCAGTTTTATAGTGATCTGGGGGTGCAACAGGGATTTGATGATATCCAGAGTGCATATCAAGGATGGTAAAAAACTTAAAGTTGCCTAGTCGGTCTAATGTTTCATCAATACGCAGTGTGTCCCCATATCGACACACAGACAATAGGCTATCTCACCATTTACTGACTTTCTTGCCTCGATGACCACGGGGGACACCCACAAACTTGAGGAGGGCTGAATGATTCCTGCTGCTAATTGCTGCTGAATCGTATCTTCGACTAAAGATTGCAAATGATACGGTATACGATATGGCTTTTGCGCAATTGGCTGGGCTTCACCGGTCGGAATTTTGTGCTGAACCAAATCCGTGGCCGGTAGAAACCACTAGCTAAAATAGTACCTTTCAGTATTACAACATCTTTCACACCAAAGTTATCTATACTCACCGGTATTGCAAAACTTTTCTGTTTTCTTTCCGGTCGGCAATTACTTCTCTTAATATGAACTGACTGATGATCGAATACATCATTCTGGGGGAGCGGATCCACCAGAATTTCTGTCTTCGGCTGCTTCCGTTTCTTGACATCTATCCAAAGAATTTTTCCACTTCCGCCTCTTGTCCTTACAGGGTCAGTGGTTTTTATCGCCCACATCCGCGGTTTTATGGGAGACCGCGAACGGCGCATTTCACAGCTTCCTCGCGTCTGATGGGTTGGTACACTGCTGAAACAATGAATTGCTTCACCGAACTGCACAGTTCGCATTCGATAATTCACTATTCCCTGATAATGATGCAAGAAGTCGTTCCCTAATACGATGTCAAAATCATCTTTATTTAACCTTACTACTTCCATCTCCTGACTGTAATTATTCTCATCTATTTGCAGATTCACCACACACGAACCGGCAGGGACTATTATTTCTTCATCAAAGTCACTGATATGGAATCAGGGTGGCTGCAGCACCCTTCGATCATTTTTATCTACAAATAATACACTAATTTGTGCACCAGTGTCAAATAAAATCGTAACTACTTTGTTCCCGAGTACGCCACTTACACTAACATGTTCCACCTCTTTACTTTCTCCAGTCCTCACCGGGTGTATTATTCTGGTCTGGGGCATGGGCGGGTGGCGGAGCCTGCCCCCCACTCGTTTTCCACGTTTGACTCCACGTTGCGGTGGTGGCCACGCATCTGGTTAGAAAATTGGGACTTTGTTGGACGAACATTATTAAGCTGACCTACCGTCTGGCAAATAGTGGAGAAGGGTGCGCGACAGTGCATTTCCATGTGGTTGGGTCTCCCACAATGCTGACAAAATACTTCTTTTGCTAATACCGGTACTGTATCCGGCGGATGCAGTGCAGCAGCGCAATACATCTTCACATACTACCGCCAAATGAACAGCTTCAAACAAAGAGGGGCGGGAGGGGAGGCTGCTTTAACTTCTCCTCCAATACAGGAGTCAATACCGTGAACAAACACATCAAATACAAGCGCTTCTGCTTCCAAGCGCAAAACCCTGTTTTCACTGGCATTTTCACCTAGCTTGTAAGTACGACAAGATACGGCTCTTAGGCGATCTGCGAAAGCATCAAAATCCTCATTAGGCTTCTGCCTAAGATTTGATAATTGATCTCTGTAATATCCGGTACCTCTGGTGTCAGAATAACGCGTAGTTAATCCACTGGCCAAAACTTCAAACCCATGCGTATCGCGCAATTCGTCCACTGTCTGTATAAACATTCTGGCTTCCCCTGTCAACTTCAATCTGTAGATCAACCGGCCAGGCACAAGTATGACCCACATCACGAATATTCTGTACGAACATAACCACATTTTCATGGGACTTTCCAGAAAAGGTGGGAATGAAGTCAGCCACCGGAAAATTACTTACAGTTGCCATCTTAGCTGAAATTGTGGTAGTTGTATTAGTGACAGAATTAGTATTACTTGTCACGGGTTGTACATTTGTTACAGACATGAAGCTAGCCACAGGTATAGAAGTTCGCACACTGGCTTCTAGCGTCTGTTTCAAGACGCGGTTTTGCTTAATTAACTCTTGACTTTGTATGAACAATTGATTCATTCAAGTATTAATAACTTCGAGTGGGTCTTGTGAGGCAGCTGCCTCTTCGGGAGTATCCCATTCCATCACTCTCATTCCCATCGGCATGTTTACAAAATTAGGGGGCGCTAGTGACCCAAAAAAATGACTATTACAGAAAAGAAAGGTCACAAAATAACCTAATCCAGCAGCAGACGGCTCGTGATGTTAATGTTTGAAGCGACACTATGACTTACATGAGGGTTGGGTCGGCGCAATGCGTTGGCGGTGGCGACAGCACGATGGAGTGACGGTGGTGGGCACGGTGGTTTGGCCGGCAGCTGACATAGGTACGGGCAGGCAGCTGCTGGACCCTCGGGCAGCGGCGGATGTGTTAGTGGTGGACGACGGGGGCGGACCCCTCATGCGGCACCAGATGTGTTGGCAGCGGACGGCGACAGCTCGGCCGGTACTCAGCGGCAGGCCCCTGGCGCGATAGCGAATGATGCGACAGCATCCAGCTCGTGTGGCCGGTTCCAGCAGACTCAAATGGCCACGTCGCTGCAGCGCGCGCCCTGTGCGTTTCTACTAACACAGCCGCGGCCTGTGCGAGGCGAGCATGGCGGCCTACTAGTGCATTCTACACGCACAAACTGCTCGACGATAGAAGAGCATGACGAAGTGCAAGATACTGTGACATCGGGCTATTAGCAAGATACATTTGCCAAAAGAATTTAGGTTAGTGAGAAAGTCGCTATGGGAACGATCCCGTTTCTGACACCAGATTTGTACAGGATCACAGGAGTGGAAGGCGATGGGTGGGAATAAACTATTAGGGCAATTTTAGTTAAGAGGCCATTTATTGGCAGAAAGTGCATTCAAATGGGCCACATCCAAAGCATGGCCTGGTCAGTGTTGCCTAGACGGCGTTACCTCGTCAACACACGAGGGGGGGGGGGGGAGGGGCACGTGATTGAGATGGCCCACCCCGTTGCCGACTTGCTATTGCCAGACCGTGGGATGAGAAAATTACAGGCAGCCGAAGCCACCGGCTAATGCTGGACCGTAACAAGAGAATGAAATTAACCTTTCAAAATAAATTAACGGTAGAATTGCGTACTATCTGGCTCAACCTTCCATAGCCCTGTTTGATTGCTAAGGAAAATAAAGGAAAGACAACCATTCACCTATTTTACTTAATTTTATCCATTGTGGTTTGTGTTGATGCCATGGGTGAGTCTGTATGTAAAACATGGTAGGAAAAACCTCCATTTAAAATCACAAAAGCCAAATTTTTGACTGAAGGTGATATTTCTGTATTCATATTTTGCTAATTAAAGTATTGAAATGATTAATGGCTGAGCGCATGAACGGACACAGACGAACTGTCCGCCTAGGAGATGCCCAATACCCAGTAGCGGAGCATGCCCTCCAGCATAATTCTAGGGACCTAGGAACCTGCTACACCGTATGTGCCATTTGGCTTCTCCCACCCAACACCAGTCCCTCTGAACTGCGGAGATGGGAACTTGCACTCCAACACATCCTTTCATCCCGCCATCCCCCTGGACTGAACCTACGTTAAACAACCTCACTCCCATTCACTCTTCAGTCTTCTCCTCTTTCCCTTTCCTCTTTAGCCATTCACGCATCTTTTCATCCTACATAGTTGTGTTTATCTTTATACTATATTCCTCTTTACTTCTGTATGCATCCTCTTTGGTTTGAAGCTGGCACAGTACTTAACAGTAGAATATCTTTGGCTTCCCTCTGACAACCATGCCTCCATCCTTGCTACCCTCCCTGTTTACCTTTCCCTGTTGCTTCATAACCTGGGTTGTGAGTAACTGAATCCACTTTCCCTTCTTCCCTTTTTTCCCCTCTCTCCTCCCTGATGAAGGAACAAAGTTCCGAAAGCTAGGAATGTAAATTTTCAGTTCTGTTTTGTGTGTATCTATTGGCTGTACTGAGCTGAGGTAAGTACTGGCCAGCCCCTCTATCTCTTTGTTAGTATTTAATTAAAGTATTGCCCATAAATAGTTTATTATAGTTTACTTGTGTACAAAAATAGTTCTTTTGGAGAATAAGAATGAGTCATTTTGTTACTATTCTGTGGGGTACAATAATTTGGAGAAAAGGAAAGTAGAAAAAGTTTAACTGTTTGTTGTTTTTGAGCTTTTGTCATGAATACTGAAGATCATATGTCAGGAACAGTCTTGGCACATAAATTATGTTGGTTAATCAGATCTTCAGGCTTTCAATCTTGAGTGTATCAAATGTTGCTGAAGCGGAATTCTTACGAATGTGACAGTGGAGCATATGGGAAGAAGTTACAAGAAATATATTCCAGTTTCCTTAGTTTTACTCGAGCAATATACTTGGTGTAGCCAGTGGAAAGATCATTCTATGGTACTAAAACAGTTATAACGTTCAAATCCACAGCGTATAATGAAATAGAAGATTCAACAATGAGTTAGGTTTGTTGGGAAGGGATAAGTAGCATTCTTGCCCAAATATTAAATTGCTTACTTATAACACTGTCACTGGGAGAAGAAGTAGCTGGAAGTGACAAACCATATGTTGTTGTTAATAAAATCAACAATGCACCTGTGGCAATCAGTATAATTGGACAACAGCATTTTCATGATTTCTGGTTATAATCATTATAGCTTAACTGGCTGCATTTTGTATTGGTGACAGTGACCTTCTCTCCCTCCCCATCTAAACTAGGTTTAGCCTAGTCTCAAAGATGTATACATACTAGTGACCTGCTCCAGCTTCACTTCATATCTATGGCAAGAACACATATATGGCAAAGAGGCAATAAATTATATACATAAACCTTCCTCGTTAATCAGTATATCTGTTAGTGAAAACCATATTAAAATTCCTTTATTTATAATACGAATAAATGTTCAATTGAGGAACTCTTAGTATGCAATATACTGCTGTAACTAAAATTTGTCTGTATCAGCTTACATTTCTTTGTAAACAATTCTCTCATAAATGTAAAGCTTACCATTTAAACACTGTCCTTAGGTTCCCAATTGTCACATGCCAAGTCACTTGTGACACACAGTGAGAATCCTACCATTCAGTAATCATGTTGCAACATTCTTATCTGTCTTTTTATGGTTGTGACAGAGTACTACATGTCAGATAAAATTGACAGTCTCTTTGATAACTGTAGTAGCATATTTTCAGTAACTTAAAATTAACCAAAGTCGATACATAGAAAGTTTGCCACTTGTGTTATTTGTAATTGATTATTTTATTCCTTGTCCCATACATTACATTTAAGATTCTTATTTAACCATTTTTTAGTGGTTAGCCTTGAATAAGTATTTAGGAAGGATAGAAATAATTAGCATTTAGGTTAATTCAGATACCAGCAGTGTCTCATCTGGTAAAAAAGGAGCCTAGCAGTATTCTTGGTTTCTTGTACTGGTGAAAACGTATACACTAATTACCACAAAATGCCATGCCATGTAGTATGAATGCCAAGGCTCGCAGAGAGAGACACTAATAAAATCTGTTTGGGCTTCCAGTTGGCAGGTAGTTAAAATCCTAAGTGCTTTCAGCTGGATTCTTTTCTGGCATTGTCAAATGGAAACTTGCTGTATGTCAACTCATTGCTATTGTTGTGCTACCAGCTGTGATGTCTGTTGTGCCCAGTCCATCACCAAATAAGTCCATATTTGTTCCATGTCCACTTCAATCTCAAGAGTGCTGGATCCTGTATTGCACTGAGTTACAGGCTACTGTCTTTATTGAGTGTGTTTTCTGAGATTTTAATGTCAATTGCTAATTTTGCTATTGTGTAACAGAAGAGGAAGAGGACTGCAGAGAAATGGAAAAGAAAAATTCATCTGTCTCTTGCAATGACAACATTGTGACAACAGAAATAAAAAATGTTTCATTATAAACATTACAAAAAGATACGGAAGCAGTTGCCATCTCTACACTTTAAGAAAATAAGTTCGTATTGATGCCACGGAGTGTCCCCATCTGTGAAATAAAAATAGGTGTACTCATAATGATCAGAGTGTGAACAAAATTCATCGTGAAAGTAGGCAGGTCCTTCAAAATACTGTAGCAAGAACTTCCGACACTGAAGTGTAATAGCAACACCAAATGTAGCGGGAAGAGGTAGACGGCACCATATTAAGACTCTTCCGAGCTTTCCAAGTGATTTATTGTTTCCAACTACAGTGCCGCGTTCCCCTCGGTCTGCCGTCACTGGGTCACTTCGCTGTCTGCGAAATGGCTTGGCTTGGAATGGCTTGGCTTGGAATGGCTGCCTCAGTGACCCGTGCAGTGCACTGCTGTGTGACGTCAGGATGCACCAACAGTTGACTCAGTGGACTTCCTCCCTGCCAACTCAGTGCCGGTCACCGGGAGCCGCAGGTGGCCCGCTGCACGCTTCTTCGCAGTCGTGATTCAGATCACAGGGACAACAAGTGTCTGCAATCCTATGTCAGAATCTGTGGCCCTCGCCTCGGGATGTCTCCGGTGCTTATTGAAAGCCAAGACGACTGCCTGTGGTATTGAGCCGTGATGTGGCCGACTGCTGGCTGGCTACAGACCCCGTGTTGGCCTCAGAGGTTCGAACCAGCGACCTGCCGTGGACTGGAATGCTGGCGCCCATCTGCTGCTGCGTGTAGCCAGTGGTGTGACATGCCCCGCCATCCAGGAGAGCTGCCCAACTTGAACGCCTTGTTAGAAAATTGGCACCTATTTATACGCAGCTGTGCGCCTCTGTTTTGCTTATGCGCCGTTCTGCGTCATGTACTCAATAACACTTAGGTTAGCCAGTGGGCCCCTTCTGCCTGTGACTTGTGCCATACGAACCACTGCGTGTACTTTTTCTGGCGGTTCTACGCCCCTGTGGCCTCTATTTTACTTCGCAACTGCTGGTGAGTGTAACTCACTGTAAACAGGCCCGCACCTGGCTGTAACTTGCGTGCTCAGAAATATTGCACCAAAACTGAATTTTCCTATCCCAAACGGTAGTACCGCTGCAATACAAACAACTGATATTTTGCATGACTAGGACTGAAAACAGTTGACTTTGTTGTAGTATCTGCTCATTGTAGTTCTGTCAACTGAAAGGAGGGACTGCAGCTGCTACCATGTACAGGCAGTCTAAGGCACAAAAAACTGGCTGAAATATGAAGAGGGATGCCTATCAACAATTGCCATAGGTCTAGCATTAAAAATAATGAGAAAGACACCAAAGTTTGTGATGTATAATGTCAAGAAAGCAGATGGTTCCACCAGCTGAATTATTTGTCAGCAAGTTTGAGACAGTGATGTAATTGTCAGTTTTGATGAGGTATCATTATTTATGCATGTTTCCATCAAAGACTGTACAGACTTGCTGTCTCATTTCTTTGACTGTTTTTCTACTGTTTAAATACAGCCAGATGGACAGCATTTTGACGGGAAGTTCCTTAGCTCTATTCATCGTGAACTTTTTCTTATGAGGAAATTACCTTAGGCACACCTCCAATAAAGCCTAGTTGACTTTATTGCTCTGTCAACATATCATCTGGCTCCATGGAGATGGAAAAACTCTTGGGAGTTCTGGAAGCACCTGAGGGCCATTCATTACGATCACATCATGTACATGACGGAGGTTGAGACTGACAGTACCTTGACATCATCATCCACTGATAAACCTGTTTGACTCAGCATAGTGTTTATAGGAAACCCACCCATATGACTGATATTGCACTCTTTCAGCTACCTCGATTGCACACAAAAGTGCAGTGTTGTGAAGACTGTAGTGTATTGTGCAGTATCAGTTTCAGAGGTACAAAACTTTGCCGGAAACTAAGCCACCTTTATAATCATTATAATGGTACATTTTTCGATCATCATCAGATTTCACAGGCCATTTCTGGACATGCATGAACAAAGCACTGCTGAAAACCAGAACAAGAAGATTGCATTGTTGGCATTTTGCGTTTCAGTGAAGACATGCCATCAAATCAGTTTTCAGGGCCCCAGCAAAAATGACAGCTCATGAGGCCTTTGAAAGACAGTGTAGGCCTTGGAACAACTGGCATACATAAAATACCATGTTTGTGTGATTGCTAATGCATGAGATAGACTATGTACAATGTGGAGTAATAAAGAGGAGTACATGGGATGTGTATGCCTATGCTATCCATAAATCAGCTGTGCAAAACATGCTTCACAAAATGGACAATGAATTGGATCCAGTGACATAGGTCATTACAAGGACAGATGAGTTCTGGGATATTATTAAAATAAACTGATTTACACTAAAATCTGAGAACTTACTCTTAATAAAGATGGCAGCCTGTGACTTACTACAGCATAATGTTGGAGCATGGCAGAGTTCAAGGGCATGGCAGAGTTGGGGACAGTGCATTTGGCACTAGTAGGACAATAGCTATATAAGAACAATTCACTGTTAAACCAGTTGCTTATTGCCATCCCAGTTTCATTGTTAAATCAGCTGATAAGCCCAGTCACGGACACTGGAGAAAGTTTCTGATAACTGATTTGCAATTTACAAGAGTCAGCTGCTGCTGATGGTGCTGCTGACAAATTTGCTTTTCTTAATGTAAACGTCACTCTCAGATTAAGTCTTAGGCCTGTTCCAACCAGTTGACTGCTGCTTACAAGGCAGCTTGAGGCATGATTTATGATCGTGAGACATGATCGAAATGTTGCCAGACCATCCAGCAATCATTGCCAGTTGATGTATCCTGATTGTGTCACTGCTTTTTTTTTTTTTATCAAAACAACTCCTCATTTGGCTTTGTGATGTAGAGTGGACCCTGTTCCAGACCTCCTTACGTCAGACAAATTCTGAGGAGATACTCTGAATTGAACCCACACCAAAAGCAGCAACACTAACCATTTGGATAGGGAGGGGGTCCTTTGCTGTATTTTGTAGATAAAATTATCTGCGCGTGAAGGTGATGCTAAAGACTGTCCCAGACACTGATATTGTAATTCTAATGTTGGAAAATATCTAATTTCATCTGTTGCCTATTCCCTACCTATCCGTTAGTATAAAAAGTGCCATTCGGTTTCTTACATGTAATCCCAATTTGTGTTAATAGGTGATTATGCAGGATTTGATGAAAATGAACCTACCTCAAAAACTGGTGGAAAAGGTGAAGTGATCAGAAAGCTGAAAGACAAATATGGGTATTCAACTTTAGTATTAATAGGTGATGGAGCTACAGATTTAGAAGCATGTCCACCAGCAGATGCATTTATTGGTAAGTCAAACTTTGGGTCCTACTATACATTGGTGGTCTGAGTGTGCTGCGAAACATGGAATTTAAAACCCATGTTAGTTTTAGATGTTAATTTTGAAAACATTTACCTGTTTATACATCTGTCATTTCCCATGATAGATGTATATACTTTTTATGACAGTATACAGCCTCAACATTGTAACTGTGGGCAGGCTAAATATCGTGAAAGGTAAACTAAAAATGAAAAGGATGAATTCTGTAAAGCTTTAGAACTTACTACAGTGGATTGCGAGTAGTGCAGTGCTTGATTTTAGTGGGAGAATAGGAACTGAGGTACATTATCTATGAAATAGTGCATTAGATTAGTTTGAAGCTTGGGAAGACAAGCAGGCAACATGTTACCAGAAGGCACACTATTTAACATTTGTGATCAAACAAGGTGGCTAATAATTAACCCATTAATGCCTAGAATTATTAAGTTTGCATTTCCTACTTAAAAATAGCTGTAGTTTTGTAACAGATTCATTGTTAATACTTAAATTTAATTTGTACTTATACAGTCCTGAAAATTGATATCAACTTAAATTTCCATTGGGCACTTAAGGTAACAAATGAAACACATTTCCAGATTTATTACAGATTATTAGTTTTTTAATACTGTTGCTGTTACACATTCTTACTTACTTTTAAAAAATAGTTTGAAACACTGAAATCAGTTTAGAGTCATAAGAAATTCTCACCTGAACCATATTTTCTCTCACTCTTCTTAGCTTAGTCGCTCAAAACAATCTGAACAAACTAGTCTTGGCAGTTCACACGCATATACACAGTTTGATTCTGACATACCTTACATCTACAATGCTTAGATTGTCCTTTGACAATGAGATGATCTTTTCCATCTTGTGTTATATCATCTAGTGGAAGAAATCATGATGATAGATCAGGTTTTGCCCTACAGGTGCCATGTGTTTTCAAAATTTGAAGCACAACTTGCCTTTGATACTGAAGATATGGGAAATCATTTGTCAACCTCCTATATAACAACTTTCCCTTTACACAATGTGTCAATACCCCAAGCAAGCAGGACCGCCATTTTTTAATCCTTGTTTCTGTCCTGTATAGGGCCGCGAAGTGATCATCCATATCAACCTCTCCCATATGTGGATTATATTGCTTCACAGCATGTGGCTTCTTTGCAGTTACTTTTTCTATCTGTTCTTCTGAATCTTTTTGCATTTTATGAAGGTTCCACATTATCGAGTTAGAAAGAACTGTCATTAGTGCATTGTCATTTCATCTTATTGTTGTCAAGTGGCCATTAGATACTGGAACACATTTTCCTCTGTCTCTCTCTTTTTTTGTTTCCAGATGCGTTCTGTGATGGCATGTTCAATTATTTTGCAACTGTGTTGTCTGACATTCACTGTGCCACCCTGGTTTCTTCTGCAAAGCTCTTCCAGCAATGGAACCAAAGTAAACTAACTGTCAGAGTAGATTTGTGTTGCACCTGGAATATTTCTGTAATGAATTAAACCAGTCACAACATTCCCACCATGAGAAAGACCAGTTTTTAGGTATATTCATGTGTGTGCACCACAGTAAGGTTCTGTACGTGTATTGTAGCCATAAGTATTTGCCAAAACCCACAATGTGAAACCAGATCTGATTGGTTTGCCTTTGATAAACTGTTTAGTGCCGTGCTTCCCATAATAGGGTACAGTACTCTCATTAATAGACACTGCACTGTCAGAGGAAACTTGTTCAAAAGTGTCACTGAGAAACTTCAACAGTGGCCTCACTTTATAAAGCCCATCTTCATTTATGTTTGTGTTGTCATTAGAGTTCATATATTGCAAGATTTCTTTTGTCTCATAGATACTGAAACTAAAACTAGTTTGCAACCAGATTTGTTTCTTTTCTTCTTTCTTTTTGTGTAGTCTGTGGTAACCTGTGAGAACCAGTATTCCCAGGACAGTACAGAGCTCATCATAGGAAACATTCAAATTATGTGCAGTGTATAAATTTCTTGTATTTGAAATAAAATGTAATAAATGTGGACCGTAAGACTTGTATTCTTCTTTTAGTTTCCAGCTTGACTTCTCCATCTGCCCTATATTGAGACAGTCGGTTTTTTACTTGATTTGGTTCTCGAATGTTTGGGTGGAGATGGAGTCTCTGCAGAGTTGTCAATTTCTTCTATTGCGTCTGGCCGTTGACTTTTCTCCTCACTGCAATATTTTGACTTAGCTTGGCCTTCTTCTTTCCTTTCATACCTACAACAGGTGATGTGGTAGTAGTCTCCATGGAATCCTCAGCTTCTACTTCTTCTTGTTGACGTTTTCCACTTACTGCAAAACTTTAACTTGACATACCTTCAGTACTTACAATGGGATACCTGCTGAGTCTTCTTAAGGGCAGCCATACAACAGTTAGTAATGGGTGGGGGTCCAAGACTGAGGGTTTGGAGTATTTTTAATATTTTGGAAGGTAAATGGCAATTTGTCAGAAGCCATAAAAAATTCCCATCTTTGTCCCTGTTAAATACCTGTGCAATATCAACTTTTAAATAATTTTCTTAAAAGAAAAACACCTGATTACACAATATCTTTTCCTTTCTCTGATTTGGTGTCGTCCTCTCCCCCCCTGGGTATGGGTGCCCTTGCTTCTTCTCCTTGACTGCACTGCAAAATTTTGCCTTGATGTGCCTTTCTTCTTTCCTTTTGTATTTACAACATATTTAATTTCCTCCAACTGAACTTGTGCCTGTGCACTTAGCATACGTGCAGGGAGATAACATGGGGTTTCCTTAAACTTCATCAAATAAATTGGAATCTTCATCAGTATCTAGTAAGGAGGGGCGACACCAACTGCTTGTGTTGTTCCGTTTCCATCATTCTCAAAAAAATTATTATTGCATCTACTGTTCATAAATTATCATCAAAACTAAAAAAAACCACAACTGCTCAATGACAACTAAAGATGCCAGACATATTTTCCCAAACATAAATCATACTAAAAATTCCAAAAAAAATCCTACATATAATTTAGACTATTTATTACAAGACAGCAAAGAAAATTTACTTCCAATACTCAACTGTTATCGTGTACTTACATTTTTCATGGAAGTTGTTCTTAACACTCATACATACCAACAGATTAACATTTATATGCAGCAACAAAGAACTGCAAACTGATACTCCAGAATTTCAACATAGTAATATGTCTATAACAGCTACCATCATTTAAATTGTGTACATTACCACTGCAGCCAAAGTTAATTTTTAAATTCCTTGGCAACTTTGTGCCTTTGGGCATTAATGGGTTAATATAGAGGACCCATACTTGCGTGCACTCTCTCTCTCTCTCTCTCTCTCTCTCTCTCTCTCTCTCTCTCTCTCTCTGTGCGTGAGTGTGTGTATGCATTTAGCATAGCTCTGGACCAGTTGGTGCAATTTTGACCAAACTTGGTACACTAACTAGGGTTTGGGGTAGGAGTGACAAAGAGGTGCAGTGTAAAAATATCAAAGAAACTGGTATTAGTGACAGATCCAGTAGCAAGACTGGTCGGTGACAGTCCTGATGACATTTAAGCCCTGTTCAAATACAAAGGATGTTCTGTAAGTAATGCAACATTTTTTTTCTTTTTTCTGTAAATTGCGGTTGAAAAAATGTTTGTTATGGAACATTGTGGAAAATTCTCACTTCAGCTCCTGTAGTTTCACGAAGTTGAGATAGGTGGTGGAACTATAAGTAACTTTTAAAATGGCATCTGTAGTGGAGGCGCATTCCAAATAGAGCTTTTCTTCAGTTTCTTTAGAGCATTGCAAATATTCATAGGCACGTGCAGAAGGTGTACAGAGACCTGGCAGTGAATGAAAGCACAGTGAGTCACGTGGTGAGGCATCTGTCATTGTTGTAACACGATTGCATAAAACAGCAATCCATGGAAGTGACTTCAGTGCATTTGTTGCCACAAATGTGCAAATGAACTTCTCCTCAGTGATTATGCAAGGCTTCACACAAGTCTGCACACCTGAGAGGAAGTTGCAAATCTTCATTGAACTGGTCTTCCTCATCCACCCTACGACCCAGATCTCGCGCCTTCCAACTTCCATCTGTTTGGCCCAATGTAGGGTGCATGCCGCAGTAAGCAGTATGTGGATAATAGGGAGGTTAAGGATGCAGCAAGACGTTAGCTCTGATGTCGACCAGTAGAGTGATACAATACGGGCGTACAAGCCCTCCCAGTAACGTAGCATAAGGCCATTGCATTGAACAGAGATTATGTCGAAAAATAGGATTTTGTAGTCAAAAGAGTGAGGAATAATATGGTGTATTGAAATCCTAAATAAAACCAATGTACTTTCAGAAGGAAAAAAAAGTGTTGCATTATTTTAAATTTCTGTTAAGTTTTATAATCATATTCCTGTGACTTGATGTGGGAAATAATTATCTTCTTGTAAATGTATTTGTATATTCTGGTTGGAGTGGTTGAAAGACTTACGTAGTTACTACTACTACACACACACACACATTTTTATTCGTCAACAAAAGTGTTTAAGCTAAAAGAGGACAGGTCACAAATAATTTTCTTAGAGGTACTTAGGTGAATCAAAGCTCACCAGGATGTGTGTGTGTCACACAGTAAATGATTTGTCAGAAATTTGACTTGAAAACCTGCCGTCCTTTCAGGTGTCCTCTGTGCCTTGTCACTTCGGTAAAGTCTACGGAGATGGACAAAGCTATGGAGAAAGAGGCAGCCACAGCATTTGTACCATATACCAGAAAGCTCCCAGGGAAAATCAGACACAGTCTCAGAAAGCACCAAGTAAAAAAGTCTTCTGCCTGCCCAATAAAACAGGGCATTATTGCAAAATGTCAAAGACAGGTTCAGTTTACTGAAGGCCAGGGTCACCAAATTCCATGACAATGTGGCAATACATATATTGGACAAACTTTACACCATCAAAGATTGCTGACGAGAACACCAGTAGCACACTTACAAATGCAACAAGCTGACGGCTGGGGCAGTCGGAATGCATGTACTGTCACTGCTCCAGTTGTGTGTCACCGACCTCAATAACCAGTGCAGTTGTCTCTTCAGTCACTGATTGACACCTTCGTGTGCAGACAGTGTACAGAGTGCCTCATAGGGAGAAGGAATAAGAAGTCAGTCGTGCTCCCCAGGAGGTCAGTTTTTGTGTGCAATTAATGTGTTTTATCAACCAAATGTTTCGTCCTTAACACTATGAACCATCGGTAACATGAGGACTGTTCAGTCAACTAATACACCAGGAGAAACTGAAGAATCATGTATTTTCTGTTAGCTGTTGCACCTAACAAATTACTTGTCGTATACTGCTGAAATTTTTACAGTCATTGATTTTCCACAACTCATCCTTTTGGTGTTCCTCAACATTCTGACAAAAAGAGGAGATGTAATGGTCTCCACATTTTATCTGATTAATTATGCTAATTATATCTTTGTGCATAAACAGTGAGACTTCTCACCACTGTAGGTTATGCTAATAACTATTACGTACTTCCTTATTTTCACAGACATACAAACACTTTGCTTCACTGCCCTAAACTATAGTTCTCTGCAAGAACTAAATATATTTTCCCTGTACTGCATCACATAAGACAAAGCGTTGGAGGTGGAAATGGCAATCTGGTTCAAATACTTGTATCTGGTGGCCAGCTCTATATTTTGGTACAATTTAAACCTACTAAATAACAGTATATGTAGTTCCCATATATTGTATGAGAAACACTTCCTCCTCCACAGCCTCAGCATCCATAGTAAATATTTTTTTCAGATGCTAAGAAATACACCAGACAGCCGTGTCATCATTATGTCCAAAACAAATCAATCATCTTGACAGCAAATGAGTTAATGTATCTTGTAACACTCCTGCTTCCTATACATTTATGAAAATTTGATTCAAAAAGTTTTTTAAGTCCTTAACTGCAATTCTCACAGGTAATTAAATGTGATTATTGCAATATCTTAATAGTTTTGAAGCAAGAAGTATGGGATGATTTGTCTGTGTAGTTTGAAAAAATCACTGCTGCCAGTGATTGTTGACTGTGATAATTCTTCATCCTGCTTCCCAATGTATGTTGTGGATTTTCCATCTGTTAATTATATAAGAGATGTGGAATGGATTTTATAGTTTCCAAATAAGTTTTGACACCCATGAAAAATAAACTCTTCTTTTATTACAGTTTTGAGTTCTAACAACATACTGGTCACAACTGCACTGACTGACTTTGACGTAACACCGGCCCTTATACAGGATGGTCCATTGATTGTGACCGGGCCAAATATCTCGCGAAATAAGCGTCAAACGATAAAACTACAAAGAACGAAACTTGTCTAGCTTGAAGGGAGAAACCAGATGGCGCTATGGTTGGCCCACTAGATGGTGCTGCCATAGGTCAAACGGATATCAACTGCGTTTTTTTAAAAATAGGAACCCCCATTTTTATTACATATTCATGTAGTTCGTAAAGAAATACGAATGTTTTAGGTGGACCATTTTTTTTGCTTTGCAATAGATGGTGCTGTAATAGTCACAAACATATGGCTCACAATTTTAGACGAACAAGTGGTAACAGGTAGGTTTTTTAAATTTAAATACAGAACGTAGGTACGTCTGAACATTTTATTTTGGTTATTCCAGTGTGATACATGTACTTTTGTGAACTTGTAATTTCTGAGAACGCATGCTGTTACAACGTGTTTACCTGTAAATACCACATTAATGCAATAAATGCTCAAATAGATGTCCATCAACCTCAATGCATTTGGCAATATGTGTAACGTCTTCCTCTCAACAGTGAGTAGTTCACCTTCCGTAATGTTCGCACATGCACTGACAATGCGCTAACACATGTTGTCAGGTGTTTTTGGTGCATCACGATAGCAAATATCCTTCAACTTTCCCCACAGAAAGAAATCCGGGGACATCAGATCCGGTGAACGTGTGGGCTTCGACGACCAATCCACCTGTCATGAAATATGCTATTCAATACTGCTTCAACCGTACACAAGCTATGTGCCGGACATCCATCGTGTTGGAAATAAATCGCCATTCTGTCAAGCAATGAAACATCTTGTAGTTAATATCTGTAGAACATTATGTAGGAAGTCGGCATACATTGCACCATTTAGATTGCCATCGATAAAATAGGGGCCAATTATTCTTCCTCCCATAATGCTGCACTATACATTAACCCGCCAAGGTTGCTGATGTTCCACTTGTCGCAGCCATTGTGGATTTTCCGTTGCCTAATAGTGCATATTATGCCGGTTTACGTTACCGCTGATGGTGAATGATGCTTCGCCGCTAAGTAGAACGCGTGCAAAAAATCTGTCATCGTTCCGTAATTTCTCTTATGCCCAGTGGCAGAACTGTACACAATGTTCAAAGTCGTCACCATGCAATTCCTGGATTCCTAGTGGATAGAAATATGGTACGGGTGCAGTCAATGTTGATGTAGCATTCTCAATACTGACGTTTTTGAGATTCCCGATTTTTGTGCAGTTTGTCCGCTACTGATGTGCGGATTAGCTGCAACAGCAGCTAAAACACCTACTTGGGCATCATCATTTGTTGCAGGTCGTGGTTGACGTTTCACATGCGGCTGATCGACCTTTTCTGCAATTGGTAAACGGTCCATTTTAACACGGGTAATGTACCGTGAAGCAAATGCCGTCCGCACTGGCGGAATGTTATGTGATACCACGTACTTATACGTTTGTGACTATTACAGCGCCATCTATCACATAGCGAAAAAAGTGGTCCAACTAAAAAATTCATATTTATTTACGTACTACATGAATACGTAACAAAAAATGAGGGTTACTATTTTTAAAAAAACGCAGTTGATATCTGTTTGACCTATGGCAGCTAGTGGGCCAACCATAGTGCCATCTGGTTTCCCCCTTCAAGCTAGACGAGTTAGTTCTTTGTAGTTTTTTCGTGAGATATTTGGTCCAGTCACTATCAATGGACCACCCTGTATACATGGATGACAATGCATAGTTATTTTTATATTGTTAGAATTCAAATTTTTCATATTTTACATTCAACACTATTAAATGAGATTTTAAATAAATTGACTTGTAATACAAAAAGCTTTCCTATGATAAATTTTATAAAATAAATCCCTCGACAAGTAATATCCAACTATGTAAGATTTCATCAAAAGCAAATTGGCATTCTGATAATATTCCTACTCGATTTTCTACTAGGTTATTTAAAATTATTCTGTCTCAACTGTAATGTTTAACTCAGATTACACTATTTGAGTTACATATATTAAGACACACGCATTTACTCTCATGTCACAAAACTCGCGAGATAGTGATACGCACATACACGCATGGCGATAGTCTCGTGTACACAAGGTATAAAAGGGCAGAGCATTGGTGTAGAAGTATTCATACCCTGGTGATTAATGTGAAAAGTTTTCCCAATATGATTATGGCCACACAACAGGAATCAACAGACTCCGAATGTGGAATTGTAGTTTGGGTTAGATGCATGGGACATCCAATTTCAGAGATTTTTAAGGAATTTATTGTTCTGAGGCCCACAAGGGTGAGCCAAGAACACCAAATTTTTAGCATTAGCTCTCACAACAGACAACGCAGCAACCGACAGCCTTCACTTAATGACAGAGAGCAGTGGCATTTGCGTGGAGTTCTTGGTGTTAACAGGTAAGCCCGACATAAATGCTTTTTCTAAGCCTGGTATTACACTTATATCAAATTTCTTTATCGAAGATTTGATCAGATATTGGTCAAATATATTTGACTAAGATCTTTGACATGGCACTAAAAAGGGGTATTACACTGTCATCATATTTTTCGTCAAAGTTCAAGATGGCTGACAACAACAACTTGTTATTAACCGCAGCAGTTGCATGTACCACAATTGCACTGTGTGCACATGAGGAAAGGAAACGTACCTGGGTGAAGCCTTGGGTTTTAGTCGAGCCGTACATCAATTACTTAAGAATGGATGAGCATAAATTTCTGTATGTGCTCAATGAAGTGTATCCTCATATCACAAAGCACAATACTTACTTAAGAACTGCTATATCTGCAGAAGATTCCTTGCTACAGGAGGGTTGGATTAGGTCAGGTCTCCAATCTTGGTATTCAGGGCACCTCACATTGTAAAGTGCATCATCAGCCTCATACATCTCTATTAATTTTGTAGTTGTTGGTACACACCAATTGTATTTACCAGCAATGTTTATAAAAATACTACAGATGACAGAACACTGCAGCGATGCTAGCATTCCACATGCTAACATGTCACATTGCAGTGAACAGAAGACAAGTGACTTCTTTGACCAAATCTACAGCGAGGCTCTAGATTTGATCAAATATTTGACGACATTTGACAAAGTTCCCTATTACACCATCAAATTTCTTTGACAAAGATACTGGACAAAGAAATTTGATAGTGTAATACTGGCCTAACCAGCCTGACATTGCCTGCAGCCCCTCTCCTGGGCTCATATCAGTTGCACCCTAGATGACTGGAAAACTGTGGCCTAGTCAGATGAGTCTCAGTTGTAGTTGGTAGGAGCTGATGGTAGGGTTTAAGTGTGGCACAGACCCCACAAAGCCATGGACCAAGTTGTCAACAAGGCACTGTGCAATCTGGTGGTGGTTCCATAATGGTGTGGGTTGTGCCTACAAGGAAGGGACTGGGTTGTCTGGTTTGACTGAACCAATAATTGACTGGAAACAGTTATGGTAGGCTACTTGGTGTACATTAGCAGCCATTCATGGACTTTAAGTTCCCAAACAATAATTTCATATCACCAGACCACAATTTTTTGCTGTTGGTTTTGAAGAACATTTTGCACAATTCAAGCAAATGATTGGGCCAGCCAGACTGCCTGACATAAATCCCATCAAGCATTTATGGGGCATAATGGAGAGGTCCATTCATGCACAAAGTAGTGCACCAGCAACACTTTGACAATTATGGGCAGCTGTAGAGCTATATGGTTAAAAATTTCTGGGTGGGACTTCCGATGACTTCTTGTGCATGCCACATCAAGTTGCTTCTCCATGACGAGCAAAAGATGGTTGACACAATATTTGGAGATAGCTCATGACTTTTGTCACCTCAGTGAATAAATCAATACATAATTTCAGGTAACTATTCATATACAAATTTAATAGCAAAAATTGGAAAATAGTTACACAGATGGCTCAGAGTTGTGGTGTTAAAAGTAGTGTTCACAATGCTTGCGCCTAAGAAATTAACAAATGGGAATTATATCTGGTGTATTTGTTGGTTTCTATCTACCCATCAGGTTTTGACTTAAACAAATATCTCTGGCTGCTGCGTACTTTTTCACCTTCCATGTTATCCATACACCATTTTTGTCCATCTGCTCATGGAGTGTCCCAATTTTTCCACCTCTCAATATCAATATTACATCCATTTATTGATCCGTTTGCTCACATTCACTCTTCTGTTTCCACTTTTTTTTCCCCGATACACTAAAGACTATTATTCATTAGCTTTTTTGAATGCATATTTTATTTCTTTTCCATGGTATCAGTTTTCTGTTTCTTTCTTGTTAGCTGCAGTGTCATCAGTTGTTTGCATTGCATATTTTTCTTCAGTTAATCACGTGACTAATTGGCTCATGTGCTGGTGCTGCTAAGCTGTTGTGTATGTGGAAAGCTACGGTACTGACATCTCCAACAAAATCTTCTGCTTGGTTATCTCTTTGTTGGATGACTGGCTAGCTGACCTTCCCACCATCACATGCAGTTTTGTTGTTTTATTTGTATATTAAATTTTGCGCTGGTTGGTAGACTTTACCAGTGAATTGTTGGAAAGTGAAGGATATGTGATCTATAATGGTATTGTCATTAAAACAAAACTTGGTGTACAGGATCTGGGCTCAGTGACTTAATGGGACACGTATTTGATGAAATTAATTTTGTAAATTTAGAAAACATTGTCAACAGGAGAACAGCAATTTAGCGCTAGAATTTGGTTAAAATAAATCTAGATCACCAAGCGATCTAGACTGTTATTTTAATGAAATTAATTTAGTATGCTGTTTGTTTGTTCAGTCACTGAATGAAGGCATCATTTATCTGACTACACATTAATTTTACTTGGTGTGTTTGGTAATCAATTAATTTACGGAAACCAGTTGCCAAAACTTCTGAATGAAGATGGTCAGTAAACAGCTGCATCTGACTTGTCACCAATGTTGTACATCCGCAGCTCATGGACTAGTGGCTGGTGTTGCTGCCTCTGGATCTGGGGTCCCGAGTTCAATTCCCAGCCAGGTTGGGGATTTTCTCTGCTTGGGGACTGGGTGTTTGTGTTTTCATCATTCGTGATCAGGGGTGCTGACTTATAAAAAAAATATTGGGGGGCCCATGCTGGAGGTCATGCCCCATCAAATTTCCTAAATTTTAGATGAAAAAAAAAGCGAGTTTTAAAGCTTTTTTTTTTTAAGCATTTTAGTCATATGATCAACATTAGAACCCCGAAAACTGGACTCTCGATAACTCGACACTTCGCGAAACTAGACAAGCCTGACACATTTTTTTGGCTTTGAAAAAAACAAAACATACACACACTCAATATTTTTGTAAAAAGCTAATTTAATTTACATTAATAATTATGCTTATAGACTATTACAGAGCAGTGAATATATAGCTTTGAAAAGACTGAAATTATATTTAAATAAATCCTAAACTATCATTAAGAGAATAAAACTTAAAATATTCCTGTCACACAGTGATAGCACTTTGATTAATAAGTGAAATAGCTAATTTAAACTTACTTTCAATAATACTCAGGGTTCATTAAATAAAAACAATACCTCAAAGTTAATGCTTTAATACAGTTAACAAAGTTAGTACAGTATGCCTAATACTTCCAGCCAAAAAGTGTGTAAATAGCGGGTCTTAATTGAGTCTTACATCCTAAAAATATGTAAGTATTTGAAAATAACTAATACAATACAATAGTAATACAGTACTAAACTAGTACTAACATTTTGAAACTGAAAATTTAACATTACATGTGTATTTAATTCTCTATTTTATAAAGATTTTTAATATTGCTCTAAATGTCATTATTATGGCTAGAGTGTCTTTAAAAGGTGCAAATGTCAACTGTCTGACTGGATTACTGAATATGAAGTCATTGATGACTGGTCGGATATCCAATTCATCGAAAACATCTTGGTGAGCATGAAGAACAGCCAAGTTGTTCAATTGCTTCTGTCCTATCGTTGATCGGAATTATGACTTCAGACGTCTGAGGGCGCTAAATGACCATTCTGCTGTTGCTGTCATGATTGGAACTACTTGGAGAAGCTTAATGCACTTCAGTACTTCAAATAGCATTTCTCCAACTGCAGGTTCTTGTGTAATGTACTTTCTTACATCACGCATGTTTTTTAAGACCAGTTGTTTTTTATTAGCAATATCGGCAAACATATTCAAATGTAAGAGCAGTCTCTCAATGTCTGGGTCATTTTTTAAAAACTCTGTTGATTTTTCCAAATTTGTTTCACCTCTGTTTACTAAAAGCAAGCACTCTTGTTCAACTGAAATGACCTGTGTGAGTCCAGTTGAAGCAAGTTGCACCGTTTCGCAAACGTCAATGCAAATAGCTTTGTAGTATCCCTTTGGGGTTTTGAAAGTGTGCGGTGAGTTGGCTTCGTTGGTTTCACTCTTCTTTGGTATACTTCGATTCCAAGGAAGTGAAGGATCCCAAGTGTTCAAAACTATCACACCTTCCATTCAATATACAAATCAAGCCCTCACATATTTTTTTTCCAGATCAGCAACATTTAAATGAAGGCATTGAATTTTTTCTTGACATCCTCTACTGGGTTCATTGCATGGCAATAAAGACATAAGAAGAAATGTCTTGAATTGTAACATTGACTCAAGGTAGCCTGCACATTTGTAACCTGCCTCTGTTTTGTCCTCTGCAGAAAGTTTTTCAATATTCTCAATATACTGGAAGCTCTCGTAGTCCATAGAGTCAGGCAAATGGGTCGCAGACCAGCTTGGTTGGTGGTGCTCACGCAGCGTAGCTTCTGAAAAGTCCCATCCTTTGCTTGGATTCCCTTGCAGTGTTTATTAAGTCCTTGGCTAAAGCCGTAATATCCCTCATAGAAGTAAGATGGCGGAGACTGTCTAGAACTGCCAAGTCTAAACTGTGAGCAGTGCAGTGCACATAACGTGCTTTTGGCTGTATATCAAAAACTAACTTTTTTAGTCCTTTCAACTTACCTCTCATATTAGAGGCACCATCATAGCACTGTCCTCTTAAGTTATCCATTGACAAATAAAGACTATCAAAAATATCTTGTAAAATATTAAACAAAGTGTGATTCAGGGTTGGTGGTCTTGTATAAGCCAATAAAGTCTTTGTTGGTGATTAAGGAATCATCGACAGCACGAATACAAAATGACACTTGTTCATGAATCAAAGAATCACTTGTTTTGTCAACCACAATAGAAAAATGTTGTCTTCTTTATTGAAGCCAATACCTTTCTCAACACAGACTTTCCTAGTAGATCAAAAATTTCGTTTTGAATATTGTGGGATGTCCACTTATACCCCAAATGCCCTAACCAGTCTTTAAACTCAGGTATGTTATTCTTTTGGAGTTCCAACAAATGAAAAAAAAATTTAGTTTACATCTTCATGCCCTCTAATTGCTAGTCCTCGTCAGCTTAGAAACTGCGCTGTAGTAAAAATTGTCTCAAGAGCTAAACAGCCTTTCTTCATATCACTATCTAACTGTTCATTCGATTGGGAGGCCACACTTCAGTTAGTGATAGAATTTAGTTTCAGAATACCCTCTTTATGCGTAAATGTATTTTCATGAAGATGGAATTTTTCCAAAGCATTTTTCTAGTTAGAAAACCCTATGAAAATAAGCATCTTCTTTTTTTTATTTTATTTATTTTTTTTTTAAGAAAATTATAATATAGTTTTAGCATCTGCCTCTTTGCAGGTGTTGCAAAAAAACTTTTTCAGTAGATGCTTCATATTCTAGCCATGTATATTTGATTAATCAAGACTTCTGATATGATCTTCCAGTACCGGATTGTCCAGGTTTCGGCTGTGAACATTTCTCACCTGAAGGCGACAAAGCAATTGATGACACACTAATTGCTGGAGGTTGACTTGCAGTATCATCAACTTCCAAGTGCGCCTTTTTGGTAACAAATTAATCCATTGCAAACTTAATTCACAATACACTAAGAGACTAAAGTCAACGAATAAAACATAGTCATATAAAACAGTCCACTAGACTCTGAAGTGCGAACACTAAACACATCTGCAGCAGGCACTGAATGAAACTATCCACACTGAAAGACTGCAACAGCAGGGTGGGCTTTACATAGCCGCGGCATCGTAATGTCTTGAAGCATCAAGGCAACACGAGGCGGAGGGTCTCAGACGCTTCTGCTCCAGCCCTTTTGATGTCGCCACGGCCGCAGAGCTGGCCTGCCGGCGCCAGACTTTACCTGAAGGTTCGCGCACCAGGACAAATTCTAAGTGTACCTGAAGCACCGTAACAGTATCATGATTCACACCACTCATTTTCAGTTAACCTGCTTACTACCATAATAATTATTACTACCGTAATAATTATTTGTTTTTTTAAAAGGGAACTATTGTCAGATAAGGAAAATAAAAATTCCAACATAATTTTGTGATTTTACAAAGCATAATATAACTACCCCCCAAACGAATTTCTGAGAGGGCTCGGGCCCCGTCAGGCCCCATGGAGTCGGCGCCTGTGTTTGTTATGTTGGCTAGATGGTTGGACTGTGTAAAAATTGAGGATTAGTTGGGTCAATGTAATGGTGTAATAAAATACCATGTTGAAGACTCAAGGAACCATTTTACTGACTCTTTAAACTTCAAAATATGTTGTGTGCAAGATTCTGACAAAGTATACAGCACAGTCTAATATAACAGTCGCGACACTTCGCCTTTATTTTGTTGCTACAGCGCCAGCAGCGCCCCAAGTGACTGGTAGGTTGAACTGTGGGTTCGGCGCGATCGTGAAAGCGAATAGTGATTGTTTATTTTGATTTATACAATGGTTTTTACCATCGGGGACGTTTGTAGCGCAATAAATTGCAGCAACAACAGGAAGAAGACACCACAGCTGTCTTTTTTTAGGTTTCCTAAGGATCCTGGGAGGTATATACCATCATGTTACTAAACTGTATCGTCAGGTTTCACTTGCAAACTATATGTGTATAAATGATGAATGTTTCGTTTTAGAAGCAGAAAATGGCTAGTTAATAGCAGACGAGAAGACCTTATGAAGAAAGACCCAGTTTACCTGTATAATAATATTAGCTTTTGTTCGCTACATTTCGAACAAAACCGGTTCATGAACGCAGACAGTAACAAACTCGTTTGGAATGCAGTACCCACACTGTTTGACATTCCAAATAAACTCCCTCAGCTGACGATGAAGAAGAAACTGCCACAAAGATTCGACAGTCAATCTAAAGCTGTAAAACAGTCCTATGACACAGAAGCAGCCAGTTCGACTCTCCATGTATCAATGCCAGATTCGTGTGAATCATCAACACAGACCTGCTTTGACGGTGAAGTGGTTAAATTAAGTGTAGCTGTTCGTGTCTTACAAAAGCGTGTGAAGTGTCAGAATGCCCAGAAGCAAAACTATTACGGGACAAGGAAAGTGCCTACAGACAGATTGTTTGAAAATTATTCAAATATTTGGTTTTTCGTGAAATGTAATGTAATCAGCTCATTATAGTGTTTTCAGCACATGTCTCCCACTATTTGGCAGTTGCTTGTCCCACTTAGAATAATATAAAGATGAAGGTCGTACTTGTGGCAACAGGAGACAATGACAAACCCAGTAAGCCTACAGAACGATAAACGAGCTGTCGATTGCTTTTGCATGTAGAGGTACGTGTCTGTGCTTCTTACATGTGAATCTGTGTGTTTATATTCTTTTGATATCAACGTGGTAAGCTGCAATTCTGTCCAATGTCACAAGTGTTTCTTCACGAATGTGTTGTAGCTTGCCACTCTATTCATGGTTTTTGTCCATACTTGCGCATATTTTAGAATCATTTTTAGAAACGTGTATGCCTTCTGATACCACACAAACTCTTTGAGGCAAGGAAATAACTCGAATAAATCGGAAATTACGTAGGAAATGGATGCAAACAAACATTATGCTTACGACGCGTCTGACGTTCACCTTACCCGCCGCTTGGAGCGCGAGTGTCGCTCCATCTGTCAAACGGCAACAACTTTTACAGCAGTGAGTGTCGCGACTGTTATGTTAGACTGTGGTATACAGTTTTACTAGACATGCTTATCTAGAGTATTCTGCAAAATTATAGTAATTTGTTAAACACATGACAAACTTTTCCCTTATTACTGTAGATAACATATTTTACTCATTGCCCTGCAATACTTCTATTATTTTGGGCATCTTCTATTTTCAAAAATAAAATTTCAGTTGTTACAGAGGCAATTAACTCACCTTTCACACTTGTAATTATTACTTAATTCACTTGGTGTCCTTTTTTCAAGTCTGACAGATTATCTTTTAAGCAAGGATGTCATGTAAATATTTTTTCAATGTTTTCAAGTACAGCCACCAGATGATGGAGGAATAATCCTCCGAAACATGTTGTGGAGGATCAGTAAGTGTGATTGATTAAAGCAATTTGTATTTCCAATTGAATATACATACATTGTATTCCAGAAATGTGATGTGTAGTTGACATTTAAAATTTAAATTACTAGGGATTTCTTTTGAAACTGCTGAAAAGTGTCCAGTAGCAGTAATTTGTATTTCATAAATGACCAGTGATTCATATTTTCTGTTTCAGGTTTTGGAGGAAATGTGGTTAGAGAGGCAGTTAAGGCTAAAGCTCAGTGGTATGTTACCGACTTCAAGGAATTGCTGGATGCCCTCCAAGAATAATAAATCGAAATTTGAAACATGTTGTTGGTACAGAAGCAAATATTTTGGCTGTGATAAATGTGGAACGAATGCTAATATGTCTGTTGTGATTTATTCTTTGTTATAATTTGTCGTGTTCTGTATTATGAATTACATTTTCTTAAACGTAAATTGTTATTTACTTTTTTATAATAACTATTAGCCATCCATAACATATAAATGGAAAAAAAGGGGCAAGTCCCTGCAATATATACAGTATTTATGGAATGAAAATTCACTTCCTCACTGAGTAGTAGACAGTGAGCTGTCGAAAGGCACATAAAAAAAAGAATTGAACTGTAGGATGAATTTCGTTTTGAACTAGAGTATGTGCAACCCCCCCCCCCCCCCCCCCCCTCACACACACACACCTGAAGCAGCTAGTGTACGAGATAAATGCAAGAGGGACAGGCACAAGGTGCACAGAATGTGAATGCAACATGGCAGCTGGCTTTATTGCATCTGTGCAGTGCACTGTGACATTTAATGGATTGGGAGGGGATGACAGACCAGACGAAGGGACGAGAAGAGGGTATATGTGTAGGTTGTGTGAAGTTAGGATCCAGGGGCAGAGGTTTCTTTGCTTCTGATGGAGACAGAGAGCACGAAGATCACAGATTTTCTCGTACTCTGCAAAGTTAATGTAACCAGTTAAAAGTTTAACAAAACAGAATGTTGTTATACATGTAGTAACTAAATACCATATATTTACTTAGGTGTTAAATAAGAATTTTTGAACATGATGCCTTTCATTTAGTTTGACTGCCCACTGGAAGTTTGGAATGCATTCATGGAGATTATCTTAATCATAATGATTATTATAAAACTATAACAAGATAGATCTAGCCACTGCTTACTTCAGGAGGTGAAATATCAGTAAAGCCGATAGGCGTACATGAAAATAGACAACACTATCCTATCTATTGGAACAAATAATTCCTTCCTCCAGGAGGCGAGAGGGATGGGTTGGAGGAAAGTTATAATGGAAGAGCTGGTCACTCAGACCTCACGATGAAAGGAACCCAACTGTTTTTTAAGAATGAGCAGACAAGGATGAATACTATGTATTTTCAGACATTCCTGGCCATGTTCTTCACTAGCTTCTGTCCTGCACCCACCATCATACAGCAGTTATGATTAGGTCCAGTTACTGTTGCCAGTATAGAGGTCAGTAAATTAACATATTTTCATTCATTGACATATAACGCCATAGTATTCTGGGATAAATCCTTGCCTAGCCAAAAAGGTATTTGCACGAAAGAAAGTAATTACAATTATGAGTGGACCTCAAAGACATATACCTCAGATGTCTCTCTTTAACCCTTAACTCATGAAGTGTGGTCTCTCAGACTGTGCAAAAATTTTTGAACTCGCTCCCCAAGGCCAGTTGTGGTGGAATGATTCTATACTCCCCCGACCCTCCTTTAATTGCCAAGCCTATATTGTTTTGCTGTAGGTTGTGTTATCGCCTTCTGTGTTTATTGTTGATATGTGATATCAATAGGTGTTGGAGTCTCCTAGACCGCACCTCGTGAGCTATGTACCTGTTTTCTTCAGTACAGTACCGTATAGCTCAAAATATGTTTGCACGAATGTTTCAGTTTTAACTTTCCTGAGTTTCATGAAATTGTTAGTCTGTCTATGGAGGAAGCTGTCAGTGATATAGACAAAGAAATAAACACAAAAAGACAATGATTTTACATTAGCCAGTTCTGCTTTTGAACAAGAGTATCATTCAGAGGAAGAACTTCAGGACAGCTGTGATGGGGATCTGTCTGTTTCTTCAATGAAATACGTAAAGTGTCTGTTAAAATCGAATGTGTTCAGAGTGGTGAGAAGAAAAATGTAGTTCCCAACAAAGGATGTCAAGTTGACAAACTTCTTTTTATATGTACAGGTGGAATTTTTATGTGCAAATTTAAACCCTGGAGTTTAGTTTTATTTGGAAATTCATTTGCTACAGAGATTGTACAATTTTTCAGAATGTAAAATTCAGCACTCTAAAAGTCAGTTTATGTGTACTATTTAAAAGAACCACACAAAATTACGTGCTTCTGTGTGATAAACAGTAAAATGCTGCAGGCTTTGTATAGTACAATAAAATAAACTAGACGGCATAATCTGTATCACTTCATAGTCTCGGGTGTTATTGAATTTAGCGTATGTTAAAATTCACGAGTAAGTAAGAAACATGTATTTTTTGTTTTCTCGAAAAAATCCCTGCCTCAAGATACAGGCCTCCAAGGGTGACACTTAAAATCTCTGTAACGGTGATAGATATTTTGTTAAGTGTTTTTTTTTTTTATTTTAAAGATAATTGCTTTATGATTACAATGCTTTCCTCCGTTTGGGCATATCTGTCAAAGTTCTTTTACTGTCACCTTTTGAATTTTTTTTAATAATTTACAGAAAAAACTTTCTTCAAAAATGCCAGTCCAGAAAAATTAAGATTTCTTTCTGTTGATTAGTACCATGCAGTACTATATTCTCTGTAAAGGAGAGCTTCCACTTTGAAGTTAGACAAGTTTTATTTTCAAAAATCATGTTTCTCACTTTCAAGGGTTATGTATGTCTTCACTTAAGTTGTTTCTTATTAATTTCTTTGTTACAATGTTTATTTCTATTGTCTTTATGTCTTCTGACTGGGGGCACAGAAGAGTGAAGTGTGCTGACTATTTGCATATCCATAAAAGAGTGATATATAAGACAAACACAAAATCAGACTTTGTTCAGGTTGGGAATAAGTGTTCTCATTTAAAGACTGTTTCAAAATGAAGATGTTTCCAGTGATGACTTTTTGTGTTCTAAATGTTTTCACAGAATAACAACGATGATAGTATCTGAACAAGGTGAAGCATCCCATGGAGCAGATTTTGCATCAATAGAGGAAGAATTAAATAGCCTAAATCAGTCAACTACAGAGGTAGGTGCTAGTCCTGTTAAGAAACCGTGGTCAGTGAAGTAGAGTCACAAGCTCTATGCATCAACAAAGCGCAGAGAAATTACTAAAGCTATGGATGAATACACTACGGCAAAACTGACCACACTCTTCAAAGCAGAAATTCGATCTTCAGAAGAAAATGAACCAAAGTACTCTTCCACCTCTTCCCAGGAATTTTTCACAAATATCAATTCAGTTGTTGAATATTGTGCATCCTACAGTGAAAAGGTGCAAGTTTTAACTATTATTCCAGAGACATTTTCAAAGAAAACAATTTTGAACCACGTTTCATCAGTATCAAAGTACATGGTAGACAAATCAAGAAATGTGAGGTCCGTAAAAGGAGTCTTTGGAAGACCAGCTGCCTATCATGGTCATCCTGTAGAAGCAACTCAAGTTCAAATAGTGCAGTCATTTTATCCGGAAGGTAAATGGGAGTGTTCTCACCAGAGTGCCAACAAAAAAGGTACTATAATTGTAACAGTTGAAGGTCACAAAGTTGTGAAAGTGAAGAAGTACATGACTCGCAGTATTAAAGAAACTTTTGCAACTTGCAATTTATAAGTGCAACCATACAACTTCACATATTGGAAGATAAAAATTTTACGCACTACAACTTATTGTGGGCAGTTCCACATCCACCTAGAGACATCTGTTTATGTGTGTACTGCGCAAATTTTGATCTTTGTGTGGTAATTTTGAAGAACGTACTCAAGTATGTGACATATGACACCTTGGTTGGGCGTGTGAAGTCATTAGTAGTCTGTGACGTAAAGCAAGAGACTTGTTTGTTTCAAGAATGTGGTGACTGCTCTGGAAAGGGAGGGCTGCCTTTACAGACACTTGGCCTGGAAGACATACCAGGTAACTCTGCAGGAATTACATATGCAACATGGGAGGAAAATAAATTAAGAAAACTGTTGCCTTTGACAGTTTCATTGATGAACTTGGTAAACAGTTTGTGAAAGCAGTAACACACCAGCATCTGAAGTAATTGCAATAACAACACATTGCAGAAGTGAAAGGGTGTGTACAGGCTGAAGAACTATGTTCAGTGCTTCACTATGATTTTGCTGAGAACTGGTCTGTAATTCTACCACAAGAAGTACAAGAATATAATTGGAGTAATGACCAGATTTCAATTTTTACAGGAGTGACGTATTTTCAAAACAAGACCACAAGTGTTGCAGTTATAAGTGATGACACAGAACATGACTCAGCACATGCTTTGATAGTAATGCACAAAATTATTTCTAATGGTGCTCCTAGTCATTTTAAAAAGTGTTACCAGCTGTTTGAATTGAGTAAGTCACTTGTGCCATCTGAGTGGGTATACAGCACTACTGGTCAAGGGAAGGGTCCATGTGATTGTGTAGGCGGCCTGCTGAAAGCACCATGCTACAAAACATAGCCTTTCCAGACCAAATACACCTGCGATTCACAATGCTTAGGATTTTACAAGAGTCATGAAATCTTTCACATCCACAGCCCTCATTCTTTCGTCCAAAGAGGAAATAGAAGAATTCCATGAGCAGAAAAAAGAAGAATGGTCCAAACTAACTACTCCTGTGAAAGGAATTCAGAAGACACATTTCTGGACTCGAAGTGATGGCCGAACTCATATTTCATGCACTTTAAAGAGCAAGAAAGAAGAAATTTTGTTCATTTGGCCAACACCTCGGAAACAGCAGGATAATATTCAGATTCATAACCTGAGAAGGGGGATATTTGTAGTGGTTGTGTATGACTGCGGCTGGTGGATTGCAGAAATTATAGCCACCAGTTATGAGTTAAACAAAATTGTAGTAAACTTTATGCTACCACATGGACCAGCTGCTGAATATAGGTTTTGCAGCTGAAGGACAGCAATGCCTTCAGTGCTCACTACCTGTTCACAATGTTTTGAAGGTTGTTATTGCCCCACTTGCTATTTGTTTCAGCAGGAAGGCATCACTCTATATCAAAGGAAGATACTGAAGCAATGGAACACATTTTTAGTTCATTAACTGGCTAATTTCAGTGCAAAACAGAGTGCACAGAAGTTGTATACATTGAAACCTTTAAGTCTTTGGACCTTTCATGTATATTTTGGAACTATTTAAAATGCTTGAAAAATGAGTCTGTTACTCATCTTCCAAAACTAAAATTATGTCAAATAAGGCTAGGTTTAATTTTTACGAGCCTGTTATGTGATAATAAAAAGTTTATGTATGGCAAAATTTAAATTGTTTATAAAACCTGTTCAACCTAAAAGAGGAAGCTCTCCTTTTCAGGGAATGTAGAACTATATGGTACTAATCAACAGAAAAAAATCAAAATTTTATGGATTGGCATTTTTGGAAATAAAATTCCATAAATTATAAAAATTTCAGAAAGCTATAGTAAAAGACCTTTGACAGATAAGTCCAAATAGAGGATTTCTTTGTAATCACAAAGTAATTATCTTAAAAATAAAAAGAAACCAACAAAATATCTAGAATTGTTCCAGAGATACAGCATTTTAAAAAAATTTCCAAAATTCACATCTTCAAAATGGTATGTGCAGTGTCATTTTTGGAGGGCTGTATCTTGGAGCAGAAATTTTTTTTGTAGAAAACAAAAAATGTGTGTTCCTTACTTCATTTTAACATATTCTAAATTTTTTCCTAACCTGTCTGAATTGATATGTACTGTGCCAGAAGCATTTAAACAACACTTAAATAAATATTGTATAGCATAAATTAAAAATTTGAAATGATTTTTGCATTAAATCTTGGTTTAAACATAGGGCTTCCAGAGACCCCACCTCGTGGTATACTTTACAGAAAAGCCACCTCGTGAGTTAAGGGTTAAGCTGTTGGGAGTCACACTGCATTCACATGTGAAATTTATCAATGATCCATATAAAGTCAAGTATTCACTAGCAAATAAACTTCAGCAAGTCGCTTGCACAAGCTACTTCAGCATATTTGAAATGCAAACACCCTCAAAAAATCAACTTCCGCAAGTTCCATATTCTTGCAGAAGTAGCTTCCGCAAATCATTGGAAACAATTTCTTGAATCTTGCTGCAAGTACCTGCCGAATTTGTCAGTTAATGGAAGTTTTTTCAAATTTGCTCAAGTTGTGTTTGTTCAATACTGATACTGTAATATCAGTGTCAAAAAGGAGAGTGATACAGATAGCTGTACCATGGGAACCCATAAACATATGTACTTGGCCTTTGTCAACCAAGACAGTGTGAAAAAAATTAATCAATTACTTTGTTTCACCAGAAGGGAAAGTACAGCGCCAGTAGACACATCTTTCTATTTTGGCAGATTTTTAATCTTACAAGGGGACCCTCCATACTGTAAATCACGGATTTTGATGCGCTTCAAATATGTTGTAGAGACACTTACCCTGAGTACCAGACTATCCGGTTTTTTAGCGATGGGCCTTGGTTTTTGAGAAAATCGAATTTGAAGTTCTTTGCACAGTCCAGAAAATTTGATCCTAACGTTCAAAAAAGAGTAGACGAATTAAATGGTAAATACAGAATTGTAGTTGTGTCCTGCACGAAATGCGGGAAGTTTACGAAACTGGTGTACAAAGAATTTTTGCATCCTGTAATTCTTCCGTACGTGGGACAGAAAATTTTTTTGTACATTATCGATTCATGGGGAGGGCAAACTGATTCAACTTTATACGATATTCACTGATGAAAGGAAGGCACCCTAAAAATGGTCCCACCAAAATGCACTCCTTATTGCCAGCCCTACGAAGTTTATTTTTACAAACAGGTGAAAATCTTCACAAAAATTATTCAGAATGCTCCAGACTTGATGAAATACAGGGTGATCAAAAAGTCAGTATAAATTTGAAAACTGAATAAATCACGGAATAATGTAGATAGAGGGGTACAAATTGACACACATGCATGGAATGACATGGGATTTTATTAGAACCAAAAAAAAATACAGAAGTTCAAAAAATGTCCAACAGATGGCGCTTCATCTGATCAGAATAGCAATAATTAGCATAACAATGTAAGACAAAGCAAATATGATGTTCTTTACAGGAAATGCTCAATAAGTCCACCATCATTCCTCAACAATAGCTGTAGTTGAGGAATAATGTTGTGAACAGCACTGTAAAGCATGTCCAGAGTTATGGTGAGGCATTGGCGTCGGATGTTGTCTTTCAGCATCCCTAGAGATGTCGCTCGATCACGGTACACGTGCGACTTCAGGTAACCCCAAAGCCAATAATCGCACGGACTGAGGTCTGGGGACCTGGGAGGCCAAGCATGATGAAAGTGGTGGCTGAGCACACGATCATCACCAAACAACGTGCGCAAGAGATCTTTCATGTGTCTAGCAATATGGGGCAATTCTAATAAAACCCCATGTCATTCCAAGCATGTGTGTCAATTTTTACCTCTCTATCTACATTATTCCATGGTTTATTAAGTTTTCAAATTTATACTGACATTTTGATCACCCAGTACGATAGGGAGATCGCCTCTAGGGAAGATTGGATAAAATTACATTCACTAATCCTACATCAATTCAGCGCACCTAATTTTGAAAGCTATTAGATACGCATGGTTCACATCAAAATTAGCGGATGAAAGATAAATTTTTTTGAATGCAAAAGAATCATGTTTCTCGGTATCACTCATAGCTGAGTGGTCAGCGCGACAATGTCAATCCTAAGGGCCTGGGTTCGATTCCCGGCTGGGTCGGAGATTTTATCCGCTCAGGGACTGGGTGTTGTGTTGTCCTAATCATCACCACCGACGCGCAAGTCGCCGAAGTGGCATCCAATCGAAAGACTTGCCCCGGCGAACGGTCTACCCGATGGGAGGCCCTAGTCACACGATAAAAAAAAATTTGATGAAACCGTACGCCTGCAAGACGGTTGCTTTCATAAAATGTGTGTGGTGCTACGAAAATTTGTGCTTTAGTTGTTTCTACAATAAGAATCACCCACAATATTGTTCTGGCACATCAAGCAACGTGAATGATGAAAAATAAGGTTCTGTAATATTGTATGTCAGAAAAAATTAATAACTGAATATATCTTCATAATTTCGCACGCCTTACTCTGTTTATTGACATACTTTGAAATAAAATTGAAAACTGTGGTCGATTTTGAACACAGTACCTCCAGCGCAGTAGCCGTTAACCCTTACCACTGTGCTACACTGACTTGCTCAGAATACATGTTATGTTACGCATATACAAACCATGCAATGAAATTCAATAACGATTATCTCAAAAACCAAGGCCCATCGCTAAAAAACCAGATAGTCAGATACTCAGGGTAAGTGCCTCTACAACATATTTGAAGTGCATCAAAATCCGTGATTTACAGTATGGAAGATCCCTTGTTAGCATAAACATAAATGCATTACATTTGTAATAAATAATGTTTGCAAAAATCAAGGAGTAATTAAAAGATGAGCTCTTGGTGATAATGCATTACATTTGTAATAAAAATAATAAATAATGTTTGTAAAAGTCAAACAATAATTAAAAATTGATCTCTTGGTAAAACAGCTTGCAGCAATTTTGAATCCTTGTTTCAAATATTTTATTGTACAGTTTTTCAAAAATTGCATACAACTTTCTCAAATAGTTTTTAATCTGTGCCAAGTCCTCCGATTTTAATTCATTCAATAGCGTTCCTTTATAAATATGTGCACCTATGTATCTGTGTCTACACTTCGCTGCTTTTATTTTTACCAAAACACTGTAAACATCCACTTATCGATCTCACGACTTGTCCCTAGTGGAAAACTTCTGCAAATACTTGCAGCAGTTGCTGAAATTAACTGTCCCAAGCAACTTCCAGAAGTAAACTTGTGAAAGTTTTTGTTCTAATGCAAACACCTCAGCAAGTAGTGAAAGTTACTTGCTAGTGGACACGGGCCTTAAACCTTAAGAGTAACCAAGATATACACAAGTACAACACTACAAGAAAAAAGATCTGCATCACAATTTAATGCAGCTATAAAACTCTTTGGCAATCTCCCATGGCAGAGAGCAGATGTGTTATCAAACATAGACTAAAGAGGTTTCTCCTAAACAATCCTCCTATATCACAGAGGAATTCTCTAGTAGAAATAGCCAGTCATTAAAAATAACTGTAAATGGCCAGCATGTAGTAATACAAAAGACTTTTTTGTTTTAGTTGTATATAAGCATTCTACAATTGTTCTGTTAACACATTCCACATCACAGCATTTATCGCAAATTTGATCTATAAAATAAGTAACTAACCAATCTATTACATTTGCACATATCTGCATGCATTTCAAATGTGTCCAATGTTGCTTTAATGTAATCAGGAACAGTTTTCTAATATGATGTATACATTACTTCTCATAAATTTATCAGTTATTTCATTCTTAGACCTAACTCCATGAGTACATCGTTATTCGAAGCAATGCCTCCCCAGACTTGAAAACAATGTGCTACAAAGCCTAAGCTGTTAAGCTTCTGCACCATCTCCTGCACTTGGTCTTACTTTAAATTCATAGTCCCTAGCAATTCAAACTAAATGTGACAAAAATGTTACCATTGGCTGCTAAGCAACAATGAGTTCATAATTGAGAGAATCATTACTCAAACTCTGGGCGGCATTAATTTCCATAACAGAACTGCCACCGTGCTTAGCTAATGAAATTAACTGAAGAAATGGAGGCAATAGGTCTCGCCGACACTACTTTTGTCATCACGGAAACAAGATATTTTCTTGTTTTGTAATCATCCCACTGTCAAATACACCAAATGAGATAACTCACTGAAAAGGTAAAACACATCAGTATATTAAATGTCCAGCATGGTATTCTGTACCATATTTTCCAGAATTTATACCTGAGAAGCAAACATTTGTCTTCTGACAAATAAATAAATAGTACCATAGTCGGGAAATGAGCATAGGGGGCGCAGATGAAGAAAGCCTGCACCGCCACTCATACGGAGGTCCTAGTGGAAGTGGTTTGCCGCTGCCTACCACAACCTGTTAAGAAATGTGAAGTGTGTGTATGTGTTATGTGGATGACTGTGATGTGACAGTGTAGTGTTGCATCTGTGTTGTTAGAGATGAAAGGGAGAGGGTGAAATCCAGCACACAGCATACTGCTGTTGAAAAGCACCATGGGGACCGTTGAACCTAACGTACCCATCTGACGGATAGACCACCACCGACACTGCCATATCCCCTCACTTCATGAAACACTGCAGAAATGATTGGAATTTAATCCAAAATATTGGTGCAATGAATGGTGATCCGAAACTTTACGCTATAACCTCTCCTCGTCTTGCCAGCCATACATTGGCAGTAAAAATGTCCTCCACCACCTGAATTCAAAGCTGCTTACCTTGCAGTCGACTGCCACTGCACTGGCAAGTGTTAGTGACCTCAGTTACAGATGAAGGTTTCTGAATGACAGCTGTTATTAAAATCGTAAAAAAAGTACATTAAAGACATAGTCAAATGACTAAGTAACAATGTACTTTGTGCATGAAAAAGCATTTGGCAATACTTTAACATAGAACTTCAGCATTTTTCGTGCTGATTACAAACAACAAATTCCAGGGCTGATGAACAAAGTGTGTATGTTCTCAATGACAAGCAGCTTCATGCAAATAACATACTAAAATAAAAAGGCAGCTGCAAGTTTTATCTCCATCTAAAGTGATTGTTGATTTGACTCCTACAAAACACTATATTAACTTGTTCTTTCAGAAGCAAAATATGCTGCCTACATATATATCATAAAGGGTAGTTACATGTGGAAGTGGATAAGGTTTCACATCTAATCTCATTGAACCTGAGGACGTGTATCAAGCCCTACTCCTGGAGCTGGTTTTGACAGCAGATGACTTCATAAAATGGTGCCATTATTTCGAGACAATGCATCAAACAAGAATTATATGCAAGAAGTTTGAACGGCTTCCAAACGTCGAATCCTTGTCTGTGATGGAGAAAAGAACTGATTTCACAAGTGTTCTTCATCAGATAGTGAGAGAGGAAGTTCACAAGGCACTTGGATTGCACAGCAAGCAAAAAACCGAGACGCTTCAAGAGGTCATAAGGGAGGAAGTGGAACAGACATTGAACCTGATATCTCGTCCTTCATTTCCCTTTAACACGGTGAAAAAGTCGAAACCCAGATGAAGTTACGTTCCTAAATTGCCGCATGAGGAACCTGTTTGGGCACCAAGGAAGACTGACGTCTGGAGGACCCAGGCTAACCAACCAGTACGTTTCCACTGCGGATGACCGGGACATGTGGTGCACTATTGTTGAGAAAGGTGGTGGATATTTGATGACGCCCACGCCAGAAGACAGCAGACCAATATCAGCTGACGCCAACTCCGGGACAACGAAGATGAACAAGATGATGTGGGTGCAGGACAACGCAGGTCACTATCATCGCAGAAATCTATAACGGAATTTCCTACTCCTAAAAGTATTAGAGATGTGAGAACCTTCCTAAGATTATGTTCTTATTACCGTTGTTTCGTCAATGACTTTTGTATCAAAGCCAGGACACTCCAAGAGTTGTTAAAGTCCGATGCTATATTTATCTGTGGTGGAACTCAACAAGCTTCTTTAGATGTGCTGCGAAAAACTCTGATGACTGACCCTGTACTTGGTCTGGTGCAAATTTAGGATGAAGAAGAGAAGGTTATAGCCTATGCTTCTAGAACACTCGCAAAAGCCGAGAGAAACTACTCAACTACAGAAAGAGAATGTCTTTCTGTGATCTGGGCCATGTGCAAATTTTGACAGTATCTCTATGCAAGGCCATTTACAGTTGTTACAGACCATCTTTCACTTTGTTGGTTCACAGATCTTAAGGATCTAACAGGATGACTCGCCAGGTAGGCACTACGTCTTCAAGAGTATGACATTACCATAGTGTACAAAAGTGGAAGAAAACACCAAGACACCAATTGTCTCTCAAGAAACCCTGTGCAAGACCATCAAGACTTTGATGAAGATAGTAACTTGCTGCACTCCAGGATCAGAGTACCAGAGGAGAAAGACAGTTGCTCAGAAACCACTTGGCCGACTCATACTATTCCACCAGCCGAAACGCCTTTCCAGCGTGTTGGGATTGACCTCCTCGGACGATTTCCAACATCTGCAATAGATAGCTTATGGTTTGCACTGATTATCTGACACGCTATGCCATTACAAAAGCCGTAAAAACAGCCAAAGCATTCAAGGTAGCCAAATTCATCGTGGAAGACACTGTATTTAAAACGCAGTGCCCCAAGGTCATTAATTGCGGATTGAGGGAAAGTTTTTCAATCGAATCTTGTGACAGAGATGAACATCACTCATCACATGACAACTGCCTACCATCCGCAAACTAACGGGCTTACTGAACGCCTTAATACGCGTTCATACCTTGGCTGACATGCTATCAATGTTGAGCAGAGCAACTGGGATGAGGTGCTACCTTTTGTGACATTTGCCTACAACAACGCCAAACAAGACACCACAGGATTTACGCCATTTTTCCTGGTGCATGGGCGTGAGGCGACGACAATGACTACAACGACCAGGTGTTAATCAGTGCTGAGGAAGCTCAGCACTTAGCACGACTCCGCATGCTGCAGTCTCAAGACGACAATCGCCAAAGGTATGACGCTAGCCACAGCCCTGTTGTCTACCAGCCTGGTGACCTCGCCTGGATCTTTACTCCTAAGTTATCTGATGTTAATTATGAAGTTGAAGATTTCGACCCCAACACAAGATTAGAGATATGGTCCGCGTCCTTCAAATGAAGCCCTATAAGGATCCTGCAACCCAGTGTAAATTCGAAGCTCCAGCAATAGGCAACAAGTGGAAAGGAGATGAAGAGCATTGCAGCAAAGGAAGTTCTAAGATCATCACCGCCAGTGCAAACATCAGTCATCGGGAGTTGGAGTATGCAGGACCAATGACTCGTTTCCGGACTAGGAGGACGTAACACCAAGACGCTGTTCTCTTAAGGAGGGAGCAATGTCTCAGAAGAAGCTGAGTAGCACAGTCATTGTGGTGTAGTGGTTATGATACTAGACTGTTGCACGGAGGGTCGTGAGTTCAAAACTCACCTGAACTGCAAAATTTGAATTTCTATATTCAGTTCAAGCACATTACAGAAGTATCCACAAATGTCAAGAGTCACTGTACTGGAATGTTCTGCAACGGTATATATACTGCATGTGTTCTGGCCACAGACAGTTCGTTCTGCACTCTTGTATGTGCAAGTGCTGAATAAACCTTCGCTAAATGAAGTTAATGTTCGTCATTCATCTAATTACATCTTCTTCTATGTGACAATATAATTAGCATACACTGAAAATTCCCTGGTTACTGTAGAGTCAAAACAGTATTTTTACATGAATGTGATGAAGAAGAATACACAAAACTTCAAATATGGCACTGCCATGTTGAGTGTTTACTTATAAGCAACAGCGTAATGTTTATTCATAACACACTGTCACCTGCTGACATGTAAAAAAAAATGGGTATCATCTATTTGATGATTTCAGCAACATTTAAATTTATTCTTCTACCAAATTTTACACATACGATGCAATTCTTATAAAACAAGTGAAATGTGAAAAAATAAATACTAGCAATAGTCATCAAACACCAACAATTTAATACTTTTAGCTTAAAATGTTGAACAGATACTGCAACTACAATGCAGAGGACAGGGAAATGGAACATTGCTTATTCATACACAATATGGGCACAGGGCAAAAAAAAGCTTGGACGCATTAAAAACATATATCTCCAAATTAAGGCAATCCCCAACCACAGAAGTGATTATTTTAAGGAAACCCCATTTTCCTGATCATAATACAATGCAAGATACAAATTGATGTACATAAAACAGTCACTGTGAAATTAACACTACAAAGGACAAATAGCTGTAGAGGGAAAGACAAAGATGTACTTTAGAGGACTGTAGACCTGAACTCTTACCAAATGCAGTCAGAAATACGTTATTAGGGAATGCAAAGCTAGAGTTTTGTTTTAAAATTAATTTTGTCCAGTTTAGGTACTACAGGTAGCCTACATCTGTATCACTGAACAGGTCTTTTAACCCAGCTTGGGAATCATATATTTTAAAGATTATGCTGCCTCACATGAATGATGTCAACAATGGAACATGAATAGTCAGAAATGTTTGGCCAGAACTTCTGAACTGACATTCAAAAACATATTCTACCATGTCCTCATAGTAATATGTGCTTATAAACATTAATAAACTGGTGTAATATGAATACTGGAAGGACAAGGACAAGGCAGGGACTACAACTTTAATTGATGGTGATTTAGAAAAATTGAGGAAAAAATCTAAACTGAAACAATCAAATGTAGATTTGAACTCTTCTCAATATATTTTATTGAGTTATCTACTGTACTTCGCATTTAACATTATGGTGGGGATAGGGAGGTGGAGGTGGCAATTATGTCCACCTAGCTGCCATACAGCGTAGAAAGAACGAATACATGCACATGCATACTACACTGTTATGAAGTATATAGCTGAGCTACAATAACTATTCACACTTCTGTATGCCTAGCCATTGCTAAATACTTCCTCTGAATTACAAGTTGTCTATCCTCATATTTTTCATCCTTATTTTGCATTAGAGATCAAACATTCAAAGGTTAATTTTTACACAGGAACAGCTGTCTTATGTCCAAGTCAGAAAGTTATAAAAATACTTGGTTTTAAACAGAATGTGCTACTTTCAGACAGCAATTTGTAACACACTGCTGCTACCCTCATTAACAAAATACCCTGAGAGAGATGAAGCCTGAGATGTTACACAACGCTCATAACATTTATACGATGGTTTCTTGTGCATGTTAATCACAAAAGTAGACAAGCTTTTCTTGACAAATGTCATATGATTATTAAAATGTTTACTTGCGAAGCTTGAAGTATAATTAACTAAATAAATAATTTCTATGTCATCTGCCTACATAGTATGGTCGGTAAAAATACATATAACTATCAGAAGAATGACAGCTGGTATCTATTCAGAATGAGATATTAACGTAACACACTGGTATTTCTGCTCTCTCCACCAAATTTTCAGCTGCAACATTCAGCATCCAAATTTTATGACCAATACAGGCTTGACACAAAATATCTTAATTTTATGAACAATTTGTAAGTTTCTTAATACAATTCATAAGAAAGAAAGCATCTGTGAACAATGAAAAATAGAAGACAAAAACTGAACTAATACAGAGTAATATAATAATCACATGCAACACCAATGCAATGATTATATCATAATATGCTTACAAGATGATGTAATTGTGGCTTGTACTGCTAAGAAATTCATGCCAATTTAAGTGGCACATTCAAGTATATCCATCTTTCAGAATTATTGTGTGCATGTAAACCACAAAATGGGACAATGTTACCACTTGTAGTAAGATTTAAAACAAGGATTTAAGATTTGTCCCATTGACAATAGGATAATTAAAGACAGAGTGCATGTTGGGACTGACCAATGATAGGAAAGAAACAAGATTTGTTCTTTCCAAAGGAATCATTCCGATATTTACCTTCAGCAATTAGGGAAGTGATGTAACAGCTAAAACTAAATGGTCAGAAAGCTTCCCCTGAATGTAATCCATAGCTTACCCTTTAAACCTTCTAATTTGGCAGTAGTGATGTAAAGATCTGAAGAGAAAATGCCTCATGTAATAAAATACATTATTCTCATGATCATAGAATACAAAATATTTTCACTTCCTAATTTACATGAAATGAAGGGCTTACATGAAACAAAAAAGTAATTTTTTTCATACTTGCACATCAGAACTGCCACAGTTCATTTAATTTGAAACCTTCTAATTTGGCAGTAGTGATGTAAAGATCTGAAGAGAAAATGCCTCATGTAATAAAATACATTATTCTCATGATCATAGAATACAAAATATTTTCACTTCCTAATTTACATGAAATGAAGGGCTTACATGAAACAAAAAAGTAATTTTTTTCATACTTGCACATCAGAACTGCCACAGTTCATTTAATTTGAAACCAAGACTAGTATTATCACAAATGCTTACAAATTACATATGTGGTGCAGGAGTATGGACCCTCCAATTTATAAAATGTTGAACTGTTGTTGAATTGTTCCTTCTGAGAAAGACTGCAGTGAGAAATAATTTGTTGCTGTTTTTAGTAATGTTTCTATATCTTTAAACAGCTTAATATCTAAGCTAGAATTCAGCAAGAAAATACATAAAATAGCTTTAGAGTACATGGTATCATAAAAATTATATGTGAAAACCTGACAGCAATAGACCTAGATAATAAATTTACTTAATTTAGTTTAACCAACAACTACAGGCAATGTACTTACAACATTTGTATCAAATCAAAGGACAATTCAACTGAGGTACTTATAAATTTTAAGAGAAGAATATTGGCCAGTACATACCTTCAGGATACATAAAAGGTGCATTACTGCCAAACAGCTCATATAACAGTAAAAGAGACTCAATATCTAGCTTTTGGAACTAATAGTTCCTTGTTCAGGGAGGAGAGAGGGATAGGTTGGGGAAGGTTAAAACGGAAAGACATAGACAGATACACACAGGCAGTCATAACCAATGTGCCTTTTCAACAAACTGACAATATAACCCAACAAAAGCACAATGTGGCACTGCTCTGGAAACTTTTTCTGTGACTAAAAGACTATAGAATTCATCTGTTAATCTTGATCTGTGATTGTCATATCATCTTAATGGGAACAAGCTCATTTTCAAAATAAACTTATGAAATCAGTACATCATGGGGACATCAATTCTACTCAGACATTACGGTGAAGCCCCAGTATTTCGATATTCTGTGTAATTCAAGCTGGTTTTAAGAAAAATAAAATTTTACATAAATGTAAATTAAAAACCCATTTCAATGAGTTGTCCACAAGTACATTTTACAGACTTTCGAATGTGTTACATTTCGAACTTACTTTCGATTTTCAATGTGCAATACGGGTAAAACTGTACAACTTAAGAGTTTTTGTTTATAATGCCCAGAAATAATCTTGGCCTCAGGCTGCTAATGCAATTCTATTACAGATGGACAGGTACTATCAGGTTTCGAGGAGTGTGCTTGCTCTTTCTCTGTCAGCTCTTCAATAACTGGGACCACCTGACAATCAGTTCTACAGTGCATACCATCCTTATTGTTACCACTATTGTTGTGCCCACTTGGCAACAGTGGTCATTAAAATACAATATGCCTAATAAAAAATACAGTACAAATTTTACACCAATGGCTGACCAATGTGTATGCACTGTGTAGTTGGTTGTGTAGTAACATCTGTACGGTAGTGAGCCCACCTGTGTCACATTAGTTTAAAGGTGTTGTATGTATGAAGAGTGTACTGCACATATGTAACTGTGAGTTTCTTAATGTTTTAATTCTCAGATTACAATGAGTGATAGGAGAACGAGAAAAACTGTGTCACTGAATGTGAAATTGGAGTTCGACGTTGGCATAAATGGTTCAAATGGCTCTGAGCACTATGGGACTTAACATCTGAGATCATCATTCCCCTAGACTTAGAACTACTTAAACCTAAATAACGTAAGGGCATCACACACATCCATGCCCGAGGAAGGATTCGAACCTGCAACCGTAGCAGCAGCACAATTCCAGACTGAAGTGCCTAGAACCACTCGGTCACAATGGCCAGCGATTGGCATAGAAACAGAGACAAAACTGAGAAGTTTTCACCAAACAACTGTTCTATTTTGTCATTTGAACAGATGAGAAAATCTGAGTAAGATTACTCATTTGGTTTACTTAACAAAGACAAAAAGGATTCTGCAACAAAAAGCTGTGTTTTTTAGGAATGAGTTTAAAGAAGGTGAGGAAGGTTTTACTGCATGTTCAGGATGGTTGGGTAGGTGGAAGAAGTAATACGGCATAAAGCAGATGGAAATTTGTGGTGAAAAGCTTTCTGTTGATTCTCAAACTGTTGCACAATTTTGTGAGAAATTAAGAAAAATTATACAGAAAGAATATCTTACTCCTGATCAACTACATAGCTATGATAAAACGGGGTTAAATTATAAAATGCTTCCATCTAAAACTCCAGGCTCAAAAGAGGAGGAGGCTGCCCTGGCAACAAAAAATTTAAGGAGAGGTTAACAGTTCTCGCTGCACTGAATGCGAGTGGAGACCACAAATTGAAGTTGCAGGCAATAGGAAAATCTGCTTCACCTACAGCTTTTAAAAATATCACAGCTTCCGCACTGTCTGTAACATATGTCCACCAAAACTCTGCCTGGATGGACAAAAATATTTTTAAGAAGTGGTTTTTTGACAATTTTGTTCCAGTGACTAAAAGATACCTAACAAAAAAGTGCTTGCCTTGCGCAGCAATCTTAACATTTGACAACGCTGGTTCACACCCTGATGAGGTAGAACTGGCAGTATTCGCACATTGTTCTTACCCCCAATATGACGACTTTATTTCAGCGTATGGATCAAGGCATTTTACAATGCTCGAAAGAAAGTTATCGTCGTCATTTGCTTCAGACACTACAATAAAAGACATAGTTTACTGGATAGCCGATTCATGGTCTGAGATAAAGGCAAACACACTAAAAACGTCTTGGAACCAAATTTTACAGAATGAAATGGATATCTACAGTACAGACGAAGATGACCTACCACTGGCAGAACTGATGTATTTGAAAACACGAATAAAAGTGATATTTTAGAATGGATGAACAGTCTGAAGTGACCAATGTTGCAATTGCCGAAATTGTTAGTGAACCCACTGGAGACAATGAGGAATTCCGTAAAGAAGTTGTACTAGTGATCACTCGTACCAAGGATTTTGACAGCGCTAGATCTGGCACTGCATTATATCAGGCAGCTAGCAGAAGCTACTTGAACTGACACCATGGTTCTTAGAAGATGGTGTAACACTGCTGCTAAAAAATAAGATTCTATTTTAAAACGAAGGGCTATGGACAATTTCTTTTGCAGCTTGGAAATGTGTGCCCATGTATGTAATATAGCACACACAGCTACCATACTGTTTTTTATTTATTTTTTTAATAATTATTGTGCTCTTTAAACATTTATTCACGATGGTAAAATTATGGAACATGTTTTATGTTCAAGAATTATGATGTTCTTGGAAAATGAACAGCTCCTCTACAAAAATCAACATGGATTCCGCAAACAGAGATCCTGCAAAACTCAGCTCACTCTGTTCCTCCATGAGATCCGCAGCAGTGGACAACAGCGCTCAGGCTGATGCCGTGTTCCTTGATTTCAGTAAGGCATTTGACACCATCCCACACTGCCATTTAATGAAAAAAATACAAGTTTACGGAGTATCGGAGCAGACCTACAATTGGATTCAAGACTTTCTTGCAGATAGAACTCAACACATCGCTCTTAACATAACTAAATCGACAGATGTAAAGGTAATATCCGGAGTACCACGGAAGTGTTGTAGGACCGTTGCTGTTCACAATACATATATAAATGATCTAGTAGAAAGTGTCGGATGCTCTTTAAGGCTATTCACAGATGATGCAGTTGTTTGTACCAAAGTAGCAATGCCAGAAGATACCTGAACATAAGCAAATGTAACATATTGCGCATACATAGGAAACGAAATCCACTACTGTACAGCTACACTACTGATGACAAACAGCTGGAGACAGTGTCTGCCGTAAAATATCTAGGCGTAACTATCCAGAGCGACCTTAAGTGGAATGGCTGGCTCTGAGCACTATGGGACTTAACATCCATGGTCATCAGTCCCCTCTTAAGTGGAATGACCATATAAAACAAATAGTGGGAAAAGCAGACACAAGACTCAGATTCATCAGAAGAATCTTAAGGAAATGTAACTCATCCACGAAAGAAGTGTCTAATAAGGCGCTTGTTCACCTGATTCTAGAGTATTGTTCATCTATCTGGGATCCCTATCAGGTAGGACTGATAGAGGAGACACAGAAGATCCAACGAAGAGTGGCATGTTTCATCATGGGATTGTTTAGCTGGCGAGAGAGCGTTGTGGAGATGCTAAACAAATTCCACTGGCAGACATTACAAGAGAGACATTGTGCATCATGGGGAGATTTACTACTGAAATTTAGGGACAGCACTTTTCATGAGTAGTCAGACAACATATTACTTCCTGCCACATGCATCTTGCGTATTGACCACGAAGAGGAAATTCAAGAAATTAGAGCCAATACAGAGGCTTACCGACAATCATTCTTCCCATACACTATTCACGAGAGGAACAGGGTTGGAGGGATCAGATGGTGGTACTGAAAATACTCACAGTCACACACTATTAAGTGGCTTGCAGAGTATAATGTAGATGTAGATTTTCCCATTGATTTAGTGATATTTCCATATTATCTGAGTTTGTTGTAATTTGAATTACTGGGCTCTACTGTGTCACCATTTTCAAACCTAGAATTAATAAGAAAACTCTAGAACATCTCTTCTCATAAACTAAAACTAGATAAAGCCACTTTACAACACCAATGCTAGTAGGAAACTTTGAGTCAAACATCAGGAGACTGCTAACAAAATACTAACGCTTCGTGTTATTGTCCTTTACTCAAGCTGTAGCTCCTAATAAGACTGGAGCTGTGGAATATACTGCAAAACTAAAGGATAACATGCTCAAAATTTACTTTGTTTAATTTACACAATTTATCCTTTTGAGAAAATGTACACTAACAGACATTGAAAGCATAAAGCCATTCATCTTGTGACACCTACTTACAAAACATGAGGAAACAGTTCTCTATGGTAATTTTGAAAATAACTCAGAGGATACAGAGGATAATGTTAAATTAGTTAGACATGAGTGACAAGAGACACTCACAATAAAATTTTCAATAATAACAGTGAGACAAAAAATATCTTCCATAATCACTTTACAGTGGCCTGTGAGTACAGTTGGTATATTGTACATAGTTGATATAATGCACAAAATTCTAATGGTCTACGCTCTATGGTGAGTTTCTAAAAATCTGCAACACAAATCAAGATGAAACACTATAGAAAAATCTCATGTGTAATGAGGGCTTTGGAAATAATATTGTAAATGAAATTTACATACATTTCATTACCTTCACTGCATGTAGTAATCACAATGAGGAACTATGTGTTACCTCATAACAGTAAAAGCATGCTGAATGAACTGCTGTCATTGTCTTTACAAAACTAGACCTTTCATTTTCTGGACCCATGATGATTGAACAAGGAATCTTCTAATTTGCAGAAATGTACCTTTTAGCACATAAATTACGTAGTTCCATAATTTATAATTCCAACAAAAATTTTGTAACAAAATATTTGGAATTTAAGTATCACACGCCCTTACCACAAATGCAAACTGAAATTACATTAGTCCTTGTACACATATTTGCAATAGTATGTCTAGTGGTCTAAAGCACCAGTTACTTGATCTTAAATTGGAATACTGTGAGTCTGCAGACAATTTGACTCACAGAAACGTAACAAACACTACTACTTGATTAATTTGTTGTTGGAGACATATTTATCTGCCTAGCACTTCATCTTTCGATGATGGAGACATCATCAGAGGCTGTAACTATTCAGAAAGCAGCTATGAGCTCAGAACTCTTTATACGTATCCATGCAATGGCCATTTTGTGAGTCAATACACCTAAGAACACACCAATGTGTGTTATGAAGCTAGTAGTGATGAAGAGTTAGTCCTGTTTGATTTATTTAGCACTCAAGCCAATTTTAACCCTTCTTTGCTGCCAATGTTGTTTTTGTGATTTTGAATTTCTGTGGACACTCTGTACATCCTAGTATAATAAATATAGCAAACAGGCCCAACTTTTCCCTACTACAAGCTCCATAATATACATTAGTATGACTCCGTAATCTTTGGCAGTGAACTGATAATGTTTGGCTTGTTGAGCTAGCAACTGCTTTCCATGTCATTATAGCCAGCAGTGATGTCAGCAGCATTAGGAGACAAAACATTACACACAGAAATAAGTCTTGGACCACAGCCTAACGTCCACTAAACAAAAATCACCAAGGACACCAATATCGGCTGTGAAAGCCCTCACTGTATGATTAAACAATCCTACTCTTTATTAAATGATGAACACACACAGAAATTCTGTAACTTTGGTAGTAGATTGGTATAGGTACACCATTACATCACAAATATGAACACAAACATTTAGATACATTATTTTACCACTTAAGTAGTTTAGAACAAAATGGATAGTGTATGAATTACATATAAAATTCCCATTACCACTTACACTCTGATTTTTGTCTCTGCTCTTCATTTCAATCTTTATAACAACAATTAAATAACAAAATGTCATTCTATAAATAGGAATGATAGTTATATAAGCATCGGTACAAAAATAAAGTCATATAAAAATACTTAAGTTAGACAGAAACATCTTGCAATAATTATCCAGTTTCGTACAATAACAGTCCAATTCTTGGCATATTAGTTTCTCCTTAAGAAGTATGCAATACACAGCAGTACAAAATATGTCATTAATACATACATTACAAAAATAGTTACACAACATAAATGAATAACTGGTCTGCATTAAATTAGCTTTTTACTTTAGTGTGACCTTTGCAGTCTGCAGGTTCTTCATGTAAAATGGTTTGTCGGGCTGGTCTTTGTCGATAATCGGCATTTAACACTCTCAAGAAAAGTATTATGTTCATCAGCATAATGACAGCCATAGCTGAAAAGATAGTAATCATCATTTAACAAGAATTCTAGAATAAGCAAGCTGCAAAGAATGTAAGAATGACTTACATATACTGCCCAATGAAAAAGCTGTTAGAGTGAGTTCATCTCGATGGAGAACCAACCATCTCGTCATCCAGCCCAACGTCATTATCCGGAAAACTATAAACGTCACTGTAAATCAAGGCAGTACTTAAACAAAGGTATTTGGTAGAACAAATTGGATAATTTATTTTTAAGAAATGAAGTTTCCACTGGAAACTACAACCACATCTGTGAAAATTAAGAACACTTAAAATTATGACCACCACCAAAATTTTCCTTCTCAAACATCCCCAGCATGTTACTACTGAATTTAGAAAACCTTTTCAAGGTACTGACACGCTGAATAGATAAAATTAAGGAGTGCTAAGCAAGCAGTAGAAGAAAGGAGGAGATCTGATGCTCTTGCAGCATGCAACAATGCTGTTGCACCAAAATGTTCTATATATGACACCATTGAGGTTTATGCAAGTTTGATGTGTACTTCACTGAAATCAGTGTTCCTGATTATAAAATCACAGCATTTAACAATTCATGAATACTTTGACACACATCTGTGAATATCTGCCTAAGACAGTACCTTTGAAGCATAATAGCACTTACACTCTGTACTGAATGTACTGCTATCTTACTGACGAATACTATGTCAAATTTGTACAAACTGTAGTTAACTGATTTCTGATGACTTATCAATATGTCCTTCATACAATAACACAAAGCACTTGTCCTGAAAGATGTCCATCAGAGGAAATGGAAAAATTATTTAACACGACATTTCCTTTATATTCTGTCTGCTTTTATTCTGTGCAGGTCTACATGACTGTAGATCAGAGCTAGCCCATTGCGTAAAACTCAGGGAAAGGAAACCCCTTGCTACAAAAGGTCAACAAAGGTGAGATAAGGGGCAAAAGAAGAAAGGGAGGCAGAGGAAGAAAGGCAGACAAGGTGACCCATCTAGGAAGCTGCAGGAAGCCCCTGAAAGCAGGGTGCAATAAGAAAACACATCCTGCAGCCCTCGCTACTTACCAGAGGTACTCCACTCAAGAAATTGTGTAGGAAAGACTAGCAACACAGACGGGGAAAGAGAAGCACACAGAGACAAAAGACGAACAAGTGTGACAAACTGCGCAAGACAGAGGAAGAAGAGTAAAGGAGCAATTAGGGTGAGAACCGGGTTGGACCACCAAGCCCAGACAGCCACAGCCTGGTCTAAGCAGAGGAAGCAACAGAGTATTCTGCCAACTAGACAATGGGTCAATAAGGTTAAGTGCACCTCCCTTAAAAGAGAGTGGTAAAAGCCCCCTTCATGAATAAAACATTAAACTATTTCAGCCACTGAGGAGTCATCTCATAACACCAGGAGTAACGAGTCAGTGAGATTTTTTCTCCAAAAAAATATCAATATATATCAGCACTGTTTTTGCCCCCATATATTGATATCAAAATGGCAATATTGGGTGCCAACATTTTTATTTTATATTTTTTTCACAGTTTTCGGTAAATATTTTGAGCCATTGTATTGAAATTGTTGTAGAATATAGCTTTACTCTCACTGTGTGAAGGAGTCTTACTCCTTTTTGAACTTTCATCAGGTCTGGTTGGTTTGTTTGTGGGGGTTGAAGGGACCAAACTACAAAGGCCATCGGTCCCTTTTTCCACGAACATGAAACACCCACAAGGAACAAAATCAAGCAATGGAGAAGACAAGGGATGACACAGAACAAGAGAGACATAGACAAAGACTAGAAAAGAGGAATTAAAAACACACAGAGTGTTACAGTGGTTGGCCGACCATGGAAGGGCGGGGGGTGGGGGGGGGGGGGGGGGGGTGGGGGGGCGAGGGGGTTGGGGGAAGAAAACGAAATGCCAACAACCAAGAGACGCACTAAAAAGCTCAATCTAAAACTGTAGGCCAAAGGCCAGACTCAACACAAAAGAGAGAGACAAACCCTCAGATTGAGCGATAAAAGTCCCCTGCATGAATAAAACTCAAAACTAAGCCTGCCGTGGCAGTGTCATCCATTAAAAGTGCAGGGAGCGTATCTGGCAGCGCAAATGTCTGCCTAAGTGCAGTTAAAAGCAGACAGTCCAACAAAATGTGGAACACTGTCAATGCTGAACCAAAGCGACAGAGAGGTGGATCCTCACGGCACAATAAATAATCGTACGTCATCCAGGTGTGGCCAATCTGCAGCCGGCAGAGTACAACACAGTCCTCGCAAGAGGCCCGCAAGGAGGAGTGTCGCCCACTGGTAGTCTCCTTGATGATCCGAAGTTTGTTGGGTGAAGGCAGGGTGCGCTATTCATCATCCCAGGTACCAAGGACCTTCTGTCGTAAAACTGAATGGAGATCACACTCCGAAAGGCCAATCTCCAAAGCTGGTGCACCGACAGCCTGTTTGGCCAGCATGTCAACACGTTCATTACCCGGGATGCCGACATGACCCGGCGTCTTCATAAAAACCACGGAGCATCGGCAACGGGCAAGAGTATGGATGGACTCCTGGATAGCCATCACCAAACAAGAGCGAGGGAAACACTGGTCGATAGCTTGTAAACCGCTCAGGGAGTCACTACAGATAACAAAGGACTCACCTGAGCCAGGAGCGTATATACTCTAGGGCACTAGAGGTGGTGACCAGCTCGGCAGTGAAAACACTGCAGCCAGCTGGCAATGAGCTTTGTTCAGAATGATCCCCAAGAGTAAGAGCATACCCAACTTGACAAGCAACCATCGATCTGTCGGTATAGACCACGTCAGAACCATGAAACGTGGCAAGGATGGAAAGAAAGCGGCAGCGGAGGGCCTCAGGAGGGACTGAGTCCTTCGGGCCCTGTGCCAAATACGGCCGAAGACATGGGCAGGGCACACACCACAGGTGTATATGTATATGGGCCAGGAAAAGAGGTGGGAGAGGGAAAAACTCAAGCCCAGAGAGAAGAGCCCAGATGCGAACCGCGATCGTACACCCTGACCAGGGCCACCATTCTGGAAAACGGACGACCGAGTTGGGGAACAGGAGTTGTTAATTTGGATGCCCGGGCAAGCTACAAACATGTGCAGCATAAGCAGCCAGTAGTCGTTGGCGCCGGATCCACAATGGAGGGACACCAGCCTCTACAAGTAGGCTGTTTACAGGGTTTGTGCGGAAAGCTCCAGTTGAGAGTCGGATACCCAGTGAAGAATGGGGTCAAGCAACCGCAACGCGGAAGGCAATGCCGAACTGTAAGCCAGGCTCCCATAATCGAGACGGGACTGAATCAATGACTGATACAGTCGTAGAAGGGTAGATCGAGTGGCACCCCTGCTGGTGTGACTCAAGTAATGAAGAGCGTTAAGATAGCGCCACAACGTTTGTTTAAGCTGCCAAATGTGAAGGAGCCAAGTCAACCGGGCATCAAAAAGCAAGCCCAAAAACCAATGCATCTTTACCACAGCAAGAGGTTCACCATCACGATAAAGCCGTGGCTCAGGGTGAACAGTGCGACACCGGCAGAAATGCACGACACAGGCCTTAGCAGCCGAGAACTGGAAGCCGTGCGTGACAGCCCAAGACCGTGCCCTGCGGATAGCACCCTGTGGCCACCATTCAGCAACCGCAATGCCAGTGGAGCTATAGTACAGGAAAAAGTCATCAACATACTAAGGAGCCGATATGGACATTCCCACAGCTGCAGCTAGCCCATTGATAGCAACTAAAAATAGGCAGACACTCAAGACAGAGCCTTGCGGGACCCCATTCTCCTGGACTCGGGAGGAACTATGGGAGGAACCAACTTGCACGCGGAAGAAATGAAGCGACAGAAAATTTTGAATAAAAAGTGGGAGCGGGCTCCTAAGACCCCATCCATGAAGTGTGGTGAGGATGTGATGTCGCCACGTTGTATCGTATGCCTACTGCATGTCAAAAAAGATGGCAACCAGGTGCTGACGGTGGGAAAATGCCATACAGATGGCGGACTCCAGGCAGACCAGATTATCAGTGGCAGAGCGGCCCTTACGGAATCTACCCTGGGACAGAGCCAGAAGGCCTCGTGACTCAAGTAGCCAACTCAACCTCTGGCTCACCATGCGTTCGAGCACCTTGCACATAACACTGGTGAGGCTAATGGGGCAGTAGCTGTCCACCTCCAGGGGGTTCTTGCCAGGCTTCAACACTGGGATAATAATGCTTTCCTGCCATTGAGAGGGGAACTCAACCTCAACCCAGATATGGTTGAAAAGGTCGAGGAGGTGTCACTGGCAGTCCACGCAGAGATGTTTAAGCATCCGATAGTGGATGCGATCCAGCCCGGGAGCCGTATCAGCGCAAGCGGCTAGGGCACTGTGGAATTACCACTCACTGAATGGAGCATTGTACGATTCGGGGTGGCGCACATGGAATGAAAGGCTCCAACTTTCCAACTGCTCTTTCAGGGAGTGGAAGGCCACTGGGTAATTCGTAGAAATGGAACTCTGAGCATAATGCTTTGCTAAGAGTTCTGCAATCATGTCTGATTCAGTACAGACTGCTCCATTCAGGGAAAGCCCAGGTACACTGATGGGTATCTGATACCCTTAGGGTCGTTAATCTTGCACCAAACTTGTGATGGAAAGATATGGGTGCCAATGGTGGAGACATACCGTTCCCAGCACACCTGCTTCCATTGGTGAATAAGGCGTTCGGCTAGGGCACGGAGCCGTTTAAAGGTAAATGAACTGTTCCAATGATGGGTGCCACTTATGACGCTAGAGGACCCGCCTGCAATTGCTAATTGCCTCAGCGATCTCGGGTGACCACCAAGCCACAGTCCTCCACCGAGGAGACCCGGAAGAACAGGAAATTACAGATTCTGTGGCAGAAACAATGCCAGTGGTGATCGTGTGAACCACCACGAGTCCCAGTCAGCCTTATTCAAAGCCCTTCTGGGGAGGCACACTGGTGAGTGACGCTGGGACAGTGACAGGAAGACCGGAAAGTGGTCACTACCGCACAAGTCATCATGCACACTCCATTGGACAAATGGTAGAAGGCCGGGGCTGCAGACTGAAAGGTCGATGGCTGAGTACGTGCCATGCACCACACTGAAATGTGTGGAGGCACCATTATTTAAAAGAGAAAGATCGAGCTGTGCCAACACTTGCTCGACAGTTCCTTGGCCTGTTGCCACCAATCCACCCCACAAAGGGTTATGGGTGTTCAAGTCACCCAATAACAGAAAAGGTGGCGGCAATTGGGCTATCAGTGCAGCCAATACATGCTGTGGGACATCACCAACCGGTGGAAGATAGAGACTGCAGACAATTAACAGCCTGAGGCGTCCACACCTGAACAGCGACAGCCTCTAAAGGTTTTTGAAGAGGGATACACTCGCTGTAAAGAGACTCCACCAGATACCCTCTCATAAGCTGCCCGATTCTTATAATAACCCCGATATCCACGGAGGGCGGGGGTTCCCATCACCGGAAACCAAGTTTCCTGGAGAGCAATGCAGAAAGAAGGGTGAAGGCTGAGAAATTGTCAGAGCTCAGCAAGGTGGTGGGAAAAACCGCTGCAACTCCACTGGAGGATGACACTGCCCGCGGCCGAAAAAGGCGTGAAGGGATCGAGGAGGCAGATTACGCCGCTGAATCACCTGCTGCCACTGATTGAGTACCTCTGCGATCGACTTCCATGGTGTCTGAGGGTCCGGCGAGATCTAGGTCCTCAGCGGATGCCAGAATCTCCACCCCATTCTCAAACGCAGAACTTGTAGGTTGCAGTCGGGTGGGTGCCACCACAAGTTCCTTTGTCTTAGAGGTCTTCTTCTTGAACTTTTCTCGCTGCTCCTTGGTTTCACTGGCTGGGAGGGCTTCACTGATTCAGTCTCCGGGACTGAGGAGGATCGTATTGCCCTACGACCGGCTGCTTGTGGGCACCGACGCCACTGGCGCGCGTCATCCTTCCCATTGGTAGAAACCTGGGAAGGTAGGGGCCAAGGGTCCCCTTCAAAGCGAGAGGAGCCAAAGAAGCTGGACGCTTCTCCGGCTTAGAAGTGGGGCCACACAATGAGTGGGGGGGAGTGTTGCTCCCAAAGTAGGTGGCGCAGGAGCAACAGGGAGGGTAGTGCCCCCCACAGTCAAGGGCGCAGGTGTAGTCTTATGGTTCAGGGAGCCAACTGGAATTCGCTGAACTGATGGGGCTATTACTGCTGTCATAGCGGAGGCATAAGAGGAAGTCATTCGCACAAGATGGAGTCGTCCATATTTCCTCTTAGCCTCAGTGTAGGTCAATCGGTCAAGAGTCTTATACTCCACAATTTTCCGCTCTTTCTGTAAAATCTTGCAGTCTGGCGAGCAAGGGGAATGATGCTCTATGCAGTTTTACACAGATGGGAGGTGGGGCACACGGAGTATTGGAATGTGATGGGCGTCCGCAATCTCGACATGTGACGCTGGAAGTACAGTGGGAAGTCTATGGCCAAACTTCCAGCATTTAAAGCACTGCATCGGGGGAGGGATATAGGGCTTGGCATCACAGTGGTAGACCATCACCTTGACCTTCTTGGGGCAATGTATCACCCTCGAAGGCCATCCCTTGGATCCCGATGAACTCGCCAGCCAAAATGAACACCTTGCTGCTCTAAATTGGCGCTCAGCTCGTCATCAGATTGCAAACGAAGGTCCCTGTGGAATATAATATCCTGGACCATATTTAAATTTTTATGATGCGTAATGGTAACTGAAATATCCCCCAACTCGTCACAAGCAAGTAATGCCCACGACTGGGCAGAGAATGCTGTTTTTATCGAAACTTACCCAGAGTGCATTTTGGACAAGCTATCCACCTCCCCAAACTTGTCCTCTAAATGCTCTACAAAGAACTGAGGCTTCATGGACACAAAGGATTCCCCATCAGTTCTTGTACATACATGGTAATGGGGTGAATAAGCTTCGTTCCCATTCTTAGCCTTTTGTTCCTCCCATGGGGTGGCCAGAGAAGGAAATGATTTGGAGTCATACGTGTTTGCATTAAATTGAGCCCTGGGACGCTTAGAAACTGCTGGCAGCTGGCCATCAGCAAGAGAATATGTGCCATGCTTCATAGCGTGTCATCCGCCCTTATGTCACCCACTCCGACCAAGGGCCCTCCCCACACGCACCACCCAGCTGCAGCAAGGGCCACCTGGCAGGATGGCCATTACCGGGAGTCCTGATGCCCCAGGGAGATAGGCATCTACTCCTTGGCATACGTGAGGAGTTTACAGCGTAGGCGTCAGCAGAGTGATCCCTGTGTTGTCAGGGGGCTACAACCAACATGGTACATGGCGACCCCACCACAACGGACTGGCTACCATGGTGGATATCAGGTGCAAAGAAGTCCGTGTTTGTCGTCGGCGCAGAAAGCGAGACAGCATAGTGAATGGCAGAAACTGCACCCAGGAACGTATCCTCACCCAAGAGACGGAGAGTGAGCGTGACTGCAATGCGACAACGAGAAAGCGGACTAAAGGTCTCAATGCACAATGCACACGATACACCATGTAAGGTGCCCTTCCCCAATTGGCTCACTCTTCGGAAAAATTTGGGAGTATGGAGGTCAAACCCTACAGAGGACCATCACATGAAGACCAAAACATGTGAGACTCCTTTTAGTCGCCTCTTACGACAGGTTCGGAATACCACGGGCCTATTCTAACCCCCGGACCCACATGGGGGTCATCAGGTCTAATCTTTCTCTTTGACCGTGTTAAATGAATATACGTGGCACAAAAGAAGTAGTCCATTTTCACTGGAGGATGTTCAAATGTGTATGAATTTCTAAGGGACCAAACTGCTGAGGTCATCGGTCCCTAGATGTACACATTACTTAAACTAACTTATGCTAAGAACAAAACACACACACACACACACACACACACATGCCCGAGGGAGGACTCGAACATCCGGCAGGAGGGGGCGTCCAGTCTGTGACACGGCACCTCAAACTGCTCGGCCACTCCGCACGGCTTCACCGGAGGATGGTGGTGTGAATGGAATAACAAGATTTCCAATGTGAAGAAATGGGATACCAGTTGTATTAAAAAACAATTTTTAAAGCAACTGGTGTGCTATTCCTTCAGATTGGCATTCTTCAAAAACAGTTGCTGGAAGTGATGAACAAAAATCTAAATGACAAAACTGGTCTTTAAGATGGGTGGAGATGTGTGGGGGGAAATGCTGACATAATTGGCGCTCAAGCACTACCAACAGAAACTGCAACATTTAGCTTCACCATGCAATTTTGACACTACAATTGCTAGGTCACTGGTGTTGCTAGAAATGAAAAAACAGGGAAGTTGACGAGGAGGGTTCCGGACAAATCCAATGCGTGATGAAACCAAATTATGGACCCATCGGACACCTTATATTGTGGCACTTACATTGAATTAACATTGTTAGCAAAGAGGGTATCGCCAAGTGTGAACATACATTGTTTTCCTTTCAATTCTTCCTCTACGCGGAAAGGCAGGCTGCTATCTTTTTGATGTACAGAAAATTCCATAATAAAATAAATATACAGCTCTTAAACCCGCAGTATCTTTACAATGTGCTGCCAATATTTTTTATTGGCAGGTACATCAATATTTTTTTTCAGTCGATATATCGATAGCTTTTTTGGATATATCAAGAGACGACAATGATATTTTTTAAATATTGATATATTGGATTCCTGATATTTAAAAAAATATCAACAGTCCTAATTCAAGAGGCAAAGGCCAAGTTGAACCAGTAAGTTTTCGAGGTCTTTACTGTGGCCACTGATCATGGTTCCACCCCACAAAGGGTTATGGGCACTGTAATCACCCAAGATTAGGAAAGGTGGTGGGAACTGAGAAACCAGCGCAAACAATATGTTCTGAGACACTTCACCATCGAGGGAGAGGTAAGCGATGCAGATGATAATATCCTGAAATGTTCTTACCCGAACAGCCATGGCCTCCAAAGATGTATTAAGAGGCACTAGTTCACTATACACGGTGTCCCATTTTTCTTGACCACCCTAAGTAACTGTTTGTCCAGATGCAAATTACAAAATGTTTCAAGCAATTGTTCCTTAGCCGTCATGGGGGCATCAATCACCATGAATGCCTTCGTTGTAGCTTTGTTTTTTTTTTTACAAAGATATCAACAGCAGTATGACTTTTTTAAATGGAACCCTTTATTTTTTATTTGATAATTCATTTCCTCTCCTATAGACCTATTCAAAAATGTATCACAATGTAGCATTCACTGAAACACAATGTTATTACTTACAGAACACAACATTGACTTTGAACCAGGGATCACAAACTTGTCCACTTGCTGGAGTTGTCAGAAAACAAATGAAAACAAGGTAAAAACAAAACACAAAATTGATTTTGACTGTCTGTACCATTGCCCAGGAGTAGAACATTCAAAGGTGCTCAAAGTGGGCCGGCCAGTGTGGCCACGCGGTTAAAGGCGCTTCAGTCTGCAACCGCGCGACCGCTACGGTCGCAGGTTCGAATACTGCCTCGGGCATGGATGTGTGTGATGTCCGTAAGTTAGTTCGGTTTAAGTAGTTCTAAGTTCTAGGAGACTCATGACCTCAGATGTTAAGTCCCATAGTGCTCAGAGCCATTTTTTTTGCTCAAAGTGGGTGGTGCACTCATTGAATGAAAGAATTATTTACTGCTTCCAGTATGGCCTGCTGAAGAGAATTTCAAGCAAGCATGATACATTCCTGCATGTCCTCTGGAGTTGTTGGAATATCGTGATAGACAATGTCTTTAATGCAGACCCAACGAAAAAGTCATTTCTAGGCATACTTATTCAAGGTTACAATAATACACTTTATACTTACGTATTTATATAGCACACTTCATAAATCTAAATATTCTTCGATGGAGTAGAAGCAGTGATGGTGTAAATATGACTTTTGAGGTTTTCCAAAGGTACTGACCACAGTGATAGCTTTTATGTTTTCAGGAAGTTTGTTATAAAGCTTAACTCCCATGTGAAATGCACCTTTTTTGGCACAGAGCTGAGCTGATTTGGGTGATACGTAAATTTCTGTTTTGGCTGGTAAGTGATCATGTATAGATCATAGTTTTTTCAGTCGTTACCCATTACATTTACTTTGATGAATAAAAGAGTTTCTATAATGTACACACATGGTAATGGAGGAATACCAGGTTTCTTCTTTAACAGAGGTTGACAAGAGTCTCTAGGCTTGCATCCAAACAAGATTCTAATAGCCCTTTTTTGTAGTTTGAAAGTTCTATTAGCTGTTTTAGAGTTTCTCTTGAAAGAGACCCCATATCTAAGATGAAAATGAAAGTAGACCTGATATGCATTCATTACTGTTTTCTCATTAAAGCATGATTTTAGTGAGCAAAGAAGGTAACATGTTTTGCTAAGTTCTGCATTGAGATATTCCACATGCTTATTCCATTTCATGTTGCTCTGCAGCCTGAGTCCTAAGAATTTGGTTTCAGTATTGTTACCACCTAGTTCACATTGTGGAATTTTATTAGTGCAATGGTTTTTTTACTGTTTATTACAGACAAGCTGATTATTCTGTGACCATATTTACTGACTGCTGTAACTGTTCATTGCTGTCTCCTTTTAATAGAATGTGGTGTCACCTGAAAATATGATTGTTTTATGTGCATCAACATTTAAGATTAGATCATTTATGTACAGAAGGGGCCCCATTACTGATCCTTGGGGTACACTATATTATATTTGCTTATGGTCAGATAGATGTTCAGATACAGTTTTTAGTTCGATTTTTTTGTGCTTTGATGCACAATGTCTGCTTACGATTAGTCCAGAAGGAACTGATCCAGTTGTTGGACAAACCTCTGATACCATATCGTTCAAGCTTTGATAGAAGAATTTCATGATCCTTTTTGTCCATCAGGTTTAGGATGGCACTCGTAAATAGTAGTTTTTGACCTCTTATTTCGGAATCCTTGTTGTTCATTACATAGGATGTTGTTTTTAGTTATAAATTTCATAAGTTTGTCAGACATAACTTTTTCTAATACTTTTGAGATGCAGGGGGAAATTGTAATGGGTCTGTAGTTCTTTAAATTATCTTTCTCATCTTTTTTATATACTGGAATAACTTCTGATGTTTTCAATACATCAGGGAAAGTGCCTGCCTGAAGTAAGCTGTCACATAAGTGTGTGAGTATTTCAATTAGGTTTGATGTTGTTGCAGGTACACCATCAAAACACTTCACACAGCCTTTGATTTATTAGCTGAATTATAAATGTATTCATCATTATGCATTGTTGTTGCTGTCCCCTTGGAATCCAGCTGTTTGTTCTAGAGTTCCCCCATACGGTTACAGTTTTCAGTGATGTAGCTCAGCCAGGTGGTGGAAAAAAACTGCTACAATTCCACTGGAGAATAATGATGCCGATGTACTGAGAGTCTATAAAGGACCAAGTAGGCAGGTTATGCCCTACACTCACTGGTTGCAAGGTTATGGCATCAACACACATAGGTTCCGGGTTCTGTTGTGTGGTGCGAAGTGGGGCCACAGGGGCCTCCATAATTTCCACCTCAGCCATAGGAGTGGAACAAGCGGGATCTGATGATGTGGGGGCCACCAGAATGTCCTTCTTGGAGGAATTTTTCTTGGTCTTCCTCTCCTTAGAGAATTCCGATAATTGTGAGGGCTTCTCTGAATCAGTTTCAGATAAAGCTGATGATCGCATAGCCCTGTGACCAGTAGCCTCTGGCTCCTTCAGCTGCTGGCTGGCGTCCAGTTTTAGACTGGTGGAAACTTACAAAGAAGTGTCCCAAGGGACGCCTTCCTGCCAAGAGAAGCCAGAGAAAAGCAATTCATCTCCGACTAGGAGGTGGGGTCCCTGTCGGGTGGGTAGCCACTGATCCCAAAGTACATGTGGTGGTAGCAGCAAGAGGGGAGCCCCCAACCATCAGGTGAACAAACATGGTTGAGCGACCCTGAGGGCCCACAGTAGGAGGTGTACCAGGTGGGAGTACTATCGCCAATGGGGGCAACATTGTCGTAGCTGTAGCGTATGACATTGTTGTACATGATGGGTGCAACTGCTCATACTTCTTCCTGTTGAAACTCTTGTATTCTTGTAACTTCTTCTCTCTCTGGAAAACAGTGAAATCAGGTGAGCAGGGAGAATGGTGCTTTCCACAGCTGACACAGATGGGGGGAGGGGGGGCATAAGGAGCATGCATAAGGAGCATTCACATGCAGCACTCACTCACAATCTCTACAGATGGGGCTAGAGTTGCAACACGAGGACACTTGCCCAAATTTCAAGCACTTGAAGTACCTCGTGGGGGGGGGGGGGGGGGGGAGGAACATACGGTTTCACGTCACATCAGTATACCACCACCTTGACCTTTTCACGCAACGAATCACCCTCAAAGGCCAAGATGAAGGAACAGGTAGCAACCCTATTATCCTTTGGCCCCCTATGTACATGATGGACAAAGTATACATCCCATCATTCCATGTTGGCACATAGCTCATCATCGGATTGTAAGAGCAGATCCCTGTGGCAAATGCCCTGAAGCATATTAAGACTTTTATGGGGAGTTAAAACCACCAGTATGTCACCCAGCTTGTTACAAGAGAGCAGTTCCTGTGACTGGGCACGGGATGATGATGTGATCAGAACTGATCCACTCTTCATTTTAGAGATGGTTGCAACTTCCCCAAACTTGTCCCTCGTAGTTTCTACAAAGAATAAAGACTTTGTGGCCAAGACAGCATCCCCATTATTCCTTCTGAAACCTAAGTATTGGGGGACCTAAGTACTGGGGGAGTATTTCTCTGCTTCCTGCTTAGCCCTACATTCCTCCCATGACATAGCCAGGGAAGGGAATGCTTTAGGGTCATATCTCTCTGCATTAAAAGAGGACTGTCCTTTCACTGAGACTGCAGAGGCCATATGGCCACCAGCAGGAGGTAACTTCATCCACTTCATTTGCAGCCCATCCGCCACGGTTCCACCCACTCCAAATAGGGGCTCTCCCCATGGGCAATGCCCAGCCTCAGCAATGGCTACCTGGCCAATAATCCATTGCCCAGTGTCCCTGTGCACCAGTCATGATAGGCACATACTCCTTGGCATACATGGGGAGTTTTCAGCTCAGGCACCAACAGTCTGATCCCTGCATGGTCAGGGGGCTACCACCGTACAGCTACCTGACGATCTCCTCCCCCCCCCCCCCCCCCCACACACACACACACACATACACACAAACACAACAGGATGGCTACCGTGCTTGGTTTTGGGTGTATTACCTCATTAACGGGAAGGGTGCAATGATGGAATGACACAAAGGTGGAGCTTACACTGCACTGGGCAACCTTCCCTGCACGATCCACACTTCTGGAGAATTTTGAAAATTGGTAGCAGGTCAAACCCATAAATGGGGACCATGTATCTATTTAATGAAAAGTTTACGAGAAAATGCCAGAAATGGATACTTGAGTCCAACCATAAACCGGCTTCAAGCAGGGTCTGTGCCAAGAAAACCATCAATGGAGAGGCAAAGGGGGAAAGGATAGTGGAAGTATAAGCTTGCAGCACAGAAAGGAGTAATGCTACAAAGGCCGGGGCCCTGTAGAAACCAAGCCCCTACTCATAAGAGTTGTGAACCTCCTGGAGAGGTGGAGAGCGAGGGGGGGGGGGGGGGTCATGGCTAAAATAGATGTAAACTAGAGCTGAACTAAATATATATGTTAAAAAATTTACACATTTGACAATGTGGTAATTACTGTCAACAGCTGCCTTTGCTCAAATACGTAAAATAAAGGAAAGGTAACCTCTCACCTATAGCTGATTGACAAGTGGCCATAGAAACACACATCAGAAAACACTGTTTACATTAGCTTTAGAGCTTTTTACTCTTTCTCTCATAAATGTGCTTGCATTATTTACACACACACACACACACACACACACACACACACACACACAGAAGAGGGGAAGAGAAGGATGATGAGGCAGGGAGGGGTGTAGCACAACAGTGTGAGGCAGGTCTTTTGACAGATGACTCGGCAGCTGCACAACAAGATGAAAGGAATTCAGAGCTGCAGCATGTTAAGTGGTACAGGTAGAGAGTGGGGGAAAGAGAGGGGAACAAAGAAGAGGAAGGTGGAGAGGAGGGAGGGAGGGAACGGGAAGTGTGAGACAGAGGGGATGGGGAATGGAGGTGTGTGTGTGTGTGTGTGTGTGTGTGTGTGTGTGTGTGTGTGTGTGTGTGTGTGTGTGTGGTTTGAGGTTTTCGGGCGCTAAACAGCGTGGTCATCAGCGCCCAAACGCATAGAAACAGTAACACATGCGGTGAAGGGACGAAGACGGACAGAGAACAAGGAGAACGGCTAAAAGACACATACCTGACGCATTTCGAAATCCTCACATACAGAGGCAAAACAAGAGAAGGAGAAACGCACTAAAAAAGGAAAGAAAACACAAGGAAGAGAGAACAGAAATCGAAGTGAAACAAGTAGGTAATCTTGACTGGCGGACATCTTACCTAAAACCTGGGTGAGCCAGTCACCCAGCAGCACATTAAAATCCTCTCCCTAAAATCTGAGGCAACAAATTGGACAGGACACAAAACCGTAAGACCTTAACCACAGTCGTTGCGTTGTCTTGCAAAATAGAGGACAAATCCGGTGCAAGGAAACCACCGCCCTCTGGTCAGAGAATAAAGGACAGTCAAGTAAAATGGGGCGGACAGTAATCTGGACGCCACAAGCACTGCAGATTGGGGGGTCCTCCCGCCAGAGTAAAAAACCATGCGTTAAGGGACTGTGCCCGATGCGGAGGCAAGTGAGGAGAACCTCATCCCACCTGCATGACTGGTAGGACATACGCCATGGCCGCGTAGTGGCCTTGGCCAGACGCAGCTTATTTTCACAGACTGCCAGCCACTCCTCTTCTCATTGATGCATAACACGAAAATGCAAAAGGGAGGTAACAGCATGGAGGGGGACAGCACATTCAACAACGTGAGGGAAGGAACATGCATCTCTGGCAGCCACATCCGCCAGTTCGTTTCCCCTAATACTCACGTGCCCCGGCACCCAGCAGAAAGAAACCTCCTTCCCCTGCTGCTGCAGGTGGAGTAGGGTATCATGGATGTTCTGGACAACCGTATCTGCTGGGGGCAAGTGTTGCATGGTCTGAAGGGCACTCAGGGAGTCAGAACAGATGAGAAACTTAAGACTGGGAACACATCTCATCTGCTCCAATGCCCGCAAGATCGCAAACAATTCGGCATCAAAGATGGTAAACGCCGCAGGAAGCCGTAACTTGACGACTCGATCAGGAAAAACAACAGCACAACCAACAGAGTCCCCCTGTTTAGAGCCATCTGTAAATACTGGTACATGGTCGGGATGCAGGTTTAAAATATCGTAAAATAAGGAGATAAAAACAAATGCAGGAGTGCAGCTCCTCCGGTACTCTGACAAGTCTAAAAGGATGCTGGGCCTCTGGAGCAACCAGGGAGGCAGGTGGGTAAAACCCTGGAGTTGGGGTGCCACATGCTCCACACCAAGGGACTCTAGCAAATGCTTGGCACGAATCCCAAATGGTCTCGTTGCCCTGGGACGACTGGAAAAAGAGACGTTCCATAGGCAGTCGGGCAACGGTAGGCTACGCAGGGGAGGTAGGACAGGCAAGGAATTGACACACCCGTCGCACCATGAGGAGTTTCCGCCAGATGGCGAGCGGCGGTTCCGCTGCACAGGCTGGGGATGGGACTGGTACGGAATTCACCAGTGGCCTGCCTGAAACCCTCATGGTGTACTGCGTCAAGAATCTTCAGATACGAAGGTCTCGCTGACCCATACACAGTGCATCCATAGTCAAGAGGCGACCGGACAAAAGCCCTATAAAACTGCAGCAGATGCGCCCGGTCTGCTCCCCAGGACCGATGGCTCAGACACTTCAAAATATTCAGTGCCTTCTTCACAGTCCATGCCTCTAATCACTTTATCGTAAGCTGCAGCTGCCGACAAGCAGTGACAAGAACAGAAAACAGCAAGATCGTCCACAAACAAGGAGCACTGGGCAGGACTCCGGATAGTGGACGTGACACTGTTAATGGCGACGGCAAAGAGGGTGACACTTAAAACGCTTCCCTGAGGAACACCATTCTCCTGCACGTACAAATCAGATAGCACATTACCAACCCGATATCGAAAGAGGCGGCGGGAAAGAAAGGACCGAATGAAGATGGGGAGATGGCCACGAAAGCCCCACTGATGGAGTTGATTGAGGATAAGGCGGCGCCAAGTAGTGTCATACGCCTTATTAATGTCCAAGAATACACCTAGACAATGCTGGTTACGTAGGAAGGCCTGCTGGATGGCGCCTCAAGCAGGGTCAAGTTGACTATAGTTGAACGACATCTCCGAAAGCCACACTGAGAGTGGCTAAGGAGCTGCCTGGTCTCGAGCAGCCAAACCAGGCGACGGTTGACCATGCATTCCAATGTCTTCCCGACACAGCTCGTCAAAGCAATACTCTGATAACTACTGGGATGCATTCGGTCCTTCCCCGGTTTGAGGAGGGGAATCAAAATCGCCTCCCTCCACGAGTCAGGGAACGTGCCAGATGACCATATCATATTAAAACAATTCAGGAGAACTTCCTTGGATGGCAGCAACAAGTGCTGCAGCATGCTGTACAGGATTTGATCATGACCGGGCGCAGTATCATCAGCCACAGACAGCGCCGAATCCAGTTCCCACAATGTGAAGGGGCAGTTGTAGGGTTCAGAATTTGGAGACCGGAAGTCCAAGTGACCCTTCTCGATGGCAGTGCGGTAGCGGCAGAAATCTGGATCACAGTTAACAGTGGCAGTATATTCCGCAAAATGCATGGCCATTGTCTGGGCAACGTCTCTCGGCGCCGTGAGGAGACATCCCTGATGCAGCAATGCCGTGACAGGTAGTTGGCTGCATTTCCCGGAAATCCTCCTGACTGCTTCCCATACTTTCGTAGAACTAGTGGAGCGGGAGATGGAATTCAAGAACGATTGCCATGGCCGTCGTTTGCTCTCTTTAATCACGCGCCGCGCCTTGGCCCTTGCCACCCGTAAGGCCGCAAGATTGTCAGCTGAGGGACGGCACTTGAAGCGGCGCAGAGCTGCACGGCAGGCTCGGATGGCTGAGCGGCACTCAGTGGTCCACCAAGGGACAGGACGTCTCTTGGGATGACTTGAGGACCGTGGGATCGACAATTCAGCAGCTTGGGAGATCACGGCTGTAACATGGTTGACCCATTCGTGGACGCTGGCACGGTGTTCCAAAACAGCCAAATGGGTGAAAAGTGTCCAGTCAGCTCTGCAGAGGTGCCACCTGGGCGGCACTGGTAATTCCACAGCCTCATCCAGGAGGCGAATCCCAAGGGGGAAGTGGTCAATAGAATGGAGGTCAGCAGCAACCTCCCACAGCAGAATCCGCGAGTGATGGAGAGCAAAAGGAAAGGTCAATAGCTGACGACAACCCAGAAGCAGTACAGAAATAGGAATGGAGGTAGGGAGGGAGCGAAAGCCAAAACGGGACAGGGAAGAACAGTGGTGGGACAAGGCAGTACACGATCTAGATGGGGAAGGAATGGTGTGGACAGAAGAAAGAAGGGAAAAGAATGTGAGGCAAGGGAAACCGGTTAGTGGAGATTGCCAGAGTGCAAGATATGCTGGAGCAACAATTCCCAACTGTAAGGTTCTGAGAAACTAATGCTGGAAGGAAGTATTCAAATGCTGAAATAGTGAATCAGCTGTAGTCATATGGGTTGTGATGCACAGCATGTTCGGCAACCAGATGGTCGAGTCTGCAGTTTGCCACAGTTTGGCAGTGGGCATCCATGCGAGTAGACAACTGATTACTTGTTATGCCCACAATGAATGCTGCATAGTAACTGATGCATAGATGGTATATAACACGGCTACTTTAACATGTGGACCTGCCTTTTATAGGGTAGGAAATGCCTGTGACAGTATTGCGTAGCAGGTGGTGGGTGGGTGGGTGTGCAGGAGAGGTCGACCACAAGGGAAAGACTCATGAGGTGCAGAACTGGGAGCAAAATTGGAATAGTGATAAACAAGGATTTCTGTAGATTGGATGGGCTGTGGAAAACAACTTTATGTGATGTGGGTAGGATTATGGGTGGAATATCCCTCATGTCAGGTCATGACAAAAGGTCATCAAAGCCCTGGTTGTGCTTTTCAAGACCAGGGTGATACTGGGTGATCGGAGGAGTGCTGGTCAGTGGCTAATTAACAGGTTTACTGGAGTAAGAGGAAGAGATGCACAGGAGATTTGTTTGAGAATGAGCTGGTGAAGGCTCTGGTAAGCTTATCAGTATATTTTGACAACTAATGCTTGCTTTCCACTACAGACTGCAGCATCCATGGGTGGAGAGGCTGTAAGGAAGTGTCTTTCTGACATGGAATGGATGACAGCTGTCAAAGCAGAGGCACTGTTGGTGGTTGGTGCACTTGATATGAGCAGACTATTTATGGACCCATCTGAGAGATGGAAATAGACGTCTCGGAAGGTGGCTTGATGAGTTGAGGAAGAGCAGGTGAGATGCTGACGTTATGGAGGTTCTTCCTGCTGTGAGTCCAGGTCATGAAAATGTCATCAATAAACCTGAACTGGGCAAGGGGTTTTAGATGTTGACTGGCTAGGAAAGATTCCTCCAGATGGACCATAAACAAGTTGGCATAGGCTGTGCCACATGAGTAGCCATGGCAGTACCACAAATTTGTTTACAGATTTGGCCTCTGAATGTGAAATAACTGTGGGTCAGGATGTGGTTGGTTAGAAAAATTAGTAAAGAGATGATAGGTTTGGTATCAGGATGACGTCGGAAAAGGTGGTGTTCTGTGGCTGGCTATGTGCGTGGAGCATGGTGGGTGTAAAAGGACATCAAATTCACAGAGTTCAACAAGGAATCCGTTGATAATGCGACAAGAAGTGTGGAAAGGCCATAAAGGAAGTGAATGGTGTCTTTGAGTGTAGGATGGAAGGTTACAGACAACAGTTTAGACGTATTGGTCATCAAAGGCAGAGATTCCGTATGTGGAAACATTGTACTCAGCCACTATGGGATAACAAGTACAAGACCTGTGGGGTTCAGTCTGTCAGAGTTTGGGGAGTAGGCAAAAGGTAGGAGTGCAGGTGATTGCTGGTGTGAGAAGAGAGATGGATTCAGATGTCAGGTTTTGGGATGGACTTACGGACTTGAGGGGCAGCTGAAGGTCCTGTTAGACTTCCGGGATGGGATCACAGGCATACGGTTTGTATGCAGAGGCGTGAAGGTTGGCGGAGACCCTTTGGTCTGAGAAAAACATGTACGGTACGTGAATACATGTACTTAATAGTGCCATTATAGTTTGATGTGTGATGGTAAATCTATGCACAGAAGAATACTATAATTGCCTGTAGTACAAACAGCTACGAAGTTAACATTTGCTGTTCAAATAAGGATATGTACAATACAGTTTTATTTATTTTTCTCCAGGGCTACAACAAACTTTTCTCCAACTCTTCCATGAAGAAATAAAGAACTACCAATGACAATATGCCAGTGGCCTACACTAACCCCTTTTCTAAATCTCTTTACCTGCTATATTCCATCCATTCAAAAAGTTCCAACACTGATTCTAGTCATGACATATAAGCAATGTCACCGCAGTAACTACAGTGGCAGCTTGAACCAACAACTGTAAACAACAGATGTGCATTCTACCAGTCAGATATGAGCATGCAGTATGTAGTAGTGGCCATATGGTATAATGGAAATGTCGTGTGGCTAGAGCCTCCCGTCGGGTAGACCGTTCGCCTGGTGCAGGTCTTTCGATTTGACGCCACTTCGGCGACCTGCGCGTCGATGGGGATGAAAAGATGATCATTAGGACAACACAACACCCAGTCCCTGAGCGGAGAAAATCTCCGACCCAGCCGGGAATCGAACCCGGGCCCTTAGGATTGACAGTCTGTCACGCTGACCACTCAGCTACCGGGGCGGACGCCATATGGTTGTAGTGTGTCAAAGCTGTTGTATTACAAATCACAATCGAGTAACATCTCTAAATCAAGTATTCAATACATTCTCCAGAGTGTTTTGAAGAAAATGCATGCAAAGTTTGTCCTGCACACCTTGACTAAAAAAATTACAAAAGTGTAGAAATTCACATAAAGCGTCAACACTTTGGTGAAGTAACCAAAATTCATGCCAATGTAATGCAACAGTTGACGAACATCACAAAGAAAGACTATTCTGACAGTTTCACATTATATGTGCTGTATTCAAGTGGTGGGAGACTATGTAGAATACCTGAAGCATTAAAACAAACAATGGAAAATCCAGGATGGCATGTAACAATTCGAGAGAAGGAAAGTTGCCACGCACCATATAGCGGAGATACTGAGCCGTGAAAGGCACAATAAAAAGATTCATACAATCACAGCTTTCGGCCATTAAGGCCTTTGAAATTATTCTCTATTTTTTATTAATCTTATCTCAAAACTTTTTGGACTGACAGCACATGTCACACCCACCAACATTGGACAATCCTTGGCTTTGGCAGTTCCAATTATTTCCAGGGAGTCACTCTCTCTCCCACAACCTACACATTTGTGTCAAACATAACTGTCCACTCGTTAATTTGTTATTTGAGTACAGTTTCATTCTCACCTCTGCCTGTTGTATAATTTGTTTTTATTCTGCTGTTCATCACCTTGTCATTACCATTATTTTTTCCCTCTTTCTTCTATGGTTCATATGTCTTTTTTTTTCAATTACTGCACCTTTTCTACTATTTGCTTCTCGTTTTTTTTAGCAGAGTTTTTTTCCTAATTAATCATGCAATTTTATGTTAGTCTTTCTTTTACTCTGACTTGCCATAGACCCTTGCTGCCAATCATTCAAATCTATTATACTGTCAACATTTACTGTTGATTTTCTTCTGGTCTTGTCTTGATGTGTTTCTCTTGAGTTGGAGCAATAGTTCATTTTCCTAAATAATGCTAGATTGGTCACATTATCTCCAATTCCTCTCTCTCATTAGCCTGATGCAACCTTATGCTCAATTAGTTACCTTCATTTCATGACTTCCCACATGTTCCTGCCTTTGTGATGCTACTTAGTAATTACCCAGTTTTCCTATACAAGGATAAATTCAGTAACGATGGTCTGCTTCTTAAAATAACTATTCACTGTTACTTTGGAAAATGCGGTCATTTTTGTGTTGGCCCTATATGCCTACTGTTTTGCTACTGATGTATCATTGCATTACTAACAGGTACAGTTTGTCTATGTACTGTAAATGTAAAACAGGACTTATATCGTAAAGTTAAATGGAAAATGCTTAGTGAACAACTCTTCATGTACCTAGCCTTTCTCCTTTTCTGTTACTTTCCCAAGCCTATACTTTAGTCATAACAGTTGTTCAAAAAACATGCTTCTCTGTCTAATGACAGCTATTTCTCCAAACACTTAACACAACACACACCTGTCAAAAGCTTCAAAATTTCTGTACACTCCTTCTCTGAATTACAAGGTAATTTAAGAACACTAAATATGAAGAAAATTATAATTCTGATTGAAAAATACCAGTTGCTAATGAGGAATAATACATACCTAAGTTCAATGTACTATTGAGTCGATAAAGGGAATCACGTTTATTAATGCCTTGTATCAACATCAGTTGTCTTGTATGCAGGAAAACGCTGTTAACTTCAACTAACAAAGCCACCAGGCCATACCCCAGGTAGAATCGTGTTGTCACGGATAGACCAAAACATAGAAGCACCTGAAACATGGGTGTTTTACATGCATGTGGCCACACCTACAATTAAATGAAGCACATTACAGAATGACACTTACAAAGATGTGATGGATCATGAGTTCATAGCTACTTCTTTTTCTGTGATGCAGTATCATGTCTATCAGGTCATACGCGAAATAACCTGGAACATTATAAGTACATTCAGACAAAGAAAATATTTTTCATTACAACTCAACAAAAATATCAAACCACACACCTTGATGTTATAACAATAAATAAATCTGTACTCTACTGCTTGTGTATGGTAATATTTTACTTCACTTACAAAGATAGACATACAACATAATTATTCACACATGCTTGAACAATCAAACAAAGATACATGTGGAGAATACACTGTTTTGAGGCAGCTCACATAATTAATGAAATCCCCTGATATGTTAACAATAGTCTCACTATTTGCTAGTTTATCAAATGTCATTTTCATAGTGAGCACTTGTAAAAATAGTAAAAAAGACTCGCAATAACAACAATAGAAGAAGCAGAAATTTACAACATTTGAAAGGAACAATACTCAGGTCGTGGAAGGAGTAGAGTAATGGTAATGTTCTTTACAAGTTGTTCTCTGCACTGTCATCTGCTGTTACACCATAGGGTGATTAGCAACACATCACAATTTTATTGTGAAAATATTTTTTTCAAGGATAATGAGTGTGGTTGTGATATATTTCACATATGATTCAGACTTAGTTCTTATGCTCATGTTCCTCAATGAAAATGATCCAGCTGTGTGTTTCAAACAAATGAGGCCCTGGGTTAACAGTGAAACCGATAGCACCTGGCTGACCCCTAAAGTGTTATCTAGGATGAAAATGTTTAATCAGAGCATGAACTGAGAAAAGATTGATTTGTTTTACAAATTAACACCTAGTGCTGTTGATCAATGTGCGAAAAGACGGCTGCTCGAGGACTCTGAAATGCAGTCCTAGAATGTAATGTAGATCCAAGATCTACATAATAAAAGGATTGAAAACCCACCTATCAGGAACGTCATCTATATGACACCCATGCAGTTACTGTGCTTTTTAGTGGTACAATGAGTATGAAACTTTATTATCTCATCAAAAAACAAAACTTACTGTATTTTTTGCCAGGTGACAATTGTCACAATTTATGATGAGACAATAACTGTAACCTTGGATTAATATTCAGGCATACTACACAACTGAATGAAATTTAAAAGGCCGCATGGGTTCAACAGGATGGGACCATGATCTACTGTTGATTTAGAAAGAAAAATAGATCAACCAGTTGATTTCTTTATGTAGTGACAGTGTTCTGTCCTCTGGCAGTCCAATTAAAATGGGCTTATACAATTGTTGTCATTGTTATTATTATTATTATTATTATTATTATTATTATTATTGTGAAGATGATGATGTGTGTTTAGTGGGTATCGCGGATTTATTTTAGCTGTATAGTTTAACTGAAGTTAATTACACCAGATATACATTTACAAGGGCTATCCACAAAGTACATTACGTTTTGGAATTAAAAATAAATAAAGTATTGGAAATTTTTTTTATTATATACAGATGAAAGCCACACTTAAACACTACTTTCCTACATAGTTGCCATTTAAATTAAGGCACTTATCGTAGCGATGGATGAGCTTGGAAATTCCTTCGTCGTAAAATTCGGCCGCCTGCGCCTTCAACCACGTGGCGACTGTCTTTTGGGACAGAAAAGGTGTGATTTTTGTGGATTTCCTGGGAAGAGGCACTAAATAAACTCTCAAAGATATTTCCAAACTCTGCACAACCTCAGAAGAGCAATACAAAACAAGCGCAGGGGAAAGTTGGGCTCAAAGATCTTGCTGATTCACGACAACGCCCGGGCCCACACGGCAAATGTCACTCGTGAAGTTCTCGAATCTTTTAAGTGGGAGTTGTTTCCTCATCCGCCGTGCAGTCCCAACCTGGCACCAAGCGACTTCCACTTATTCCCAGCAATGAAGAAGTGGTTGGCTATGCAGCGTTTTGATGATGACGCACAGCTTCAAAAAGAGGTAACCACGTGGTTGAAGGTGCAGGCGGCTGAATTTTATGACGAAGGAATTTCCAAGCTCGTCCATCGCTACGATAAGTGCCTTAATTTAAATGGCAACTATGTAGAAAAGTAGTATTTAAGTGTGGCTTTCATCTGTATATAATAAAAAAAATTTCCATTACTTTATTTATTTTTAATTCCAAAACGTAATGTACTTTGTGGATAGCCCTCGTATATTGTTGTGTTATTTGGCTTATTGGTGAACAGTGTTTATTCGCACTTGGTGGATCTTGATGAGCTGATTTAGCTATGCAGGTAATGATGATTATATTTCTCCTGCTTCAGAAATGGTTCATTATTTTTCATATATCGACATTTTGTCTTGGATGGCAATGAGGACATCATTTTACATATAAAATAAGCAAATTTATTTTGATATCAGCAGTCATGGCTTATTTATTTACCTTCTTTTGTGAAAGTCACTGTTTTGCTGTTAGTTGGTATCATGTATTTCTGTTTAACTAAGCAGGTTAAGTGAAATTGTTGGTAGTAGCATTTAAACCAGAAGAAGAACTAAAATCGAAGTGAAATATTTGTAAGACAAAAACACGGAAGTGCATTAAAAAACACAATGAGGCAAACAAAAGAATGAATATATGGACAACAAGAGAGAAAAAGAAATGGATAGATCAGGCACAGTTAGCAGAAGAAGCAGCAAGACAGGACTATAAAGAACCTGTACAATATCATAGTTAGGCACAGCTACGAAGGCTTGAGGACCATTCAAGGAGCTATTAAATCATGGAAGACAGCCACTGCAGCATGCTACAATGGACCGAGGATTGCTTTGAGAAGCCTAAAAAGATGCAAAGGCTCCACACTTAGACAATATAGCACCAAAGCTCTTAAAAGCCAACAAAGAAATTAATGTTAAAATTCTTCACCTCTTGCTGAAGCATTATTTTGCTCAAAGAGAAATCCCCAACAGAGCTGAAAAATGGGTTGATAGTGAAACTCCCAAAAAGCGGGAAATTTGTTACACTGTAACACCTATTGTGGTATTAAACTGTTGTCAGTGTGCAGTAAGATTCTTACCAGAATTTTCTTAAATAGGATTAAAGATTAGCTTGAAAACTGACAGCATAAAGAATCGGCTGATTTTCAGATGTAAAACGGTTGTGGTGATCTTATTAATACTCTTATGTACATCTTAGAGAAAAGTAAAGAATTCAAAACAACCAAATACCTGGCAATCATAGATTTTGAAAAGATATTCAGTTCCGTGAAAAATCAAGTGGTGTGCAGGTGTTGCAAAGCTATGGTACACCACAGAAAATCCTAATCATCATCAAAGATCTCTATATGGTGGTTACAAAAGTTGTGTGCTCCACAATGGAAATCTCACACAGCCAACAGATTTGTTTTGTAAACAACACTTTTTCTACTTGTTCTTGACGCAGCTGTGCAAAGAGCCACAGTACTCAGGGCAAGAGGAACGTAACCGGAATCCGTAAACTTCTGGAGGCAAACAATTTCGTATATGGCATTGTTTTACTACCTCAAACACTGACATTCTCTGAAAAAAACAGGCAACGAATGTTGGTCTCAAGACAAACAAAGGTAAAAAAGAAGAGTGAACTCTGGGAACATGGAAGAGCCTCTGTTTGTAGGGAAGCAACAGGGGAAGACTGTGCATTTATTCTTGTACCTGGGCAGTATGGTGAGAGAAACTGAAGAAGATGTGAAGAACTGCATACAGAAGGACAATGCTGCCTTCAGACAATTGTATCCAATATGGTGAAACAGAAACATCACACGCAAAATAAAAATTCGTATTTTTAAAACAAATGTGAAGGCTGTCTTATATAGCAGTGAAAGTTGGAAAGCTGACACAAATATAGCATAAGAGTTACAGAGCTTCATAAATGGGTGTGTCTGGCATATCATGAACATCTGGTGGTAAGAAAAAAGGAGTAACAAAGAGCTCTGGAGATGTGGTAGCAGATAGTATACATTAGAGAAAATGGAGATGGTTGTGGCATGCATTGAGAAAGCCAGGCAGGGTAATTGAGAAGAAGGCATTGGAATGGGTTCCCCAGGCAACAAGGCAGAGAGGCAGGCCCAGAGGTACAAGATGGACGACAGTAGATGTGGAAGGAAGGAGAGCTGGCAAGATTTGATCAGAATTGAGGGAAATGACCAAAGCTAGAGGTGGATGTTAAGTTCTCCTGGAAGCCCTCTAACTCTTCTGCCAGAAGAAAGAGCCACTGGCTCCAAAAGCTTGTAAACGTGTGTGTGTGTGTGTGTGTGTGTGTGTGTGTGTGTTTTCCCCTGCCACCATTTGGTGAGTTATAAAAAAGATACTTACTTTCTGATAGTTTTTACAATTACTTACCAGTGGAAAAGGAAATCACTCCATGGGCAGATGCTGTGTATTTAGATATAAGGTCCTGCCTCATTTCAGGAGACTGCCAGAAGCTAAACAGAAATACATTCATTGTGAACCAAACATTCTAATAATAGTACTTATGGTAGACTACACATGGAGACATGCAGTGTATTCAAGAACCATTTTGTTGATTTGGTTTGGCATCTCTGGGTGATTCATACTGGTTAAGTAGCATATGACACTTAACTTACATCATCTTGCTTGGTATAGACAATAGAATGCCCAACAGGCTTTTGCTGTAAAGTATTTTTAGAATTTAAACTGCAATTTTTGACACTTCCAATATAAAATGGATAGCAATTTCATAATTAATGTGCAATAATTCTGTTCTATATGCATATGCTATCAAACATCAATTCAAAATTTTGATGTGACTAGTTTAGCAACAAAGAAGGAATATCCTCGTCAACAATAGCAGTTGTTGGCTAAAAGTGACATCCAATTTAATAGTGCTGTCATTAAACAAAAACTTCCGCTACCAGGAACATTACAATCCTGTCAGTATCCCATACACATCAATGTCATTACTGTATGGTTCCCAGTAGCAGACGTTTTGGAGACGAGTGGCAACAGCTGTCAATAGGTCAGCTTGTTACATCTGTCAATACAACAGATATTTTTCTCAAAAAAAAAAAAGAGGCTCTGAGCACTATGGGACTTAAAGTTCTTTGGTCATCAGTCCCCTAGAACTTAGAACTACTTAAACCTAACTAACCTAATGACATTGCACACATCCATGCCCGAGGCAGGATTCGAACCTGTGGCCGTAGCGGTCGCGCGGTTCCAGACTATAGCGCCTAGAACCGCTCGGCCACTCCGGCCAGCTCAAATTAACAGTTTTCTCATTTGACCCAAAGTGATTCATCATGATCCCACAATAATCTTTTACCAATAAAATCCTTTCAGACCTATAATCTTCTTTTTATTTTAGAGGCAATCATACATTATTATGACAAGCACAATCAGTTTTGGTCACGAGTTAACCAACGTGCCATTTTGCAAAAGGGAAAGAAGAAAAAGATTGCATTAAAACCTTAAATTCTGTAAAATATTGCCCTTGTAAGTAATGTAAAATAAAAATTAAAATACATGGTGATCATACTTGTTCAGGTAGCATTCTGCAAACTAATTCTGTTGCCAGTTATAACTGTTAACATATTATGTGATACTGCGTAAAAAGAGCTGTGTATAATAAGTGAATCATTTTCTCCCCAAACAGAGCACCCTTTTTTTCCTTTCAGTGTTCTTTACACTTCCATGTCATTAACAGGTTTATACAAAACACACAGCTGATCACTCACCTTAAAGTCTTCATACACAGCTACACCCGCTAGAGAGTTAGGAACAAAGTCATTAAAGACAGATCTCTGCTTCAGATTGGACAAGGATGACATAACAAATTTTTGTTAAAAGATGCATACTGTCATTTGGCTCAAGTAATTCAGTGAAACTCAGAAAACATAATTCATGATTCATGGACAGGGATTTGATCCGCTTCACTCCCAAATGGAAGTCCAGTCTACTTGGTAAGCTAGATTAGGGTCATCATGATAGCATCCAACATGTATGCGACAAGCACCAAGGAAGCAGTGAAGTGGGCCTCACATAAAAATACTAGATTTCACCACTGAATTTGCTGATGACAGCATTCTTGGGCCCATTAAAGCCTGAGGCATTTGTAGTTTCTGGGCAATGGAAACCACACCAATGTTATGCACATACCAGTACAGCTTACAGTAGGGTTACTTAGGCCCAATAAATGTAATAAATTCTCCACCATCACATAAATACTATGGACAATTCCGTATGTTCTATTGGAGCTAATATAAGAGTACTCCATCTGCAACACTCTTACTCTTCGGTTAGCATGTGCTAGTTGGAAAAAAGTCTGCCATTCTGGCAGGAGGTGCACTGTCGAGTCGAGGTGGCAGTGTTTCCAGTATACACCAAGGGCATATGTGAGTAGTTATTGTTTGGAGCTAGAAGTGTTAGTCAGATCGTAAAGATGAGAATTGATTGCAGTAAGAGCTAAAGACATGTTGAGACAAAGAACTGTATTAAGACGTTGAGTGCTTATTAATAAAAGTTAAGCAGAAAGAGCAAGTGTTAGCCTTTCCAGTGTGAGTAGAACTGAAATTACTGATAGGAAATAATGCAAATTAAGAACATGTAGGAGACTGCAGTAAAAGTTGAAACTAGCAGTAAAAGTTGAAACTAGCATCAATGAAAGAATCAAGTTCAATAAAATGCGGCTTCTCTGGGATGACAAAAGGGAACTGATAAACTAAGTTTATATAAATTGTTTTGGAATTTATAACAGACCCTGATCACATGTAATTATCAAGTCAATGGCCATTAATTACAGACACAATATGAGCAATAGATAGACAGTTTATTTCTATGTTGGACATTTAAGAAGTCTTTGTTAAAGTACAATTGTCAAACAGCTAAATCAACAATAATACATGTGCATTTATTGTCTTTGTTTACAGCTAAATAAACAATAATACATGTGCATTTATTGTCTTTGTTTAAAGTCCAATTGTCAAACAACTAAATAAAAAGTAATACATGTGCATTTAAGGGAGATCTTAGAAATGATGTACTGTGCCATGATACAATCTTCTGATCTGAAATTTGCAGAAAGGAAGTGTGAAATCTGGAACTATGCAAGGCAACAATAGGGAACTACTAACAGCGCAAATGGCAGTAGTTAGTAACATATGAGGAAGATGTGATGTGTAAGTGAAATAATGAACACAACAGTCATGGAGAACAGAAGAAGAGCATGTAGGGAGAGGCAGCTAACAGAATTTTAAGTTACGCTAGCTAGAATCAGAAAGAAAGATGGAAGAGACTGACCCAGAAATCACGGAAATGTCAGGAACAAGGGCAAGAGTTTTATTTAATGGATGAAAGAGTGGAAGTGAAAGATAGTAGTACATCAATCTCGTGAATTCAGCCAAGAAAACACACAGTGTAAAAGAAAGAAGATAGAATAGGAACAAACCCAGACAAGTACTGGAGGGGAAAGGTATTTAGATATGCAGACATTCTTAGCAATTATGAATGCACAACTGCGTAGGAGTCTCGAGCTTGGAAAAGATTGAGGAAAAGACAAAGGAAAACACAGCTGAACTGATGGAAGAATTAATGCGAAAGTTTCAGGAAAATACAGTCAAAATGAGAGAAGTGAAGGCTCAACAAGCAGAATTCCTCACAAAATGGAATGAACAAATCAAAAAGTATGAAGACTGAGCATCAGAAGATGAAGAAGCAGGCCTGAGTAGCAAGTCAAATTAACTGTGACAAGTTGTGTAGGCGACTAGTCAGCTCGACGCACAGCTGGACTCTGTATGCAGTGAGGCAAAAACCATCACAGAAAAAATAACCAAAGATTAGGGAAAATAGTGAGGCGAAGAGTGCAGAAGCCAAGTCACATGAGTGAATACAATTGCTGACACTGTGAATGATAACTTAGGTACCGTCCTAAGGGAAATCTTATAGAAGTAAGCTGTAACCATTAATATAAAACTGACCTACATGCATAACTGACCATGTAGTAGTTAATGGTGGTTGCTTTTGATAGGATTCTAACAGATTCTAACTGGGAGGAAAACTACATTTTTACGCAGGCTTAAAAGAGCAATACCGGAGAAACAGGCCGGCGCAAACTTCACAGTGAGGAGGTAGGGAATATGGACCACATCTGAATTATCCTATAGAAATTCACATGTGTTACTGTTTATTTAGTTGTTCAGTGATCAGACTCTTAATTGAGATGACTTACAACAGAACATGTCCAAACACAGAAATAAATAACCTACTGTTCACACCGTGTCCATAATTAATGGCCACATATCGTAATTACATGTGATCAGGATCTATTCTAAATGCCAGTACAATGTATGTAAGCTTAATTTATTGGTTCTCAACAACACACATTCTTGCCTATACCATCCACACCTACACTTATTATTATTATTATTATTATTACACTGAATGGATTTTGTCAAAGAACGTAGTATAACAAAAATAAGATAAGGATGTACAGTTTCCTACATAAAACAGTGGTTCATTGTACCCATGACAACATTTTTGGGCAATACAACTTTGATTACTGTAATAATATAAAAGTATGAGAAGGCTCTTTTACATGAAATACATTACAAGTAAATCATTGATTTAACACTTTTGTTCTGAAAAATTAACATTGAGGCTGCGGCAAGCATTTGATTTATGGTACTATTAACATATACTAAATGAATGTAGTTACTTGCTACAAGGTTACTGCAGATATTCATTTATACTATAACAGCAGTTGGTCATTAAGAATTTAAATATTGCGTCCTTGAATGTACATAATGTTTTTATCTCTTTTGGCTGAGTTGGAAGATTGTTGTACAAAATAGTACCCTGAATGTTGGTTTGTTTTTGCGTTAAAGCCTTGTTTACTCTTTTTATGTGGATGTCATTGCACATTCTTGTATTGTACAAGTGAAGATCTGAGTTGGTTTTATAATTATCAATGTGCATTTTTATATTAAGAACACTTTTTTTATATATAGATGCATGGTAAGGGTAGAATATTTAGGTGTTGAAATAACTGTTTGGTAGGTGTTAGCCTTTTACTGTTTGAAATTATTCTAACAGCTCGTTATTGTGGTTTTCATGTTGTCTTATTATGACCCCAGAGGATTAGGCCATAGGTGATAGCAGAATGGATGTAAGCAAAGTCGACAGTTCTGCTACACACTCTACTACACTCAGTACTAATTATATGTAATGCAAAACAAGCAGAGCTTAACTTGTTAGTGAGGTAGAGAATGTGGGCTTTCCAGTCTAAATTTTCATCAATTTGCACACCTAAGAATTTTGTGGCAGCTACCCTTTCAATTTGTTTGTTTTGAATATAGAGGTTCACATCATGATGAGACTTTGTTTTCCTGTAATGTATATAATTAGTTTTTGAAATATTTAAGATTAGCCTGTTCTGTCCAAACCAGCTTTGTATGTATTCCAAAACTCTGGTTGCAGATGTTGGCAATACCCTATTTATGTCTGCTACAATAATATTTGTGTAAGCAGCAAACAAAGTTATGTGCGTACCACTGATTGGGGTTTTGATATCATTAATGTATATAAGAAATAAGAGAGGTCCTAGAACGCTGCCCTGAGGTACTCCGATTGGTACAGTCTGCATGTCCAATCTGTACACAATGCTTTGGTTTTTAATGTTTGCTGGGGTAGTTTCTACTACCTGTTTTCTATTGTGGAGATATGACTGAAACCATTTTAATGCAACTCCTAGTATACCTATTGCTTCTAGTTTCCAGAATGAGATTTTCATTCTGCAGCAGAGTGTGCGCTGATTTGAAACTTCCTGGCAGATTAAAACTGTATGCCGGACCGAGATTCGAACTCGGGACCCGAGTTCAAGTCTCGGTCCGGCACACAGTTTTAATCTGCTAGGAAGTTTCAGCTTCTAGTTTGTCTAGCAAGATATTATGATCAACAGTATCGAATGCCTTCAATAAGTCTAAGTTTATTCCTACTGTACTGTTATTTCTGTCAAGTCCTATTACAATGTTTTCGATGAATTGGGTAATTGCTGTTTCTGTAGTCATGCCTTTGCGAAAACCATGTTGGTTTACAGACGAGATTGAATTTTTCAAGGTAATTTGTAATTGTGTTTCTCATGACAGTCTCTAATATTCTTGAAAATACAGATCACAAAGCTATCTGTCTATAGTTTCCCACTTCATATATATATTACCCTTTTTACACAATGGTTTTATTTTTGAAAATTTTAATCTTTGTGGGGACGCTCCTTCTGTTAATGATATGTTTATGATATGTGAGAGTGGTTCTGCAATGACACTAGCGCATTTAATTATGACTGAACCTGGTACCTCTTCAATTCCAGAGGACAATTTATTCTTCATTGTTTTTATTATATTAACAATTTTTAATTTATTTGTGGAACATAGCAATATTGAATTACCACTTTGCTCTCTCTTTGAACTGTGGTACTACTGCTACTAGCAAAATTTTTACTCAGATTGAGTGGAGTGTTTATGTAATTTGCTAGAGTCCCATTTCTGTGAAAAAATGGAAATGTCGTGTGGCTAGGGTCTCCCGTCGGGTAGACCGTTCACCTGGTGCAGGTCTTTCGATTTGACGCCACTTCGGCGACCTGCGCGTCGATGGGGATGAAATGATGATGATTAGGACAACACAACACCCAGTCCCTGAGCGGAGAAAATCTCCGACCCATCCGGGAATCGAACCCGGGCCCTTAGGATTGACAGTCTGTCACGCTGACCACTCAGCTACCGGGGCGGACATTTCTGTGAAACACTTCATGATCATCTTTTAATACAATGTCATCTTGCTTTTTCAACACATTCGTTTGTTTCCTTTTTGACTATATTCCATATTGCTTTCAACTTGTTAGCTGTCCCTATGATTACTTTGCTATTGTGCATTGTCTTGGCTGTTTTATTTTCTTATAAATTTTCATATATGTATTAAAATATTCTGCAAAGTGTTCAACTTGATTGTCTTTTCTCAGTTGATTGAGAAGTTTTAGCTTTTGACTGGATACTCTGATAGCAGGTGTTATCCACTAGCTGCTGTTTCTTGGTATGACATTAATTCTTGTCAGTTTTTTTGGAAAACACATCTCAAATATGGACATGAAAGTATTATAAAATGCATTGAATGATTCATCAGTTGATGATTTTGAATACACATCTTCCCAGGTTTCTTTTGCTAATGATTGGACAAAAATATTAACCTTTTTCTGGGTAGAAGTGCCTTTTATATTCCCACTTGTATTTAATCACCTCAGGTACAGAAGAATTTATGCATGTTACTAGCGTGTTGTGGTCTGAAAGACCTAAGTTTACATTTTGTGCCTCAGTAACATCATTTTCGATATTTGTAAAGATATTATTTAATAGGGACAAAGATGACTCTGTTATTCTAGTGGGGTCTGTGAAGAGTGATGATTCATCAGTTGATGATTTTGAGTACACATCTTCCCAGGTTTCTTTTGCTAATGATTGGATAAAAATATTAACCTTTTTCTGGATAGAAGTGCCTTTTATATTCCCACTTGTATTTAACCACCTCAGGTACAGAAGAATTTATGCATGTTACTAGCATGTTGTGGTCTGAAAGACCTAAGTTTACATTTTGTGCCTCAGTAACATCATTTTCGATATTTGTAAAGATATTATCTAATAGGGACAAAGATGACTCTGTTATTCTAGTGGGGTCTGTGAAGAGTGGTTTCAAGTGAAAGCAGTTTAGGATACTCAAAAGCTGCCTTTTTTTCTTCATTTTCAACTAACAAGTTGATATTAAAATCCTCACATATTAATAAGTTCACTTCATTGTTATAAAAAAAGGTTTAGCACTGCTTCCAAATCTTTTTAAAAAATATGTTTTTGACACCTAGTGCTGCCCTGTATATTGATATGACAATTAGATTTTTACGCTTCTCCTCAGATTTTAGCTCTATGGCACATGATACAAAATGTTTCTCGATATTTAGATGGTATGTTTCAGATCTAACTTTATACCGCAGCCCAGCAGCAGCAAGCACACTCCTCGAAACCTGATAGTACCTGTCCATCTGTAATAGAATTGCATTAGCAGCCTGAGGCCAAGATTATTTCTGGGAATTATGTACAAAAACTCTAACTTGTACAGTTTTACCTGTATTGCACATTGAAAATCGAAAATAAGTTCGAAATGTAACACATTCGAAAGTCTGTAAAATGTACCTGTGGACAACTCATTGAAATGGGTTTTTAATTTACATTTATGTAAAATTTTATTTTTCTTAAAACCAGCTTGAATTACACAGAATATCGAAATACTGGGGCTTCACCGTAATGTCTGAGTAGAATTGATGTCCCCATGATGTACTGATTTCATAAGTTTATTTTGAAAATGAGCTTGTTCCCATTAAGATGATATGACAATCACAGATCAAGATTAACAGATGAATTATATAGTCTTTTAGTCACAGAAAAAGTTTCCAGAGCAGTGCCACATTGTGCTTTTGATGGGTTATATTGTCAGTTTGTTGAAAAGGCACATTGCTTATGACTGCCTGTGTGTATCTGTCTATGTCTTTCCGTTTTAACCTTCCCCAACCTATCCCTCTCTCCTCCCTGAACAAGGAACTATTAGTTCCAAAAGCTAGATATTGAGTCACTTTTACTGTTATATGAGCTGTTTGGCAGTAATGCACCTTTTATGTATCCTGAAGGTATGTACTGGCCAATAACCTTCTCTCAAAATTTATTAGGACCTCAGTTGAATTGTCCTTTGACACAAATGTTGTTAGTACATTGCCTGTAGTTGTCGGTTAAACTAAATTAAGTAACCAGAATAAGATTTTCACTCTGCAGCGGAGTGTGCGCTGATATGAAACTTCCTGGCAGATTAAAACTGTGTACCCGACCGAGACTCGAACTAGGGACCTTTGCCTTTCGCGGGCAATTGCTCTACCATCTGAGCTACCGAAGCACGACTCACGCCCGGTACTCACAGCTTTACTTCTGCCAGTATCTCGTCTCCTACTTTCCAAACTTTACATAAGCTCTCCTGCGAACCTTGCTAGTTCTGCAAGGTTCGCAGGAGAGCTTCTGTTAAGTTTGGAAGGTAGGAGACGAGATACTGGCAGAAGTAAAGCTGTGAGTACCGGGCGTGAGTCGTGCTTCGGTAGCTCAGATGGTAGAGCACTTGCCCGTAAATTAAGTAAATTTATTATCTAGGTCTATTGATGTCAGGTTTTCACATATAATTTTTATGATACCATGTATTCTAAATGCTATTTTATGTATTTTCTTGCTGAATTCTAGCTTAGATATTAAGCTGTTTAAAGATATAGAAACATATACTAAAAACAGCAACAAATTATTTCTCACTGCAGTCTTTCTCAGAAGGAACAATTCAACAACAGTTCAACATTTTATAAATTGGAGGGTCCATACTCCTGCACCACATATGTAATTTGTAAGCATTTGTGATAATACTAGTCTTGGTTTCAAATTAAATGAACCGTGGCAGTTCTGATGTGCGAATATGAAAAAAATTACTTTTTTGTTTCATGTAAGCCCTTCATTTCATGTAAATTAGGAAGTGAAAATATTTTTGTATTCTATGATCATGAGACTAATGTATTTTCTTACATGAGGCATTTTCTCTTCAGATCTTTACATCACTACTGCCAAATTAAAATAAAGTTATGAATGCAGCACTGCGGCACATCTTAACAATGTTAACTGCTAACTGTTTTTTTGACACAGGATGTTGTTTCTAGTACAGCAATGAAGACAGACAATCACTTTCTGTCTTAAGTGGAAGATTCATGATGCAAACTACAAATTAGAGAAGACAAACAAGTGAAATATGAGAAATCATGAGCAACTAACAAATAAATAAATAAAAAAGAGTTTATGCTACTCTAAACCGCTTACATTATTAAAGCTCCAATTGACTATCAGTGAATAAATAAACTGCTTTGTGGATAGGCTATGATTAAATAAACGGGACCAATGACCTCAACTGTTTGGTCCCATAAGAATTTACCACAAATTTACAAATTTTCCAATAAATAAAGTGCTTTGGCGCTAGCCTTTAACTGCCACTAACGTAATCATACCTGCTCAACAAATATTGCTGTTGAATTAATCACATTTATACTCATAAACAAACCAAATAAGACAAGTTTCTTATAACTGCATTTGTCTTACAATTTAAAGTATCTGGCAGCATGCTTTATCATTAAAACAGGCAAAATAACTAATATTAGAAGCTGACAAATATTTATGTTGAATCATTAGCGTGATCAATAAAAATACAAGCATTCCGCAAAACATTTCCAGTAAGTTAAATGCTAAATACAGTACATATTTCAGTATACTACCACAATAAGACTTCGATGTTAGTATACGAGGGAAAATTTCTACTGAAAATCACAGTACTGTACGGGATACTATTCTATGCAGGTAGTTTGTGGCAATATGAGGGGTGCTGAATCAGAATACACAGTCCTTCTGGTAGACACGGCTGCTCTCCCTCAATGCAGAAGACTGTCATATAGTGTTTCAAAGACCAGTTGTGCTGCCCTTCAGCCGTATTCTGAATGTGAAATATTTGACAGTAAAATGAAGAAATGTAAGTCAGATATGTGCAATTAACACCAAGGTAATATGAGAGGGGGAATTAACTTATACTGGACAAGGGTGGAAGAGAAGTTATATATTAACCAACATCTATAACTGAAACGTACAAAAAAAAAAAAAAACACTTGCAATGTCGTCTATCTAACAGATGATCTCACACTTCAATAAATACTAATGGCTCAAGTTGTTCACTAGTCTCCTGAATGTAAGTCTAGGGGCAAGAGTCCATTCACTCAGCAAAATTTCAGGTGATGTAACATATTTCTGAGTGTTTACTGTATTCTGTGCTGCTAAGTCCTTCCATGCAAATAATTTAATGTTTAAAGCAAAATATGTCATTTCCTTTTTTAAAAAAAATAGGTCACAAATCTTACAACCTCCATGCCCACACTAATGATAGTAATCAAGCAATACGTCCAATTTTTTTCTGAAGATATGGGTACTCTACCATAGTCCTATCATTTGTGTGGCAGCTTGGCAGTAATATTAGATAATAAGTCACTGAAAAATCTAGAGGAGTTATTTAGGCTATACAATGGAGAATGATAAATGGCTCATGACTGATGTAGAACCCAGCTCTTTTGCTTTACTGTATTTCCATGTCAACACTGCAAACAACAAAATATGGAATAGTATAAATGTGCTCACTGTTTCATGTAGAGCAGATACCTTTTACAGTGATTAAAGAAAAATATGCCTAAAAATTTGGTGATTCAGCACCCTCTCATCTATTATGGCTTGATAAAGGTGTCTGTATAGGTACACATAAGAATTATTTGAGCTTATGGGTGTCAAGTATTCTGGTTAGTTTACAAGAGCAATTCAAAAATAAAGCCTTAGCACCAGAAACCTTCTGAAATTCTGAAGCAATCAAGAGGTCCTCACTATTGACTTTAGATAGTCTGGTAATTCTTCACATGAGATTAGCCTGAAGAGACTATCTTGGCTAATAAAGTGTTGTTTATGGATCAAAGGCACAAATACTTTCATGTAATTCACTGGTAAGAATCTAAAAGTGGGATTGTGTCATTATTCATATGTTTTGTGGAGCAATGTCGGAAACATACTGTGAGATTTCAAAGTAATTTAAGAGGATGTGTCACTAGCTCACTGTAAGTACCAACTGCGACATCAAAAGGCATATATTTCAACTGGCAGGGTGAAGCAACTGTGTCAAATCCTAATGTGAATATTACCTGACAATTTGTACTTTATTATAACAATAGGAGTAATAATCTTTCAAGTTCATAAAATATCTGTCACAGTAATAAACATTATACAGTATGTGTTATATAGCCAAAATTACAATGTCACATACATGTAACCTCTGATCACTGATTATCTCTTTAACCACTATCTGAATTACTAACTATCCGTAGCTAAATTTCCTCTCGTGATCTCATACTGCTTTCATCAATACATAACCAAACTAACGTTTTCCAACCTTACCCGGGTCTCGAGATATGATACTGGTACAGGCTGTTTGCAAATACATCATTCCTAAAAGTAGCTTCTTGTTGTTACATCACATTCATTAGTTTCAACAATTCTCAACTGACATACCACTTTCCAACCTAACAATGACTTCCAAGCTACATTTCAGGTAACTGTAGTCTTGTCATTGCAACCTCCTCTTCAAAAATGTAATTAAATAATTTTTGGTGCTGTCGTGGTCATACTTTTAGGTAATGTTTCTTGATTCACTGTAGCTACAAACAACCTGTGAAGAATACCAACGGCTTCTCAAAATACATTACCCCTTGCCCTGGCACCTTTTTCACTGATTACAAACTATCTTGCCATAAATCATGTGAAACTGACATGCTGCCAACCTATGTATTGTGAGGAGCAGCACGCTACCTTACACTATGCCTGTTCTATATTTTGAGCTCATTTACCATTATAAAATATTAGCACTCTTCTAGCAATACCAATTAGAGGAACACTCATTTCTGACAAACACCACCACACACTACATCAAGAGGAACACACCTGATGGGCAGAGTTCCTTTACAGGCCTTCTTTGTATGAAAACTGACTTCAGACATCACTCAAAATAAGACTGAGATAATGACTGCACCAACTGCATGATCTGGCAATGGAAGGCAGATTGTCTGTCTTCCAATGAATGGGAATTGTAGCAGGGAGTGTGCAAGTTCTACAGATGTTAAAAATCTTATCTTATGGCACCATACTTAGTTTGATTGCATTCCCCAAACAACATTCAATAAATAATAGCAAGCTGTCTTAAAATGATATAAGCAAATTCCCATATCTGCTTTTGTAAATTACTAACAATAAATTGAAATATCAATGAAAAAATCAATTTTTGAAAATGTAATGTGCATGGATAGACAATCACCAAGTGGTGGCAGGGGAAAACATATATAAAGGTTAAGTAAAGGTGCACGATTTTGGAGCCAGTGGCTCCTTCTTGTGCCAGAAGGGTTGAAGGGAAGGAAGAGGGGTGTGGGAAAAGGACTGGTGAGGTTTAGAAAATGACTGAGTTCAGAAAAGTCATCCAAAACACCATGTCAGGGAAGACTTATCAGACAGTTGATTGTTGAGGTCTGCACTGGATGATGTTAGAAAAAACCTGAGAGCATAAATGTGGAAGATGTGGCAATAAACAAGATAGAGATTACTGACAAAACATTGTGCAAGTGCTAGTAAGAGCAGAAGGCTAAGTGTGTTGCATGTGCTAAAGGTGTAGGGCAGGGAAAAATAGGCAAGTCAGAAAGTAAAAAATAGAGAAAACTAAAAGGGAGTGAAAAAGACAGGAGGGGGGTTGCCAAATGTTATTCTAGGTGTGATGGCCAACATGTTGGACAGAATGGACCTAATTTCACGCCATGATTTTAGGAAGTCACAGCCTTGTTGAAGTATCTGATTCAAACTCATGATCAGCTACTTCTATGACTTCCTAAAAACATGCCCTGAAGTGAGGTTCATTCTGTCCGACATTTTACTCACCACACCTAGAACAGCTTTTCGATTCCCCTCAAGCCTCCACAATATCCTGGTCTGATCCTATGCTCCTTCTGCACCCATTTCCCTACCATATGGCTCCCACCCCTGAGACTGCTCCTGCCATAAGACTTGCACCCTCCTACCACCACCTGCACTAGTCCTTAACTGGCAGCAATATACTATCAAAGGTGGAGCCACTTGGGAAACAGCACATGTTGTGTACCAGCTGTTGTGTGAACACTGTTTGGCATTTTGCATTGGTATTACTACCACCAAGTTATTAGTTAGAATGAATGGACACGGACAGACAGTGTGTACTGGCAACACATAATATCCTACTCCTCCACAAAATAACGGCCATGACCTCGGAACTTGCTTCACCACACACGCCATCTGGAATCTTCCCACAGACAGCAGTTTCGCAGAACTCCGCAGCTGGGAACTGGTGTTACATGTCCTTGGTTCTCGACACTCATCTTTAGGTTAATTTCTTCAGTCTTAGCATTTATTCTTAGTAACTATTTCTTTCACAACTTTCTTTTAGTTTTCTATACCTTTCAATTTATGACCTGTCTATTTTTCCATGCCTTCTACCTCTAGTACACACAATGCACTTAATTTTCCATTCTTATTACCATTTGCACAATGTGTTGTCAAGTAATCTCTGTCTTGCTTATTGCTCTATCTTCCACCTTTAAGCTCTCAGATTTTCAAATCCCATCCGATGCAGGCCCCAACTATCAGTCTTTGCTTCTCATCCTGTCCAGTAAGTCTTCCCTGATCTGGGATTCTGGGCATCTTTTCCAAACTCTGCCCATTTCCTAGACCTCATCAGTCCTTTTCTTAATCCCCCTTCCTTCCCCTTCAGCCCTTCTGCCAGAAGAAGAAACCACTGGCTTCAAAAGTCTGCATATTTACTTAAGCTTCACAAATGTTCTCTCCTGAAGCTCACTGGTTAGTAAGATTTTACCTCCCCCATTAAGAGTAGGATTTTCATCTGCTCGATCACAATAATTTGAAAAATGTACAATAATTCTGGTTTTGCTACATTAAATAATATGGCAAAAAGGGTGACAGCAAACAAAAGGCTGAAATCTCTCACAGATAAAGATCATAACACAGATCTCCTCATGTCTGACTGAACTAAACATGTAAGCCTTAAGACTTAAGCTAAAAAAATATGCTTGCAGGACAATAAAATAAAAATTCTTAGTAAGAGAATTCTACATGCTGCTTTGAAATTGTGTTATCATGTAAATGAACTGTCACAAGCAAATGTTCATCATGTGCAGCATAATAACAGTGGGACAAAAATGAATTTTTGCAACCATAATGGGAGTGTTTGGTTCATCAACTGAAGATGCCAGAAACTGAGGAATGTTTTGGAAAAGACCTACCAACCTACCTAATAATTCACTGTAACTATAAGAAACTAATTAGCCTATAGCTAGTTCAGTAGTGAACAGCTACTGAGGATGGACAGGATAATTGAGAACAGGTAGAAACGACATAATTGGCTGTCATGCACCAATCTTTGTTGCAAGTTTGCAAGTGCATCAAAATGGAGCTGATGGTGCAGTGCTGCATGCCATAAGCCTACATTAGAAAACAGTAAACCCAAGAAATCACACGGCAAACATATTACATCCAAAAGCACTGACTACAGAGCATAAAATGTGGAATGGTCCTATGTGACAGCAGAAGCACTGAATATCCAACTGGACTTGTCTCAAAACTTGCACCAATGATGCAGTGTTACAGGCACAAATAGACATGACAACTGTCGGAACATTGTCTTTTGGCATGCAGAGAAAGCATTCGTCTCCGGTGAGCAAAAACTTGGCTCACCTAAGGTGAATGCATGCTGCACGTCTGCTGCCAATTTAATTAGCACACACTGTTTCAACATTTCAACCTTAAATTCATATTGGACTGACTGTGATTCAGCTTAGATGACAATGATGTACAATAACACTGGTTCTACATATAATTGTGTGGTTACTTTTTTGGGTAGTGTGTTCAAAACTACACTCTTTAACCTCTATGTCTACTTGGGTATTTTTATACATGAAATAACCAAGCCAACTATCTGGCTTTAATTCAGTCAGCACGAAAGGTAACTTACCAGTCCTTCTAATCTTAAAAGGGACACCATACATCATCCATGTTCCACAGAATATCCATCTCAAGAAGCAAAATTGAAAGTATCTTCAATACCAATAAAAGCCACTTGTATAAGAACAGCTGAATTTAATTTCAGCTCATCTAAGTTTTCTGTAAAAAAGTTAGATGTAGTCACTCATATGGGAGCACCCAGAGATATCAATGGCCTTTCCATTCTATTTTCAAGTGCAAACAAAGTGGTTGTCAGTATGAATGTACTAATTAACCATATGAGGTAGACTTTGAGAGGATGGATATACAGTATTTCTTTCATCAATATGTCCATAAACAACAACTCTAATCAATAATGATGAGAAATTTACTCACATTTGCCTTTACATTCATATTAGACTTAACACACACTGCTGAATTCAGAATGTGACATTTACAAATGTCCATGTAGAGCCAGGAATGTAAGTAAACATTTACTAATTTCAAGTATAACACAACCAACTCTAAAAATGAAGGTACATGGGCCCTTGGGCTAGATCTGCAGAAGATGTCAAGTATATTCTACAGATTAATTTTCCTGTAAACATTCTTATGAGTGGTAAGTTATAGGAAATTGTACCCTCTCACAGGATTAAGAATTTACTGCAGAGTAAATAATAGTAGTAGTAGTAGTAGTAGTAGTAGTAGTAGTAGTAGTAATAATAATTGGCTAATAATAACTCCACCAATGCTGATCTCAAGTCTAGGGAAAGAGGATGGGGAGATTAACAACCACATAAAAAAACCATGCGTCAGCTGGCCCTGGTGACAGTACCATGTAAGGATCCCTTGCCAGAGTCATAGTGAAATGTTCAACAGCAGCAAAGGCGGAGATGAGGATCATCAGTACAGTATAACTGGTAGAAGAGACGGCCCTGCACTTGGATTAAAATAGAAGCTTGAAATTAAAAACTGAACATGTCTCTTCCCAGATCGGGTGATGTTTGGTCAGCACCTGTAGCCCATGTTAGGGTCAGCTGGAAAAGAACACACTAAGACTAACAATCTTAGTTTTAACTCCAGTAGATGAACATCTACACATCTACACAGATTGTAAATATAGGGTAATTATGATGTGTGATGGAAAAAACAATATTACTCCAGGTGGCTGATCCACCATTCCTGAAAAAGAGTGAAAGCAGACATTTGGATTCTGGGGTGTCTGCACCGTCATGCAAGGAACACTTGGGGGATCTTGAAATCCTCTGTAATCTGAAATTGAAATTTAAAAGGGAACACAAATTTGTAGCCATAAATATTAACTCCCTCTGTAAAGTTGGGAAATTCAAGCAAATAATCAACTTTTTGAATGGCAACAATATTCTGCTAGCAGCCATCCAAGAAACACTGTGATGACCTAAAAATGGATAGTATACACTGTCGAATTTTTAAGGTTGAATTTCCAACATATATCTCAGAATTTTATGAGCAGCCTCTGCAATGCACAAAAATATAACCTGAAATGATGTTGATTTTGAATCCTTCTGTGAAAGACTCTCTGGCTTAATAATTAAATGCAAGAATAAATATTATTCAATATTCAGTTGCCATGCACCAACAAATGAAGATGACAAGAAAAACTAAGGCAAAGCAGAACACTTCTGGGAAGATCTGGAAAACAGGATGTCAAAAGTTCACAAGAACAACATAATAAATCATACTTGGGCACTTCAGTGCCCAACTGGGTCAGAAGAAATCATTCCAAAAAGTTATTGGAAACCATCCACCTCATAATAGAACTAACACAAATTGCTCAAGATTTACAGACGTATACACTTCATTCCATCTTAAAATCATGAAAACACACTTCAAAAAACTACCTAGATAGTAAAAAAACACGTGTATCACCAAATGTCAACTTCTGAGAATTCCAAATTGATCAAATCACCATCTGCACATATTACTTTCCAGAAACCAAGAAATTTGGAATCACGAGTGAAATAAAAGTTGATTCAGATCACTATCCAACTGAGAGACACATGAGATTTATTCCCAAACATCTAATCAAGAAACAAAACAGTACAAGTAAGAGAATTCATAATGAAACTTAGAAGGAAAAGTAATGTGATTTTCAGAAGATGCTGAGTGAAATGGATATGATGTCAACAACTTTACAGAGACAAAAATATATTGCATCTGAAATAGCTCCAGAGAACAAACACAGAAAGGTCACAGGTACAGGAGTAATAAATGTGAGGAAAAACTTAGAGAGAAAAAGAAAGCTTGGAACAACTGGTATAGAAGGAAATCAAGTAGTAACTGGAAAATCTATCGATCTGAGAAGAAGTGAGCAGATAAAATTATTTGAGCATAAAAGAGATGCTCTGAAAAGGAGCATTTATAAAGTGTACACCAATACTTAAAAATATATATATATTTACATACTTCAATTTTATACTGTTTAGGCAATACATCAGGGTATGTAACTGTAATATAAATAATGATATACTAATTATTACCTGTCAGTTAGTTGGAATGACGATCCAAAATCTCTAATAATTCACACACTCATCACATCACATCAAAAACATTTGCCCTTACAAAAATGACTACAAATTATGGAGAGAAAGCAATAATGGGCAATACATCATTGTTGCCATACAATAAAAGTCCAGCCTTTTTAAACAATATATGATATGTACCAAATAATAAGTGTGTCCTACTTTACATGGAATATCCCAGGTAATGTTTTAAGTGTGACAAAATTTCAAATAAACGAATTGTAACCTTGGCATGTATCTTGTACATCATACATATGTTCTGAAATTGTGTGTGTTATGAGATAAAGGGTAAAACACATTTCACACTTCGGTTTTAGAGGAAAATGGAGGAAAAGAGACATAAATAATTATCTTGAGGTAATCTTGCGTTAGCTATAACAATAATAATAATAGTGATAATATTAGTAACACGACTACCACTTCAAGAGGAACAATTTTTGTAATTTGAACCTATTGCACATTATCAAAAAATCTATATACGGTAGTTGGGCTTTCGGTATACCACCAACTTTTATGTGTAAATACGTTTAATACCAGTGAATAATAATATTGCCATGAAATAGGCACACACTGAAATGTAACACGCTGATGTATCTAAAATTCTCCTCCTACAAGACTACTAACTGATAGGTAAAAGAATAAGCACTTCAAACAGGCACCCTACCCGGGGGAGAAAATTTCTCTTGGCGAGTTCCAGCTTTATCATGCAACTTAAAGCGATTATGCCAAGGTCGTGTATAATATTAAAATAGTTGCACCAAAATTAAAAATGTTAATTCTGGATAGAGCATTTAATGTAACTACTAACTGAAAATGCTAAATGAAAACATAAGACTGCAAAAGGACGACTAGAATATCTGTGCAACAGATTGATGGTGACGAATACCTAGAATTTTGCTGGTATGATGCACACACTCAGTATTTATCGGCAACAGTATCCATACCCACACTTTCAAAGTATTCTGCAAACCTTTTTTTATCAATAATTGCAATCAATACACTGAACAAAATTTCCTGTTAGAGATAAATGACTGTAACATTAAAATAAACATAACATCAAACTTACCACATGCATGACCACGCACCGCTTATAACAGAATGCAATAGAGAATTGGCCGTGTTCTTCCATTTCCACTTTTGAGGAGCAGTGTGTGACGCGCTTTTAGGAATCAAAGAGTTAAGTACCCAAGAATTGATCACAGTGAACAAAATACCACTTGAAATGGCCCACAAGTATCCAAAATTCGTTCCCGTCACTTGTGTAGCATCCATTTTTCGCACCAAACAACAGTGTCATCCAAACAGCTAAAATTTACACACACACCATGGGGTGTTGCATAACATGCAACACACTAATCTACATACACATTATGTAACTTGACCTATTTATTTTCTTATCACAAAATACTGGACAATATATTCTAAAACCATACTATTAGTGAACACGTCCAGTAAGTCCGTATACAGTTACTATCCGAACAAACAGCTATCATAGCGTGCAATAGTTCCTGACAGAACATACAAATATTACACAAATATGTAATTGCTCATTTGTAAACAATGCTATTTGCTTGGCTAATCACATTTCCAAAGAGCTCCACTACTTGTCATTTCGACGACAACATTCAAGATGAGTTTCCACAGGCAGCGAAAGCCACGCTTCCACACACAATGAAAACTTGCACATGCACGTTCCCATCGCCGAATCTACTAGTCAAATGGTCTGTGGTAACAACCTTAGGAACAATACGAAAACTGCTACTTGTCTCCGAATGAGGCCGTTGGTAGCCCAAATGTTATGAAGTAAGCACCTCACGGTTATGGGACTCGTTTGACACACTTTATATTACAGTATTTTGTCTATAGTGAATGAAACTAAATCTAATCTAATCTAAAGTCGCATTCGAAATGATGCTCTAACATAACTTACACCTCCCACCATGACAAAACTAAGTAGTTTGAGTACTCAAAGTGCAGCAGAGAGTATGCCTAGAAAAAAAAGGTTATGAGAGGTCTCTTGGCGGTGGCCGACTGAACACATTATTGCGTCCTTACTATTAGCCGCCTGTACAGCGAAAGACTCTTCACGTCAGAATCAGTCATTGGTGTAACTATCATTCAGCTAAGCATGGCAGTACCCGGGGGCCTCCAAGCTCAATGATACCTGGCCTCCATGAACGAGTACGGAAAAGTTACATAACATCTTAGTTGAATCAAGAATTTTCTACTTTTAACTTTTTGCACCCTGACCGACAAACCTTGAATGGCACGAATCGAAATCAAAAAAGTTTCTCCCGCCTCCAGAACATTAACTTAAATCGGTAGTGTTGTTTGTTCGCTGAGACGTGAACCCTGCCGCCATTCGGTGTTGTCAGCTGAAATTGGAGTTGCTATGGTGCTGATCATTCCGAACCAACAGTGACTGGCAGCGAACTACTAGCAGTTTGTGACCACATAAAAAGTCTTTACAATGTATTATTACCGACCACTGCTGCTGCCACACGGCATTTCTAAACTTGAAAACGATAGATAGGTATTGCGAGTGGAACTGCGGGCCCATGGCCCCAGAACTCTCCGCTGCAGCGAGGTGCCATGTCGTAGCGGACAGGCAATAATGAAGCTTGGTAACTCCAATATTTGTGTAGAGAATTCCCCTAAGCGAATGATCCTTAATCATAGATCCCAATGAAGTGTTGTAACCAACTGCACTCTGAGTTTCATAAAAGAAGATGATAAATTGTAGATCTTGGCCTTGGATAGTTTTGTGGATTGTATTAGGGATCGGCTTGTCATCAGTGTAGCAAATAACAGCACCGGGTCTAGTGTAGCAGGGGATACAACCCGTCGGCTTTGAACAATGACGTCATTCCTTAGTCATAGATAGTAATGTCTTCACTTCGAGGCATAGATAATAAAGCAGTTCTGTGTTCTAATAAGCGCTATCATTAAAATAATTGAATATGAATCTAAAAGCGATCGCTTGATATTAGATGCAGATGCTTCAGTAGCTGATAAGTGATTTTTGGCTTTTTTTAAAAAAATCTCACGAGATAGAATAAACTGATCCTAAGATACAGATGCTTCAGTAGCTGATACGTGTTTTTTGGCTTTAAAAAAAAAAAATCTCACGAGATAGAATAAACTGATCCTACTTTATTAAGCAATCAATAAAAAACTAAACTAAAACATAACAGCAAAAGACAAATGAAACACAAAGGTTAAATAAACAATCAAAACATATAAAATGAAACAGGTTGCAAACGTAATGTACGTGTATTTCCACCTATTCGTAAGTAGGATCAGTTTATTCTATCTCGTGAGATTTTTTTTTTAAAGCCAAAAAACACTTATCAGCTACTGAAGCATCTGTATCTTCTAATGGGTGTGGGAGTTCCGACTCACACCCACCCACCTCCCCAGGAGTTCCGACTCACACCCACCCACCTCCCCTGGCGTCGGAACTCCTGCACCCATTAGAAGATACAGATGCTTCAGTAGCTGATAAGTGTTTTTTGGCTTTTTTTAAAAAAAAATCTCACGAGATAGAATAAACTGATCCTAAGATACAGATGCTTCAGTAGCTGATACGTGTTTTTTGGCTTTTTAAAAAAAAAATCTCACGAGATAGAATAAACTGGTACTACTTTATGTTAGTAATAGCGGAGACGAAATAAATAGCACATCTACAATTTGTATCCCGTGTTCCACTTAGGGTTTACTGAAGCGGAGGATACATCGTTCAGGTGAAGACCAGGACAGTAATGCTAGTAAAAACGAAGAAATCGCCTTACGACAAACTCGTATTCCGGACTGTACTTAAGCAACACACTTCGAATGAGCTTTTAATTTGTATTGGGTTTCATTTGCGGTTTAGTGAAGCAGGGGATACATAGTTCAAGTGAACAACAGGACAGCAATGCTAGTTGAAACTAAGGAATCGACTACGCTGAACTTGTATCCCGTACTGCCATTAAGCAATACAGTTCGAAAGACTTTCGAGATACAACTGACATACATGTAACGTGATGTATTCTTTGCTAGTAATTTCAATCATTTCTTTCCATGGTATTTTGCGGAGAAATATAAGATGCAAACACGCGATATCGTTAACGTGAAAATACTACTGGCCCTTACATATGTGAAATAAAGTTTATCTCTCTTGCATTCCTTTGTTTCTCAACATTTTCCTCAGCTCTTTCATCTTTGTAATACATGCTCTCTGGCGACTTGTGACGTCATTGTTCAAAGCCGACGGGTTGTATCACCTGCTACGCTAGACCCACAGCTCCAGTAGTGACCTGTATGGCTGTAATCATCGGATTCAGATATCGAACGAATCAAAAGATTACGGGATGAATTAATGACGGTCAGTACAGCTTTCAATGACTGCACTATCTTTACCTGCTCTTTTTCTGAACTGACATATGCTCTCCATCTGGATGTCAACGTGCCTATATTCGAAGTTTTGCCGTATTTTAATTCATTGCCTAAAAATCAATTAGCATTTGCTGTTTTGTTGTTTCTCTGTTGGTCATGGTTTCTACAAATTATCTACAGGTGTTCACATAACTCTCAGGCATCTGACATGGCTGACCAGTCAGCGCATATTTGCTGGTAATATTTGTGTGGTTGTAAGATTTTCGGTCTTATCAGTGACATTACAGCACAACTTGTCTAATTATCATCTTACTTGAACATACTGGAGAGGACGTGCATTATGCTCCACACAAACAATAGGCCAGTGAGGTAAGAGCAAATGCGGAAGTATACATAGTGCAATGTTTCCATCATGTTTATTCTTAATAACGTATAAATCCAGTGCAGTGCAATGAGTAATCGCCTCGAGCACATATGGGTAACGAAGCATTAGGACTGTCTGTTTTGTACGCAAAATTGTTGTTGAAGTAATCTAAAATCGTGGATTAAAAAAAAGAAACTCAGTGGTGCATATAAGCGGAAACAGGGTCAAGAAAAAGAAAAGAGTAAACAGAAAGTGACCAAAAATGACAAATTTTTTATTCAGCCTTTTACAAGTACTTCCAGCCAAAACATTTGTGCTGATGTGACTCAGATAATGTGGTATTTGTTGAGAAGCCTATTAAAGACGATCGATCAATAATTGCAATTAAAAACACTGCCAGCCACAACGACACCAGTGATCATGTTGACGGCATCTACATGGCATACGAGACAGGGAAAAAACTGTCGACCTATACACTCTTCTAAAAAGTAAATAGAACTTCCTATGACTTGGGAAACTTTGCAATCAAGACTTTGAGTGATAATGAAACACATCTAATTCTTGATATGGGGTAACAGTTGTAATAGACAGCCAACCATTTGAAATAAATGGTAATTTTCAAATAACCTTTAGCATGGTTTTGATGGATTTAAACCGGTCTTACTCAGAAGGACAAGCAAGTATTTACTATTTTCAATATGATATCCATAAATCTGGAAACAGCCTTAGATACCTTGGCAATTAGGAATTTAAATATGTTGAACATGACTGCACTACAGCAATGGTTACAGAACAGCATGTGTAATAGACAGCTAACCAGTTGCAATAAATGGTAGTTTTCAAATAGTGAAAACAGGTTTGTCTTGTTGAGGAAACAGGTTTAAATCTGCCAAAACCATGGCAAAGGTTACTTGAAAACCAGCATTTATTACAACTGGTTGGTTGTCTAATACACCTGCTGTTCTTTAACTCTTACTGTAGGCAAGCTATGTTCAAAATATTGGTATGGGACAGGATCCTTTCCTGAAGATACCCACCAGCTGCCTGGTAGAATCTTGCACAGAACATAACTTAATCATAGCTAACACTTGGTTCAAGAATCATGAAAAAAGGTTGTATCCATGGAAGAACCCTGGAGATACTAGAAGGTATCATATAGATTATATAATGGTAAGACAGAGATTTAGGAACAAGGTTTTAAATTGTAAGACATTTCCAGTGGCAGATATGGACTCTGACTACAATCTGTTAGCTATGAACTGCAGATTTAAAGTGAAGAAACTCCAAAAAGGTGGGAATTTAAGGAGATGGGGCCTCGATAAACTGACTATACCAGAGGTTGTACAGAGTTTCATGGAGGGCATAAGGGAACAATTGACAGCAAGGGGGGAAAGAAATACAGTAGAAGAAGAATGGGTAGCTTTGAGGGATGAAATAGTGAAGGCAGCAGAGGATCAAGTAGGTAAAAAAACGAGGGCTAGTAGAAATCCTTGGGTAACAAAAGAGATAATAAATTTAATTGATGAAAGGAGAAAATACAAAAATGCAGTAAATGAAGTAGGCAAAAAGGAATACAAATGTCTCAAAAATGAGATCGACAGGAAGTGCAAAATGGCTAAGCAGGGATGGCTAGAGGACAAATGTAAGGATGTAGAGGCTTATCTCACTAGGGGTAAGATAGATACTGCCTACAGGAAAATTAAAGGGACCTTTGGAGAAAAGAGATCCACTTGAATGAATATCAAGAGCTCAGATGGAAACCCAGTTCTAAGCAAAGAAGGGAAAGCAGAAAGGTGGAAGGAGTATATAGAGGGTTTATACAAGGGCGATGTACGTGAGGAGAATATTATGGAAGTGGAAGAGGATGTAGATGAAGATGAAATGGGAAATATGATACTACGTGAAGAGTTTGACAGGGCACTAAAAGACCTGAGTCGAAACAAGGCCCCGGCAGTAGACGACATTCGATTAGAACTACTGACAGCCTTGGGAGAGCCAGTCCTGACAAAACTCTACCATCTGGTGAGCAAGATGTATGAGACAGGCGAATTTCCCTCAGACTTCAAGAATAATATAATAATTCCAATCCCAAAGAAAGGAGGTGTTGACAGATGTGAAAATTAGCGAACTATCAGTTTAATAAGTCACAGCTGCAAAATACTAGCGCGAATTCTTTACAGATGAATGGAAAAACTGGTAGAAGCCGACCTCAGGGAAGATAAGTTTGGATTCTGTGGAAATGTTGGAACACGTGAGGCAGTACTGACCCTACGACTCATCTTAGAAGAAAGATTAAGGAAAGGCAAACCTACGTTTCTAGCATTAGAGAAAGCTTTTGACAATGTTGACTGGAATACTCTCTTTCAAATTCAAACGGTGGCAGGGGTAAAATGCAGGGAGCGAAAGGCTTTTTACAATTTGTACAGAAACCAGATGGCAGTTATAAGAGTCGAGGGTCATGAAAGGGAAGCAGTGGTTGGGAAGGGAGTGAGACAGGGTTGTAGCTTCTCTCTGATGTTATTCAATCTGTATATTGAGCAAGCATTAAAGGAAACAAAAGAAAAGTTCGGAATAGGTATTAAAATCCATGGAGAAGAAATAAAAACTTTGAGGTTCGCCGATGACATTGTAATTCTGTCAGAGGCAGCAAAGGACTTGGAAGAGCAGTTGAACGGAATGGACAGTGTCTTGAAAGGAGGGTATAAGATGAACATCAACAAAAGCAAAACGAGGATAATGGAATGTAGTCGAATTAAATCGGGTAATGCTGAGGGAATTAGATTAGGAAATGAGACACTTAAAGTAATAAAGGAGTTTTGCTATTTGGGTGCAAAATAACTGATGATGGTCGAAGTAGAGAGGATATAAAATGTAGACTGGCAATGGCAAGGAAAGCGTTTGTGAAGAAGAAAAATTTGTCAACATCGAGTATGCATGTAAATGTCAGGAAGTCGTTTCTGAAACTATTTATATGGAGTGTAGCAATGTATGGATGTGAAACATGGACGATAAATAGTTTGGACAAGAAGAGAATAGAAGCTTTCGAAATGTGGTGCTACAGCAGAATGCTGAAGATTACATGGGTAGATCACATAACTAGTGAGGAGGTATTGAATAGAATTGGAGAGAAGAGGAGTTTGTGGCACAACTTGACTAGAAAAAGGGATCGGTTGGTAGGACATGTTCTGAGGCATCAAGGGATCACCAATTTAGTATTGGAGGGCAGTGTGGAGGGTAAAAATCATAGAGGGAGACCAAGAAATGAATACACTAAGCAGATTCAGAAGGATGTAGGCTGCAGTAGGTGCTGGGAGATGAAGAAGCTTGCACAGGATAGAGTAGCATGGAGAGCTGCATCAAAGCATTCTCAGGACTAAAGACCACAACAACAATAACAAGGTATCTGAGTCCATCAATTCAAAATGAATTCTTTGGGAGCAAATATTAAAATAAGCTGCTAGAACGAGTTAGAGCATCACCATTTTTCTCCATGATAATGGACTCTACTCAGGCTATATCGAAGGCAGATCAGCTAAGTATTGTTCTGAGATATACAGTAATAGCCAGACTGGAAAATAGACAGTCAGTTGACGTAGAAGTAAAAGAATTATTTCTAGGCTTTTATGCAGTCATCAAGCATAGTGCGGCATATTTAATCAAGCAGATGACCAAATTATTTTTATTGACAAGCATACTGATTTAAAAGAAGTGTGTAGGTCAAGGGTATGATGAGTGGTGTTTATAATGGTGTACAAAAAGCAGATTAAGAATATTCAGCCAAATGTGAAGTATGTACATTGCACCAGTCGTAACTGGAATTTGCTAATAAATTGTGCTGTTTGGACATACAGACTTTTTTAGTAACAATGCAAGACTTATATATATTTTTTTGGGAATAGCATTAAGCTTTTGTATCTGCTGTCAAAAGTTACGGTACTCTAAAAAAATTAAATCCAACTAAATGGTCTAGTAGAGTTAATGTCTGCTAGAAAACTTTGTTTCTTTTATGTAATCAAGGCATTATCAGAAATAGTACTAAAGTTCCAGTAAAGATATGCATAGCAAAGCATCCAGTATTAAAACAAATATGCAAGATTTCGAGTTGGTATTCCTTTATGAATTCATTTTAAGTATAGACACCAACAGAAATGTATCAGAAGGATCAAGTAAAGAAGGAAAAACAAATTTTGAAGACTATAGGATCCCAATATTTAAAAAAATGCCCTTGACTTGTTGAACTGTTTACTCTAAATTTTTTTATTACATCACTCAACCATAGAGGTTTTGCCAGAATGTTTTATGTTTCCATCAGTGTGCATGTGACAGAAGTATGTGGAAGACGTACAAATAAAATGCAAGATAAGTGAAAACATGTTCCACCTTTTAAAGCAGAAGATGTAGCATACGAAAAGTCTCTAATGGCGAATGTAACATATGACAGCACTTCTGACAGTGTTATTGTCTTTGAATACTTGGGGTTTACACTCTCAGTATATTTCTTGCAGTGTTTTGCAGTTTCTTGTCCCACTTAGAATAATATAAAGTTAAGGTCGTACTTGTGGCAACAGGTGACAATGACTAAAACATGGTAGGCCTATGGAACGACCAATGGGGTGTCGATCCCTTTTGCATGTAGAGGTACATGTCTATGTTTCTTAAGTGTGAATCAACGTGTTTACATTCCGTTGATATCAACGTGGTAAGCTGCAGTTCAATCCAACGCCACAAGTGTGTAACTTCTGTTGTATATCACAAGTGTTATAATATCTTCTGATATTACACAAACTCTTGGAGGCAAAAAAAATCATTCAAATATTTCTTAAATCATGTAAGAAAGGGATACAAAACAAACGCCATGCTTATGACACATCTGAAGTTCTCCTTTCTCGCCACTTTGAGCGCTACTGTCGCTCCAACTGTCCAAAGGTAATGACTTTTACAGCAGTGAGTGTCACGACTGTTATGTTAGACTGTGGTAATACTTCTTCACTGTGTATTATTTACTAACTTCTGCCCGCAACTTTGTTCGCCTAGTATAGACCAACAATGAAGATTATCCCTATGGGATACTTTTATCTATGTAAAAGTATCCTATGTTCAAACTTGGTCGAACTCTATCTGTGTGCAAAATTTCACCCAAATCCAGCCAGTAGTTTTTGCTTGAAGTATAACAAATAAACAAAATTTCACATGTATAATATTATTAGGAAGTACAAATAAAATTACCTGCTGCGTTACACATAATAATTTACTGGGCAGTAAGTAGGTTTGCTCTTTTTTGCCATTATGTGGGCAGTAAGGAGCTGATGATGAAGCAGTTTTGCATCTGTGAAGTATGTATTTAGTTTAAATGTGCCCCTTAATTATATACACTCCTGGAAATTGATATAAGAACACCGTGAATTCATTGTCCCAGGAAGGGGAAACTTTATTGACACATTCCTGGGGTCAGATACATCGCATGATCACACTGACAGAACCACAGGCACATAGACACAGGCAACAGAGCATACACAATGTCGGCACTAGTACAGTGTATATCCACCTTTCGCAGCAATGCAGGCTGCTATTCTCCCATGGAGACGATCGTAGAGATGCTGGATGTAGTCCTGTGGAACGGCTTGCCATGCCATTTCCACCTGGCGCCTCAGTTGGACCAGCGTTCGTGCTGGACGTGCAGACCGCGTGAGACGACGCTTCATCCAGTCCCAAACATGCTCAATGGGGGACAGATCCGGAGATCTAGCTGGCCAGGGTAGTTGACTTACACCTTCTAGAGCACGTTGGGTGGCACGGAATACATGCGGACGTGCATTGTCCTGTTGGAACAGCAAGTTCCCTTGCCGGTCTAGGAATGGTAGAACGATGAGTTCGATGACGGTTTGGATGTACCGTGCACTATTCAGTGTCCCCTCGACGATCACCAGTGGTGTACGGCCAGTGTAGGAGATCGCTCCCCACACCATGATGCCGGGTGTTGGCCCTGTGTGCCTCGGTCGTATGCAGTCCTGATTGTGGCGCTCACCTGCACGGCGCCAAACACGCATACGACCATCATTGGCACCAAGGCAGAAGCGACTCTCATCGCTGAAGACGACACGTCTCCATTCGTCCCTCCATTCACGCCTGTCGCGACACCACTGGAGGCGAGCTGCACGATGTTGGGGCGTGAGCGGAAGACGGCCTAACGGTGTGCGGGACCGTAGCCCAGCTTCATGGAGATGGTTGCGAATGGTCCTCGCCGATACCCCAGGATCAACAGTGTCCCTAATTTGCTGGGAAGTGGCGGTGCGGTCCCCTACGGCACTGCGTAGGATCCTACGGTCTTGGCGTGCATCCGTGCGTCACTGCGGTCCGGTCCCAGGTCGACGGGCACGTGCACCTTCCGCCGACCACTGGCGACAACATCGATGTACTGTGGAGACCTCACGCCCCACGTGTTGAGCAATTCGGCGGTACGTCCACTCGGCCTCCCGCATGCCCACTATACGCCCTCGCTCAAAGTCCGTCAACTGCACATATGGTTCACGTCCACGCTGTCGCGGCATGCTACCAGTGTTAAAGACTGCGATGGAGCTCCGTATGCCATGGCAAACTGGCTGACACTGACGGCGGCGGTGCACAAATGCTGCGCAGCTAGCGCCATTCGACGGCCAACACCGCGGTTCCTGGTGTGTCAGCTGTGCCGTGCGTGTGATCATTGCTTGTACAGCCCTCTCGCAGTGTCCGGAGCAAGTATGGTGGGTCTGACACACCGGTGTCAATGTGTTCTTTTTTCCATTTCCAGGAGTGTAGTTACAGCACTCGAATCAGCAACATTTCATTCAGATGCACAGAGGATTGGTTAATGACGAATGAGACGTTTTACATGGAAGTAGAAACGACCTGACAGCCATACCCTGTTCATATAAGAATATAACTATTGTAAACATTACACTATGTATTCAACCATGTATGCTGTAACCTCATTGGATTTCATTTCACGTGGAGCAGAAGCCAAGCTGTCTGGAGTACAGTTATTGAGTATACATTTTATGCTGTGCGTTATGCTTGCATCGACTCAGTGATAATATGGGGCAACAGCTTTACCAGTGTATTTAACTTTGACAGACCTGGCCAGGGAAGTGATCCAACTAACCTGCAGTGACGTGCACAGTTGCAGTAAAGGCCTAAATAAAGACCGCCACAGAACAATATAGCTCTGCATGTCATTTCATTTTTAAACAGAAGGAAATAATACATGGTAAAATTCAGGCAATACCCTTCTTCGGTGAGCAGCCTGAAAGCATAACGTGCTCTCAATCTTAGCTAACATAGAACTGTAATTAAAAACAAGAGAGATGAAAATTCCTGATATTAACAAGGGTAGTTTTTCTGCTTGAGCTATATGTGGCGTAAAAGCGCACTGCTGGGATTTCACTATGTAATTAAATGTTGAAGCCACCAAAGGTATTACAATCAGTTATCTGATAATCTCTTAACTCCTTCAATATCTGGCTCTGAGGAGTGCATTTCAGTATAGTCACATTGATAACGAGGCGATCAGTGACAGACTCCTAAGCCACCAAAAATTCCACATTTCCTCCTCGTTTATGACATGCTCTTGTACATTTCGTCACCGTTCGGAAGTGAGGTGTCACGAAACTTCATATGTTTGGCAACTTTACTTTTGTTATTTCTCGTGACTAATCCCTTAACTTGGTTCCTGATCAATTTTATTGGGTTCAGATTGCAGCGTTAAGGTGAAAACTGTAAAATGTAGCATTTGTACAGTGTGCTCGATGCCATGAAAATTATTATTTTCCATGTTTCTATGACACTTATCACTGACTCGTGTTGAGACACATCTGTCCTACAAAGCAATGGGCATATTCAAACAAAGAGTATTTGATAGTCAAAATATCCACAGGTGTGCTGCCGGTCTACAGTGTCCAACGGGCACAATATTTCGGCGATCATACATGTCGCCATCATCAGGTGAACTGACGGACTGAGCTCCTGTGAACGTGCCGGCACGGAGATCCGTACGCTATGGCTGCTCAGAGGGAACTGGGTTCGGTCGCGGCGGCGGCTGATTTAAATACCCTCCGCCCGCGGCGCGCTCCCTCCGCCGTCCGCGCCCCGCGCCACGGTCGCGCGGTGGAACAGATTGCGACGGCGTCTGAGATGACGTCGGAGTGATGGCTCTGTCCGCCGTGGTCGTCACAACTATACGTTTGCTCGATTTACTCTTGATTAACCCGATCGCTGGTTCCCAAGCCTTGCTAAGATTATAGCCACAGTCACGGTTTATGAGGTCGTCATTGGTGCGAATTTCGATGGCCTCTCTAACAACGCTGTCCCAATATCTCGACGTCTGTACCAGAATCCTCGTGCGGTCATATTCCATGGCGTGATTTTCCGACAAACAATGTTCAGCGACCGCCGACTTGCTCGGATACATCAGACGAGTGTGCCTCTGGTGTTCACGGCATCGATCTTCGACGGTACGCATCGTCTGACCAATATACGACTTGCCACATTGACACGGAATCTGGTATTTAAATCAGCCGCCGCCGCGACCGAACCCAGTTCCCTCTGAGCAGCCATAGCGTACGGATCTCCGTGCCGGCACGTTCACAGGAGCTCAGTCCGTCAGTTCACCTGATGATGGCGACATGTATGATCGCCGAAATATTGTGCCCGTTGGACACTGTAGACCGGCAGCACACCCGTGGATATTTTGACTATCAAATACGCCGGGAGAAACTCAAGAATCACAAAGAGTATTTGATTTTTCATATTTCTCCAAAAAAACTGAATTGTGTAACGTTTTTCTCAACTTCAACAATCTTTTATAAAATAGCGATAATTAAGAATGTGTATTTGCAATGAAAATCAGAATTCTGCATGCGACTTGTAATTAGAAACTAGAATATATGCATTTTTCTTGAAAAATGATGGTTAAGTTTGAGTTAATTATCATATATTTTATGAATTTCAATTTGAATTATTAAGCTATTCAAACCGAAAAAAGTTGTAAATTACGAGTTACGATAGGCCACCTACGAGCACATACAATTACATATCTGCAACACTCCCGCTTATGGTACGCTGATACTTATAATACTTTGCATTATATTTATTACATTGTGTTTCTCAAAAAAATGTCAAAGCTCATTTTTTCCTGATCTTGTGAAAAACATTAACAACAACTTGTTAATCGTAAATGTTAATGTAAATGCCGTGTGGCTAGGGCCTCCTGTCAGGTAGACCAGTCGCCTGGTGCAAGTCTTTTGAGTTGACACCACTGCAGCGACTTGAGTGTCGATGGGGATGAGATGATGATGATAAGAACAACACAACACCCAGTTCCTGAGCAGAGAAAATTCCGACCCAGCCGGGAATCGACCTCGGGCCTGTTGGTACAATAGTCCGTCGTGCTGACTACTCAGCTATCAGCTACCAGGGATGTACTGTTTCACGTCATTAACAGTGTTCCGCTCGATTGTTTCACTACGAAGCAGGCAGTAGTGTCATCCATTTTCATGGTACGTATGGACAGCGAGACAATCAGAGCACCAGTCGCGTTTACGGAGACTGTGGCTGTACACGATTTTTGAAATAAAAATTGCGTAGTTAAAATACGATTAAGAAAAACGTTGATGGCTGGTAATACATGACCAGAATGTCTTAAAAGTTTCATTTGCAGTGACAGAGTAATAAGATGTCTAATACTTAAGTTGGACCTACTTCCAAGAGCGGAACATCACCAGTGTACGAGAGCTGCAGCTGCTGACCAATCATCAGGTTTATTATTATGATGAAGGACGTATAGAACTCGTAATAAACAAAAGCAACTACGTAACCAAGTAAAGTATGGAATAAGAAACTATTCTAAGAGTAAGCAAATAAGGGTCATAGAATACAGCGCCTCTGGCAACTAGCGCGAAAGCAATTTGACAGTGTTACAAAATTTCGGGCGAAAACCATACGACTTGCACTGCACTGTAGTCTCACTTCTGTCTGCTACATCAGCCCCCTCTGGGAAAGGGGAGCGCTGTCCATAAGTCTTGCAGGGAAACAGACTCGTCGACCTGATCGTGTTGAGTGTCCAGAGGGCTTCTTCGCGTCGACGGTTGTGGGAACCGCCAGTGACGGAGCACTTGAAACTGAATCAGGAGTGTGCTACGTTGTCCTCGTTGGTATTTCTTCTTGAAAGAGGTATGCAAGTTTCACTTAGTCCAGTGTTACAGTACTGGTTTTGCCATTAAAGATAATGTCAAATGGGCGATCTCCTCGTGGCACTACTTTATGCAGTCCTGAGTAAGGTGATTGTAAAGGGGGTTTAACGACGTCAGAGCGTGTGCACTTCTGAAAGTGTTGGTGTACACACATAAGACCGGTGCCATGTCTGGATGGTTGCTTTTGATAGGCGTTGGAAATGTGTTCTCTCAACTGACAAATAAAACCACCATTTGTCAAGTTGCGTAGCTGCAAGGACTGTGGATCAACAAACTCCTCTGGCAGCTGCAAAGTTTCAGCGTACACAAGTTCGGCAGCTGAAGCATCCAAATCCGGCTTGTAAGTGTTTTGCAAACTGCATTAGCAACACTGTTGTCCAGCTGCATCATGGCACATCAGGACTGCTTTCTGTGCTCAGTGCTAGCGTTCTATCATTCCACTGCATGATGCACAGTGCCACATAGTTTAGTCAGCTGTGAAAATAGAATGGACTCAAACTGGCATCCACGATCCATCATGACATGCAAAGGGCAGCCAAAGTGTGACAGAAACATAGGCAGAGGCTGAGTTTTCTGCCAAGATGTTGTCTACAGGTGCAGCGTCTTGCCAGTGGACAAAGCGGTCTGTCATTAATAAATACTGTTGACCATTTGATGGAGGAAAGAGGCCAACTACATCGATATGAATGTGTGCAAAATGAGATGTTCTAAATGGAAAGTTGCCCACTGACATGTGCACATGTATTTTGACTTCGCTGCATTGGCATTTAATACAGGTCCTTGTCAAGGCTCAGCACTCTTTCTTGACTCCTGGCCACACAAAACGACTGTAAGCTAGTTGTGTTGTTACACAAACACCCGGATGACATGGATTATGTATGTTATTGAAAGCACCCCTCCTGAATGCTAAGAATAGAACAGTACAGGTTTTGCCACCAGACATGTCACAGTACAACTTGGGTAAGGACAGGGACAGTTCTACCGTTCAGTACCCCCATAATCACCACAAGAGCTCCTTGCGCCGTTTTTTTTTTTTTTTTTTTTTTTACGCCAACTATAGAGAAGACGACCAGGGGGCAATGGCCGCATCATGCTTTCACGAATCGAGGTGTCAAATTACCCTGTGTTCGGCATGTTGGGAAGCAGTTGATAATGTGCCAAAAAATCCGCGCCTATTACGGGTTCTGACACGTCTGCAACCGTGAAATCCCACGTAAAGTCGCACCGCAGTCCGATGTCCAGGGTGATTCGCAGCGTTTCGCACGTCCATACAAGTAACTGAATTGTTGACGGCAGTCAGACAGGAGGAAGTGCGTTTGCCGCTTGCCGTGCAATTTCGTACGTGCGGACACACTTAAGTCAGAACCCGTATTTACGAGATATACTGTTGCCCTCCGCCGCCACTGTACCTAATGGTGCAGGCTTTTTCAGCTAACTCCGCTACAGCGTCTAAAGGGCAAGCTGGTGTGCATCGTGATAATGGTTTTCACCTGGGGTGGCAAGCGATTGCTTTACAGCGAGTGCAGAAGACTTTCAGGCATGGTTCCCGTCGTCCCTTACTCGGCTAGTGTCGTAAATATTGTGAGGATCGTCTGCTGCCAATGTCTTCTTGGGTTAAGGCTTGTCTGATGTGCTCTTCCTGTGAAGCAGAAACCCATAGTATCAGTTCCGTTTTTACCTTCTCACATGCGGAGTGGTGATCACATCTTCGATCTACGCTGCTTACTTCTGATCCAGCTGGCTCACAACTACTGCAAATTTGGTTGCATCTGCCATTATTGCGGCATAGAGAAAACTAGCTTCCACCTGCTCAAAACACGAAGCCCCGTTATGCGGCCAAAACGGTAGCAAACGCACGGATAGTCGTGATACCGAAGACACGGGATCCGTCGATGCATCCGCCTTCTCGTACGCAGGTCCTTCCTGTCCTGTAATGCACCAGTGTCACGGTGGCCTCGTGTCTGTGGCTGTCGGAACAAGCTACTGCGTGCCTACTATTAGCCGCCTATACAGCGAAACAGACTCCTCGCGTCACAATCAGTAACACTTCATTCAAACACACAGAGAGTTAGTTAATGACGAATGTTAGACAGAGGCGTTTTACATGGAAGTAGAACCGAGCCGACAACTAGAAAATGTAATAGTCAAAAAATGTGTAACAAAATAAACAACAGAATAAGAAACTATTCTAATAGTAAGTGCACAAGCGTCACAAAAAACAGCGCCTATGGCGGCTGGCTGGGAAGCACTTTGATAGCGATACAAAATTTCGCGCGAAAACCACTGCATTGCACTGTAATGTAGTGTCACCTCCACTACAAAGTCATGACATATCTAAGGAGCATACACAGAAGATGAACGTCGTGGCACCTCTTCTAAGTCATTTAGTCATTTAAGTTTATCAGATAAAGAGAGATACAGTAGGCCTATATCGACAGATATGGCAAGTAAATTTCGATTTCACAGCATTCTGAACAAAATGTAGGATCAGTGGCAGATTTGACGTGGGGAAAAAAACATCTTTTAACAAAACAGATCTTGTATAACATTGAACAGTGTTATAAACCGAATACCGTTCTGTGAGACAGCAGGATGTTAGGTCAACTGTCGAGGCATGGGTATGAGAACTGCACTCGCATTATTGTCCTTGCGTGCTTGTCAACAGACCACAAGTCACAATAAGTGAACTCCACCCATAATTACAAATTTCAGATTTTTTTTAGTAATAATGAACATTATACGAGGTGAAATATTGAAGAAGTGTAGAGATATTGTTTGTGACGATGGACTGCATGGGCTGAACAACTATATTTTGAAATCATTACATCAGTAGTGTTAGACGACTTGAAACGAGGATTCCAATGTGCTTCTCTCATTTCCAATAACATCGACTGTCAAATGTTTTCCATATTTTTGCAGTGTATAAAACCTGAAACTGGGAACATTTCCCCTAAAATCTTTCTGTTCGGCTTTGTGGACTCATTCTAAAATGCCTGCAGCTCTACAATGATCATTCTAAAATTTAGACTTGACTTCGTGAGACATGTAAACAGAGCAAGGAAGCATAACATAAGCAGTACAGTTAAACAGGCCAAGGAAACCAAGCAGATGTTTATATGCTTGTCAGAACTTTGCTGGAAGAGACAGATACTATTGCATTTAATATGATGCTCGACAGGACGAAGGATGATGACGATACATCAGAGTTACACACTTGAGAGCTGTGGCAATAATGCAGAATGCTGCGCCTTTCGCACAGATTGCATGCCTGTATAGATAGGAACATGTATATATGTATATTGACAGGATGCACCATTCTGTTAAGTACACATACTTTATCCTCAAGGACAGGACATGAAACGCCTAGATAAAGCGGCCAGTATTCGAGTAAAGGACACCCTTAAATTCATTGTGGACATAAATCAAGTTTACTTGTGAAAAGGTATATAATATCAAGGGAGGCACGCGAACTGAAGGTATGATTCTCGTCAGAAATAAGTAAAATACATTTTTTTAGTAACAAGCAATGAAACACTGCAATGAACGTCATAAAATATTAGCCCAAAAAGTGCATTAGGTATATGCAACAGCTTTGTATTGTTGTCATGACAGAAGGACAAAATTACTCCCTAGTTCCTTGATTTCGTTAATGGCTTAAACACAATACAAGAGCTTGGCGTTGTCAAGAAGCACACTGAGTTGTAGCATCAGATCGCCAGCGTCTGCTACGTGTGCTGTGTGTTGTTATCACGGCTGTCAGATTTAATTACACGCCAGACAGCTGTGCTGTACACAGCAGCAGTGACAGCTTATTCTTTGACTTTTGCGCTCTGCTTCTCATTTATTGTAATGTGCGCATAATTACCGAGTTTTCTCCTTTATCAGCTACTGCTTATCATTCAGGGACGATTCTACTTTGAAACATAATATCTCTTAGTCTGTTCATTGTTGATAGCTATTACGAGTTGAGTGTGTTTATTCTGTTAAATAAAGTTTCAACATTTCACGGATCACGAGAGTGATTTTTCAAGCACTACCACCCGGATTAATAAATACACACCACTGTAAGACCGGACAGCCCTAATTGTAACTGCATCCGACAAGTTACTCTACTGGCATCACGGTTGTTTCAACAAAGTTTGCCCTAGCAGTGATCCAGTTAGATCACCGTTTCGCCACGGAAGTACAGGACGCCATAACTGCGCCACCGACGGCAAATTCGTATGACAAGCTCAAGACAGAATTAATGCGAAGAGTAGCAGCCTCGTAGGAAGATAGAATTCGTCAAGTGCTGATGCAGGAGGATATTGCAGACCGAAAACTGTCACAGTACCTTAGGCACCTAAGGAGCAAAGTGGGAACTGGTGCTGTTCCAGATAATTTGCTCCTCACCATTTGCGCAGCCGCCTACTACGACAAGTCAAGACGACAGTAGCGTTCCGAACAGAGATGTCATTGGACGTCGTTGCAGAACACGCGGACAGAATTCAAGAAGCCATCGCTCAGCCATGCAGCAGTTGCGCGTGTCGAATACGACTCTAGCGACGAGACCGTCTACTGTCACATGTGGTGAACGCTCAGCTTGTAGACAGTGTTACCGACATGACTATTACAGGATTTCGTCGCAGCACAGCATTACACAGCACCAAGCTAACACAAGTGAGTGATTGTTAAGTACGCCTCTCTTTTACGACAATTCTCAGCTTTAACTAGATCTCGAGACACACCTAAATAAATGCTTCATAATATGGCGCGCAATATAAAAGTTACTGGTAGCCCACCGGTAACATGCATTTTGCCTTCTCTTCACGTTTTTTGGTGCAGGTTGCGGTCACGTGCTGTTTGCCACACTTTACGCAGTTTGGTTTGAGGTGGCAGTGCCTGGCGCCATGGTTGAAGCTTTGACAATGGGCCTTTGGGGTCCCTATAATTCTCTACATTGACTCCAAGGTGAAGCAGTGACTTTAGTTTGTAGACTTTCCTAGCTTCTTCTGTGTTTTCCAGTTCCACTAGGAAGTTCGGTTGTAACCTTTTCTCTGTTGCTCCTTCGTCCAGTGTGGACATTTGGGTTACCTTCTGTACTGGTAATCCAAGCAGGCGTAGATCTTCGTGTACTAACTGTGTTTTCATGGTTACTAAGAGTTTCTTAATCACCACTTCTAGTAGTTTCTTGTGATTTATTTCGTGTGTGTAGTGTGCGTAGTGTGTTGAAATCCTTCGCTTCAGAGAACTGGTACGTTATTCTCCCTCCCCTGGAGTGAGTCTTTAGTGCCCCAATGAGGGCCGGTTTAATCACCTGTAGGAGTTTGATGCAGTTGTTGGTATCATAAACCATTATTGGCGGCACGTTGATCTTTGTCTTTCCCTTGCTGGAAGCGGCTGCCGCGTGCCCTGGGTCATGGTATAATAATTCGCTGAAGCGATTTTGTTTTGGCACTTGTGGCTCTACTGTTTCCGCTTTCATGTTTCCGTCAGCGATGGGCGTCTGTTCGGAATCGGAGCCGTAGTCGTCTCTCGTATTGTCAGTCTTCCGCATCGAATCGGAAGATCCCTCTGCCTGATTTGTGTCGTTTTTGCGCTTGTTTTGCTTTTTGGATTTCTGATCGTCCTCCGCTATGTCGCCTAGTGTGTGCAGTGCATAGTCTGTATTTTGTTCTGTGTGATTTGTGTGTGCTGTCGGATGATGTGCGGCCGCGGGAGCCCTAATGGGCACAGCGGCGGGCTGGAGTGGAAGAACTCAAGATTCTATAGTCTCAGACAGTCGCATATGATGCTTTGAAGTAGCCTGCCACAGACGTAAAAGAAATTCTCAATCATATAAGCCAGTTCAACGTCCCGAAAATTCTGTAAACAATTCAGAACACAGTAGCCCAGCTGATCCGATCACGAAATTTACGACAATATGCAATGCAGTTTTCAGCCTTCTCGGGTCTTAATCGAAGAAGCACCATCATGACCTGAAATGCCAATGGTATTCTGTTTCAAAGGAACGCTCTCCAAGAGTTCCTTGAATCATATAAAGTCGACGTGTTGTTAATCACAGAGACGCATCTAACACCAGATGACAACTTTAACGTCCGAAATTACGTAACATATAGGACTGAACAGTCAGACCCGGTAAGGGGGCGGTACATACGTGTTAGTCAAGAACAGACTGCCGCACAGGAAACTAAACACACCATGCCTCAGAAGAGCAGAAGCCAAATCAATAAAAACAGTAATAGAAGGGAGAACAGTCGCCATAATCGCTGTTTACAACCCTCCACTGAGGCCAAACCTACATCCTGATGACCTAGCCGACTTGACAAACACGGCCGATTATGTGATAACAGGTGATGACCTCAACTCCAAACATGGTGCTTGGAATTGCAGAGCCACCAACACCAACGGAAGAATCTTACGTAAATACCTAGAAGCACACAGAGCATTACAATCATAGTACTGGACACACGGACGCACTTCCCATACTATTCAGCTCAGAGACCAGATATATTAGACATATTTGTCCGTAAAAATCTGAGACACCAGACCACAATAACTGTAGTAAATGATCTGGACTCGGATCATAATCGGGTACTACTGTCACAAGACAACGACCCAGCAAGGCAATATGACACTAGAACTATTAAGACATCGCATACCGAATGGGAAATGTTCAGTAACCTTGTTCAGACGAAAAAACCGGAGATTACATACTACCTACAAGGAGAGCAGTCAATGCAGCAGTTGCAAACATCAGTGAAATCACAGTAGACTGCGGGAAGCAAGCCAACACTACTATAATCCGCACCAACTCCAGAAGGGCCCTCCCGCAGCGTATTCAAGATTTGCTTCAAGAGAAGAAACGCTGCCGCCAGAGATGGCAAACCTATCGGTACTCAGCAAATCGAGCCAGGGCCGACAGACTCGTCAGAAAAGGCAGACGCGAACTCCAGGCCCACAGAGAAACCACGTGGGGATAAGTTCTTTCTGGCGCAGAAAGTAACACGGAAAAATTATGAAAGCTTTTCAAAACCAGAAAGGAGAAACAAGCCGTCATTAAGCCGCTCCAAGGTAGAAAAGGGACCGTTTACGAAGCTGAGGACAAGGCTGAAGCAATGGCAGACACTCTCGAACTACAGTTCACCACTCCAGCAGCTGTGGATGACGAGAGTGACGATCACGAGGAACACGTCATAAGGCAAGTGAACAGTGAACCCCAAACGACACCATATTTCCACCAGTGGACTCCGATACAGTCAGCACATGCTTCAGCTACATGGGCAACAAAACGGCTCCTGGCCCAGACAACATCCCACCTCCCCAACTAAAACACCTACCTCAGAACGCAATTGAGTTTCTCACAGCCATATACAATGCTTTTCTAACTCTTCTGTACTTTCCTCTGGCATGGAAACAGACAAAAGTCATAACAATACCAAAGCCAAACAAGGTCCACCTCTTTTCCTAGACTCATAGGTCAATCTCCCTATTGAGTTTTCTGGGGAAAAGCCGGCCGGTGTGGCCGTGCGGTTAAAGGCGCATCAGTCTGGAACCGCGTGACCGCTACGGTCGCAGGTTCGAATCCTGCCTTGGGCATGGATGTGTGTGATGTCCTTAGGTTAGTTAGGTTTAATTAGTTCTAAGTTCTAGGCGACTGATGACCTCAGAAGTTAAGTTGCATAGTGCTCAGAGCCATTTTTTCTGGAGAAAGTGCAGGAAAAGATCATATTCAAGAAACTACAGAAATTCACCACAGGAAACAAAATTATCATAAAGGAGCAATTCGGCTTTAGGAATGAGGGTAGTACCATCCACCAATCCGTGAGACTGACTGAGGAGATATGCAGAGCTCGCACCATCATACATAGTACAGGGGCAGTCTTCCTTGACGTAGAGAAGACATTTGATAAGATCTGGCACCTGGGCCTTATCTACAAGCTCAATCTTCAAGGCTGGTCCAAACACATCATTCGCGTTCTGGCATCCATTCTACAGAACAGAACGTTTTACGTAAAACTACCTGGTGCCCAAAGTAATATCAGACCTCAGCAATTAGGAAGCCTAGGTTGGTTGCAAAGTCTAGCAGAAAGAAGAAGGTTCTGCTGCTAGATAGTTCTCACGATAGAGGTGTGGGCCAGCAGTTACAGGAAGTGTTGGGGAATGAGTACCAGGTCTCCATGTAATGCATGGTTGACTCAACTGACTGACAGCATAGGGGAGTTTTGTAGGAATTTACGAAGGAGGATCAGGTAGTGATAGTGGGTGGAGCAGGGATGGGGAATATGATATAGGTGGTGACCTGGTAAAGATAGCTACTAAAACTGGTGGCAATAATGTGCGTTTCTTGCAACTGTTTCAGCGTCATGATTGGCCTCACCTTAATGTGGCTGTTAGGCATGTTAACATGGGGCTGGGCAGGGCGCTGATGGTAGAGGGTGTGGGTTCAAAAATAGTTCAACTGGCTCTGAGCACTATGCAACTTAACTTCTGAGGTCATCAGTCGCCTAGAGCTTAGAACTAATTAAACCTAACTAACCTAAGGACATCACACAGATCCATGCCTGAGGCAGGATTCGAACCTGCGACCATAACGGTCGCTCGGTTCCAGACTGCAGCGCCTAGAACCGCACGGCCACTCCAGCTGACAGAGGGCGTGGGTAACATCTCAGTGGTGCCACTTGGGTATATCAGTAGATCGGCTTTCACTCAGCATGACATGCACCTCAATAGGTATGGGAAGGTCAGGCTGGCTAAGGTTATAGGTGACAGTGTAGTGGGTGGTGGTGGTGGTGGTGGGGTCACTCATGGAAAAATTCTACATCTACATCTACATATATACTCCGCTAGCCACCAAGCGATGTGTGGCGGAGGGCACAATTCGTGTCAAAGTCATATTCCGCCCCCCCCCCCCCCCTGTCTGAACGCCTCAGTACGAGCTCTTACTTCCCTTATCTTTGAATGATGATCACTACGCAATTTGAAAGTTGGTGGTAATAATATATGCTCTACATCCTCGGTGGAGATTGGATTTCGGAATTTAGTCAGCAGCCCCTTCTGTTTAGCGCGTCGTCTATCTGCAAGTGTGTCCCACCTCAAACTTTCTATGAGATTTGTAACGCTCTCGCGATAGCTAAAGGTACCAGTCACGAATCTTGCCGCTCTTCTTTGGATCTTCTCAATCTCTTGAATCAGACGCAACTGGTAAGGGTTCCATACAGACGATCAATACTCCAAGACTAGACGAACTAATGTATTGTAAGCTATTTCCTTTGTTGAAGGACTGCATCGCTTCAGGATTCTACCAATAAACCGCAATCTAGCGTTCGCCTTACCCGTTACTTGTGTTATCTGATCATACCATTTGAGATCATTTCGAATAGTCACATCCAGATACTTGATTGACGTTACTGCTTCCAACGACTGATCATTTATTTTGTACTCATACATTAATGGGGATTTTCGTCTTGTTATACGCAGTAGGTTACACTTACTAATATTGAGAGATAACTCCCAGTCATTAGACCACGCATTTATTTTCTGCAAATCCTCATTGATTTGTTCACAACTTTCGTGTGATATTACTTTCCTGTAGACTACAGCATCATCGACAAACAGTCTAAGGCCGCTGCCAATACCATCACCCGGATAGTTTATGTAAATCGTAAAAAGCAGAGGACCTTTTATGCTGCCCTGGGGCACACCTGAAGTAATTCTTGTTTCTGTTGAAGTTACCACGTTCAGGACGACATACAGCTCCCTGTCTCTTAGAAAACTTTCTATCCAACCACATATGTCATTGGATAGACTGTAAGGGCGCACTTTTTGTAGCAAGCGACAGTAGGAACTGAGTCGAACACCTTTCGAAAGTCGAAAAATATGGCATCAACCTAGGAGCCGGTATCTAGAGCCTCTTGTATATCATGCACAAAGAGGGCCAGCTGTGTCTTGCATGACCGCTGTTTCCTAAAACCGTGCTGGTTTCTGCAGATGAGCTTCTCAGAGTCTAGAAAGGTGATTATGTCTGAACACAAAATATGTTCCATGATTCTACAACACATCGATGTCAGTGAAATTGGTCAGTAATTATGTGCATCCGCTTTTCTCCCCTTTTTATGGATTGCTATGACCTGGGCCTTCTTCCAGTCCCATGGAACTTTATGCCGTTCCAATGATCTCTAATAGATGACGGATAAGAATGGTGATATATTTGTAGCATAGTCAACATAAAATCTTACGGGAATACCATCTGGGCCAGATGCCTTTCTGGCGTCTAAGGATCTTAACTGTTTTACAATCCCAGATACACTAAACACTATGTCAGTCATCTTTTCGTTTGTTCGATAACTGAAAGGGAGAATGGTGCTGCAGTCCTCTATCGTAAATGAGTTTTTGAAAGCTAGGTTTAGAATTTCGGCCTTCTGTTTATCATCAGCAGTTACATCACCCATACTGTCAGCAAGAGAAGGTATTGAATTATTTGTAACGTTCATAGATTTTACGTACGACCAAAATTTTTTGGGGTTATTTTTAGAATCTGCAGATAAAGTATTGCTTTCAAATTCGTTAAAAGAGTCTCTCATTGTCCTTCTGACAACTGCTTTCATTTCCAATAATTTCTGTTCGTCAGGGGGGCAGTTTCTACGTTTAAAACGACTGTGCAAAATTCTCTGCTTTCTCAGCAACTTCCTCAAATGTTTGTTGTACCAAGGTGGACCCTTTCCCTCCCCTATACTTTTGCTAGGCACATACTTCTCTAGCACATGGTGGACAATACCTTTAAATTCCGACCAAAGATGCTTAATACCTTTGTGTCCCGTGGTGAATGCTTGCAGCTGACTATGAAGATATTCATTAATGACACTTTTATTTGCTTTCCCAAACAAGAAAACCCTACTTTTTTTTTTTTTTGCAACTTCCACTGACATAGAAGCTACAACGACATTATGGTTGGGCTTGCTACTTTTGCCAGAGAAAGTTGAAGCCATCCTGCAGCTGCTCCAACCAAAGATCTGCAAGGCATTGTGTCGTTTCCTCAGCGTCCTCAAATTTCTATCGCCAACATCTATACCACACGGCGGAGTTGCAAGCGGCGTTAGCAGCAGCATTCACTGGCCTGAAGAGCAAGATAAATTTACCAGTTTCACGGATGGATGAAATGACCTCGGCGTTTGAAACAACGAAAAGGAGTTTAGTGGATGTGGGTTACTCATACAACTAGAGCTGAGCGCACCACTGGTAATAGTATAATTCTAAGACTGTATGACCTCACATAAATAGATATAGGATAGGTTATTGTAGGAAAGAGAACAGTAATGTAATTTTAGAGAAAGACAAGAAGGAATGTAGAGATCCTAATTATGTCAGCAATATTTTTAATGAAGGTTATTATGAAGTAGTTGAAAACCTCATAAAAGTTACCAAAAACCCTCAAACATCAAGAAATACGAATAATACCTTCAGTGTCACATGATGTGTTTTTATGCTGCCAGCAAATGAATCAAAGATAGCAAAAATAAAACATAGTCTAATGCCCAAAAACATAGAAGCTCTTGATGGGTAACCTACTTGTGTAGTTAACTACTGTAGTCATCGATTAGTGAGACCTCTAACTGCTCTGATAACCTGAGCTACAGAAAATGGGATATTTCCTAAATGCCTGGAAAAGAGTAAGGTTGTGTCATTTTATAAGGAGATTGAAAAGAAAAAACCTGCCAAGAATAGGCCAATTACTATTACATTGGTACTACCTTGAAAACTAACCTGAAAGACATGTGATTGAGAAAAATAACTTGCTCAGTGAGGCACAGCATGATTTAAGAAACTGAGGGTCTAACTCTACAGCCACAGCTAACTTTGTAGCTGATGCTATTGGTGCATTTCATATGCAAAGAAGAATCTGTGGATAACAGTAGACTAATGTGTAAAAACTAAACTGTTATGGTATTAGGGATAAAGCATCTGCTGTGATAAAGTCATTTGTGGAAAATAGAGAGCAGTCTGCAGAGGTAAAGTATTAAACAATTGGTGCTTCTGTAAATGCACACTCTAATTTCCAGCTACTTAACTTTGGTATACTTCAGGGATCTTTTCTGGTACTCTTCATTTTCACTGTGTATGTGAAAGATATAACAGTAGTAGGTGACAACGCACTAAAGTTAGCAGATGACCTTTCACTCATAGTAAAAACTTACTCAGCAAAAAACTGGACTCAAGTTCCTCTGGAAATTTGAGCGAGGCTTATAAATATTGCAGTTAAAAAACTTGTCTCTAAATGCAAATTAAAAAAAACATACATAGAATTACAAAAAATAAAACTATGAAGACTAACTATACCTGGTTTAAGTGGGTACTGAAGTTCTCAAAGCACTAGAATGTCATAATTAATTATTGATAAACATTGTCATGAGAGGATCATATCATCAAAGTATGCCTGCAATAACCACTTGTATATTCTTAATGAGAAAGTTGTCTAGGATAGTAAACGCAGACATGCTATTAACAATGTACTACGGCCTAGTCTACTTCCACTTATCATACTGTGTTGTAGTCTGGGGAAAAGCATTATATATGCGTATACTTAAGATCGTGAAGCTTCAGAACAAGGCTGTTAGATGCATTGAAGATTTGATCCCTAGACAACCTTGAATAAATAAATTCAGAAAACTTACCATGACTGTCCCTTCACTACACACATTTGCAAAAATTATGCACTTGAAACCAAATAGTACTGTGCAGGTGGACAGAGATATAAACGATTGCAATACGAGAAATAGGGATGATCATTATTTACATCGAAAAACACTCCATAGCTCTTGGATGCATCTTATACACTAAATTACCACTCAGCATAAAATGCATTGAAATGACATCTGTTTTCAAAACTAAATAAAGACGTTATTTAGTTTCTTCCTCTCCATATAGCCTAGAAGAATACCTAGAAGCCAAACAGTATAGAGGATCTTCTTCAGAAAAAAAATGATCAAGTAATCTGTGTATCCATAAATCCTACAAAGCGAGAGTCATAAATATGCAATGTATGTGCTATCTCACTCCATAAACATGATCATGCAGCTTTTTTCCAGATGCCGTGAACACTCATAGTGTTACAACGTGAGACTGCCAGAGTGTAGCTAATGTAGATTACTGAGTACTTTGCCGGCCGCGGCGGTCTAGCGGTTCTAGGCGCTCAGTCCGGAACCGCACGACTGCTACGGTTGCAGGTTCGAATCCTGCCTCGGGCATGGATGTGTGTTGTGTCATTAGGTTAGTTAGGTTTAAGTAGTTCTAAGTTCTAGGGGACTGATGACCACAGATGTTAAGTCCCATAGTGCTCAGAACCATTTTTTTAGTGAGTACTTGGTGTGAGCCTACATGCAAATGTGAAATGGCAAAAGTGTAAATCGTGAAAATTTGAAGATGAGGGTGGGAATGCGTGTGGACGTCAAAGTGTGACTGTTCATGTTTTTATCTTGTCCAGCTAATGTTAAGGAAATCTTGGTTTGTTGTTGGGTAGTCATTTAACGGCGAATAAATTATGTTTTAATTACATAAGGTATGTCTGTAATACGTTATATGTATAGAAATATAACTTAAATTCTCTATGTCCTGACTAAATATATGCGATGGAAGTTGTTTATAGATGGATTAATCAATCATCAAAAAGAAAACATCGATTGTAAGCGTCAATCGCGTTCTCTTTACGATGCATTTGCACACTTTATGTCTGGGGTTTTGTTGATATTAGTGTATAAAGCATACTCTTTCAGTATTTCCAGCATATTGATTGTCGCATTCCTTCTGTTGACTACACACAATTATCATTTGAGGACAGACGTAATTAAGTATATCTTGTGCGTCCACTGTGACAGACTGTCATAATAATTACGTAAAATCTTTGAAAATCGTCGTATGGCGCGTATATGTTTGTTATGGAAAGGTGGTGAGGATTGTTTACATGGTTTTTGTGTTTAGTGACTCATCTGAATCCTCAAGTAATGAATAGTAATATTTTAAATACCATTGTGGGCAGTTGAAAGGTATCTAAATTTCGACGGCAGTCTCATCTTACAGCTTATCAACTGTTGTGGTGCCGCGTAAATTGATATTCGAAATGTTATTGAACATGTAAGTTGAGTAGTCTGACGAATGAGTAACTAATGTAAAGGCTTCAGTGAGAAAGAGAAATGTTTTTTACATTGGTAAAGTCATCGGTCCTTACATCACATTTTCTTTCTATGGTAGTCGAAGTACGCTGCTATCATAGTTGTCTTTAACGTCATAATTGTTGCTGAATTAACGTTCAGTTTTAATACTCGTGTTTACATCTACGTCGTGTAAATTCCACATATGATACAAACGCGCGCTTCTCCGGCTTTCCTGTTCGCAACTCCCTGCTGACTAGAACTGAATTATAGGTTGTTGATGTTGAGGTTTAGGTGTATTTATTACATGTATTTCGTTGTTTGGAAGCTAGTCGATCACACAGCCACCATGATCAGGAACACTGTCATTATGTTGGATAACTTTTTTTTTTGAAGCCCCACAAAGAAAAGGCATGTGAAAGCCTAGTAGAAGCAATTGTTTCACACTAACATACATTTCGCAACCGTAACTGACATTTGTAGCATTTTAAATACGACAGTATGATAATTTTACTGTCGTTACCCATTACAGCAACACACACAATACAATTAGTAATACAGTAGTACAATATGTTAGCTCCTGCCATTACAACTTTATATTAATAATAAATTCCTTTATATTGTAAGAGGGTGGCCAACTGACCAGCCATGTGGTGTTTAAATAGTTCTGCAGAAATATTTTCTACAGATTCAGAAATTGTTACATAATATGTGCACCATGATTTCATAACTGTTAATTGATTTTGACACTCAGTGGCATTGTGTATAAATGTGTCCATAGCTTCTTTTGTTGTAACAATGTGCGTTTTCTGCTTATTTAATACTGGCAGTTTCTTCAACTTGTAAATTAGTGCATAGTTTACACCCAAGTTTGCTATCATGAGAATTTTTTATTTAGAAAACAAAGGTTTATAGAGTGCTTCATATGATGAATCTGTAATTACCCTGAAGACGTAATTCACAGTATTAAAATGTCATGCACACTGGCCAGAATTTCCCCGTAAAGTAAATCCCAGGTCAGCTAGACTTCCTTCTATACCGATTGTCATCTTTGTCCCTTAATAACACAATGAAAATGTAGCATCAGAAGTCATATGTGGTAAAAGAAAGAGAACGGAGCAGTGACAATATTTCTTTTGCATCTGTACTGGTTAATGGAACGTAGATTGTGTAGACACGCTGAACTGTAGTGTAACCCAAAGTCTAAGATGCGTTGGTGGGTTTGCTGTTGTATTGTGAGTTGATGAAGCTGATGGATGTGAACACAAAATCTTAGTTGTGATTACGTACTGATTTGTAGTGTAGCCAGAGGTCTGGTTACTTTGTATAGTGACAGTTTGATCGCGAGTGGATGAAGAGTGTATTGAACACTTCAGTTAATCCAGTATTACATTATGATTCTCCCACCACTGAGTGTCAGTATGAAGAACTATCTGTGAGATGCCAGTCCATCCATATTATTCAACTCTTTTATATCCAACAGTTCAGACAATGAAATGCCAAAAATGGATAGAACAATTGGGATGTGATTGAAGGCTCTGTGCAAGAACCTCCAATTGCCCCCTCTTGCCTGTGCACATAAAGTTTCCTGTCGGCACTGCCCAAGGTGCATACCCAATCCTGCGATTCAGATAGGCTTCTTCTATGGACGTAAGTAACATGCTGACCCTGCCATTCTCAGACATCTGTTGTGTTCGCTCCTCCACAACAAACCTATTACACTTTGACATGCATCTACACAGATGCATTGAAAATCAAGAATAGGGTTCTTTATCAGTTTATATTCACAAGGAGAATGGGATCTGCACACACAGGACTTGTTTTCAGGAGGATGACAGTTCAAATTCCCATGCAGCCATCCATATTTAGTTTTTTTCTGTCATTTCCCAAAATCATTCCAGGAAGTTTTTAATGGCACAATTAATTTTCTTCCCCCTCCTTTTGCAGTCACAGCTTGTGCTCCATCTCTAATGACTGCTCAGTTGAAGGTCATTAAACTTTAATCTACCTTTTTTGGACTCTGTAATACATTGAAACTCTTGCAAAAAAGGTTTTCCTGGTTTGTAGTGACTCCGTGAGGTGCTTACAAGGCATAACACAGGGCTATGCTCCAAACTTTTGGATTGCTAACATCCAAGACCTATTAGCTGACCTCCACAGCTCCGGACCTGCCATCTGGATGCCAATCCACATGAGTATTCCAGCAGATGAACTCAGTGACAAACTAGGTAAAGAGCAACCACAGGAGACAAACTTGAATGGGGAGCACTGGGCATAGGCATATGATTGCAACTGTGACATCAAATTATGAAAATGTGGGGTATGGATTGGCAGGCTGCTACAATCCCTAAGCGGAGGGCAATTGAGGGGACCACCAATGCATGGCATACTTTACTTAAAGCTTCTTCCAAAGATGTTATCATACTGTGCCAACTACGCATCATTACACCGGTCTTACTAGTTCTTTTTGCAAGAGATGTGAATGAAGGTCATATGCTTTCTGAGGGAAAGCAAATTTCATAACAAAATTTAATGCAACTCAATATTTGGTGGATATGGGGTGGGGGTGGGAGAAATGCCTCTCACTGCGTCATCTGTCAAGAGTGGCCTCAAGCTACTTTTTCCATCTGTCATCCTTTCTTAATTTTTGTGGGCCTGTTTTATGTATCTAACTGCTAAGATAATTAGCGTTCTAATCCATGCAGAATCCATTTTCTTTACCTCATTTTAGTTGTGCTAACTATGATGAACCTTATTGTTGTGCCACAGTGACCAGTTCTTAGCAGCCTGGCTTTTATCTCACTTTTAACCATTCGACAAAATTAGTGTCGTGCTCATTTTCAACCTTAAAAAAGTTGCAGACTGTGGAGCTGACGGTCCTTCTTCTCTCATTTCAGATCTTTTATGTGAATTTCCAGTGAAATGAGGGACTGATAAAAAAGATATTTAGGCCCTTTAAACCCATCATCATCATCCAGTAATACCATATAATGTTATGCGTTGTGAAAAAATCCAAACTAGAATTTCAGATAGGACCTACACAATTCCGAAGTTGGCTTAACGGACAAATTAATCTAGACAGATTACCACTAATATATTTTATGTGGTAACCTGGGATAATTTATCATATAATTATATTCCCAAGAACTTAACACAACTAGAATCATTTGAGGGAAGCTTGTCCTTTGAAGTACAAATCATTGCCTGAGTGTTGTGTTCATTGCATTAGATACATAGCAAGTGTAGTTTCAACACTGGTTGTAAAGGTACTGAGATCATTACGACCATTATGAAAAATTGTGTTGTTTGTGTATAGTAGTGTCTTGGATCTAGTAAATGAGGCAAGGTCATTAATTATTTCACGACCACGAAAGGGATCAGTACAGACCTCTGTGCACATACCTGCCTTAACTTGTCGTATACTGAACATTTCTCTGCCACAGAACAGTGGGTGTGCTTTATTTATCTAACTGCTGAGATAATTAGCATTGTAATCTATGCAGTCTTCATTTTCTGTACCTCATTTTGGGTTTTATCTCACTTTTAACCATTTGACAATCATCCTTTAAATGATAAATTGGTTGTATGGACACTATAGCTAGGCAGCCCTTAACTATGAAGAATTTAATAGTTAATTGCAAGATTTAGTAATTGAGAGTAGCTTATTCTAGTCTAGTGTCAGAAAAGGCAACTTCAGAATCAAGAAGCATTTGTATTGTAAGCAAAGAATGTGAAAGTTTTACAGTGATTAATACTTCAACCACATTTTGTTTAAATTATTTACCATGCCTAGTGAACAAAGTAATCCATGGCTATACATTAGAAAACACAGCATCATATGTTTGTAGCATTTGCAATGCTTTTCGCTTTTATTTGAGTATTTCAGCTGTAGCTATCACTTGTGTGTGTTGATTGCAGTATATTATGTGGATCTTGTGGATGGTGGCTTGGATCATGTTTACTAGCTCTACATATTTTGAAATGTGTGATGCTGCCATTTGGCTTTGAACAGTGACATCACCAACACCACAATCTTTTTGTGATGAGAGGCTGAACTGTAACTTAACCTGGAGGAGTAAGTTAGGTTGAAAGATGATAGTTTTTTGGTGGCTTGCAAAAACCTACAAATGTGCCACAGCAGAAAACTAGTTTTTTTTAATGAATATTATGGTAACAGATTGATCTGTAGTGCAGATTGAGGCCAAGGTTAGGTTGGAAGGTGACAGCTCAATTGGGTTTGTGAGTAATGCATTGCACAGTCGATAATTACATTAACATCCCTGATGAAAACTTTATTATCTGGTCCAATATTTTCATGTTGTAATATGATGGAAGGTGTTAATAAGAATATACACATTGAAAATCAACTGTACCTGTTGAAGTCCGGTCGATTTGTGGATTTTTGCTTTGCTAGTGTATTTATGTTGTTGGAGACGTCATTTGGTTGTTGACTGAGGCCTGTGTTGCTGCTATGTTAATGGCACCTTCAGTTTTTGGTATGGTGTCATGTTGTTTACTGATCTCGAAATACCTTATGCTTTGAATTAAATACAATGTCTTGTCCCACAGTTAATAGGCATGGTGTTAAGTTCATTTTATATTGAGATAACTCTGATAGTAGTTTATATGGGTGAACTGGAGGTACGAGGACTTGTGTGTTTCACGTATTTTTTATTTAAAGGGTACCAACAAAGTACAAAGTGCTGTGAATTCAACATTTTCAGCAGAGATTTATTTGTACATGTAGTGGTGTCTGTACTTGTGTCTGTGTGTTATAGGCATTATTCAGATGTGATTACTTAGTAGATACAAGTCATGATGATTGCTTAGAAGATAAAATTCATGACACATAAGATGCATTTTGTCACATTTATTCATAGTTACACTTTTGTCAGATATATGGAATTTAAGTAAAAGTTATGTTATTCAGAGCTCTCCTTCCTTGTGTGTTTATACTTGATGTATAAAATGAGCACAAAATATATGCCAAAATACTTGTCAGAGATTTCCTTATGATATTAATACAACACTTTTGATTTTGCCATATAAAGCTTAATTACCTATGGAGAAAATTCTGGTCAATATGGTGTAAATGTTGTCAGCATTGAATTTTTTCCATTGGAATTGGTGAACTATTTCCAAAAATGAGTGTGTACATATATGACGAAAATGGGTAGATAAAAAAAAAAAATCTGCTAACCAAGCAGCAGCAGTAGAAAACACACACACACACACACACACACACACACACACACACACACACACACACACACAAAGGTTTAACTTTTAGAAGCTTTCAGAGCCAGTGGCTCCTTGTAGCAGAAGAGTTGAAAGGGAAGGAAGAGGGGTGAAGGAAAAGGACTTGAGAGGTTTAGGGAAAGGGTTAGAGCTCAGAAAAGTCATCCAGAACCCTGGGTCAGGGGAGACTTACTGGATGGGATGAGAAGAAAAGACTGATTGTTGGTATCATCTGCCAAGCCACCTTCGGACATCAACAACATGCCAGACGTTTCTTCAAAAAGCTATCTCACTTTCTCCTAAACTACCTCAACAGTACTGTTTCCCTACCTGTCCCTCTGCAGCTCTCCAAACAGCCACACCATGAACCACCACTCCTCTCCTACAAATTGAGCTTGGCCAACCACCTTAAGATCCCACTGCCTTCACCACTGCCGCCCAGACCAGTAATACCTCATAATCACAAGAACCAGTCACAACAGTACAATGTTCTCAGCCTCTCGTCTTGGCAGTCCCCAACAATCAGTCTTTCTTTCTTATCCTGTCTGGTAAGTCTTCCCTGACTTTGGGTTCTGGGTGACTTTTCTGAACTGTACTCATTTCCGTAAACCTTTCCAGTCATTTTCTTTCACCCCTCTTCCTTCCCCTTCAACTCTTCTGTCAGTACAAGGAGCCATTGGCTCCAAAAGCTTTGTTATAACATTATAATGAATCATTTTAACTAAGGAGGATGATGAATGTAAACCTTGTCCCAGAGTTTGGAAAACTTGGTTACCGCAATCTTTATTTCTTACATACTTGTTGGCTTTGTCAACCAGATTGTTACTCACAACTTAATCTGCACTACAGATCCACATATCGTCACCAACAAAGTTCATGGGCAGAGGTTGGGGGAAGTGGCGACACATAAGCTAGAGATATGTCTATATGTTATTAAACTGAGACTCTTAGCTTCTCCTCTTCTCCCCTCCTCCCCTCCACCCTCCCCCATTTTTCTTCTCCCATCTCATCTGCTGTCTTCCTCCCTCCTCCCTTATTCTACATCTACGTGATTACTCTGCTGTTCACAATAAAGTGCCTGACAGAGGGTTCAATGAACCACTTTCAAGCTGTCTCTCTACCGTTCCGCTCTCGAACGGCACGTGGGAAAAACGAGCACTTAAATTTTTCTCTGTGAGCCCTGATTTCTCTTATTTTACCATGATGATCATTTCTCCATACGTAGGTGGGTGCCAACGGAATGTTTTTGCAATCGGAGGAGAAAACTGGTGATTGAAATTTCATGAGAAGATCCTGTCGCAACGAAAAATGCCTTAACGAAAAAGCCTTTATTTTGATGATTGCCACTCCAATTCACATATCATGTGTGTGACCCTATCTCCCCTATTTCGCAATAATACAAAACGTGCTGCCCTTCTTTGTACTTTTTCGATGTCATCCATCAGTCCCACTTGATGCGGATCCCACACCGCACGGTAGTACTCCAGAATAGGGTGGACAAGCATGGTGTAAGCAGTCCCTTTAGTAGGCCAGTTGCACCTTCTAAGTGTTCTACCAATGAATCACAGTCTTTGGCTTGCTCTACCCACAATATTATGTATGTGATCGTTCCAATTTAGGTTATTTGTAATTGTAATCCCTAAGTATGTAGTTGAATTTACAGCCTTCAGATTTGTGTGGCCTATTGTGTAATCGAAATTTAGCTGATTTCCTTTAGTACTCACGTGAATAACTTCACACTTTTCCTTATTCAGGGTCCATTGCCACTTTTTGCACCATACAGATTTCTTATCTAAATCAATTTGCAAGTCGTTTTGATCATCTGATGACTTTACAAGACGGTAAATGACAGCATCATCTGCAAACAATCTAAGATGGCTACTAAGATTGTCTCGTATGTTGTTAATATAGATCAAGAACAACAGAGGGCCTATAACACTTCCTTGGGGAACGCCGGATATTACTTCTGTTTTACTCGATGACTTTCGGTCTATTACTATGAACTGTGACCTTTCTGACAGGAAATCACAAATCCAGTCGCACATCTGAGGCAATACTCCGTAGGAACGCAGTTTGGTTAGAAGACGCTTGTGAGGAACATTGTCGAAAGCCTTCTGGAAATCTAAAAATATGGAATCAATTTGACATCCCCTGTCGATAGCACGTATTACTTCATGAGTATAAAGAGCTAGTTGTGTTTCACAAGAGTGATATTTTCTGAAGCTGTTCTGACTATGTGACAATAAATCATTTTCTTCAAGGTACTTCATAATATTTGAATACAGTATATGTTCCAAAACCCTGCTGCAAATCGACGTTAGTGATATAGGCCTGTAATTCAGCGGATTACTTCTACTTCCCTTTTTGGGTATTGGTGTGACTTGAGCAATTTTCCAGTCTTGGGTACGGATCTTTCCATGAGCAAGTGGTTGTATATAATTACTAAATATGGAGCTATTTTATCGACATATTCTGAGAGGAACCTGACTGGTATACAATCCGGACCGGAGGCGTTGCCTTCATTAAGTGATTTAAGCTGCTTCGTTACTCAGAGTATATCTACTTCTATGTTTCTCATCTTGTATTCCTCAGTATAGTTGCCAGGAAGCATTGCAATTGTAAAATACTTTATCAGAAAGAGCTTGTATGTATCCCAAATTGTCCATGATGTATTGCAACTCCTTTAGAAGACAAGAAAGGAAGCTTAAGAATGAATGTCCCAATAACAAAAAGTTCATTAGAGATGGAGATCAAACTGAGATGGACTGCAAAGATGGGGAAGGAATTGGGCTATGTTCTTTACGAAGGAATCATTTGTGTTCACATTAATTGATTGAAGGAAACCACAGAAAACTAAAATTTGAATGGCCAAATGGAGATTTGAATCCAGCTCATCTGAAATCTTTTTGTTATGCTAACCAGTCCATACAGTTACTACGAAATGTGTATCTTGACAATTTAGTACAGAATGGAATGACTAACCAGTGAGGACCTTTCACACATCTTGATGATGAATTCCCAGGAAGATTTTTCACAGAAGATGAGACCTGAGTGTGTTGCCATCAAGAGTAGGGACAAAGAATACCTCTGTAGCACATTTCTGTAATCTATAAGTTCCACCAAACATTATCAGGGGTCTTATACTCATGCTGCTTTGTGATGAAAGAGATGTTATTTTGGAATGCTACTGGGGCAAGGGAGCAACAGTGACAAATGCTCTGTATGAAGAAAAGTAAATAACTTGGACTTCTGAGTACAGCTATTTTTCTGTTGCATGAAAAAGTTTCATTCCATATATCCAGTGCAAACAGCATAAAATGATAGCTGTTAACAGTACTACAAAAAAGGAGTACACACCATTTGCCACTTGCTTTCATATCGTTCTCTATATTGTTACCCTGAACAGCCTCAGTATCTGTGGTCCGCAAAGCTCCTCCCCCCTCAGCCCTTGCTGTGCCTTCCATCAGACCATGAAAATGACCTTGAATATCTCCTCATCCGTGATTTGTCACACTGTAATCTTTGTGGGGAAAAAAGAGAAAATTGCATGACTCTCAATGTGGAGTAATTGTTTAATGATCAAATGTTTCCAGTGGAATATGTCATGCAGCAGTGCCTTTATTTACTTGGGAGTGTCAGGGAATGCTATTTTATGGATCAGAATAGAGTTGTATAAGAATTTGCATTTGAGACATTTCTACATTGTGCAGTACAAATTTAGGAAAGCTGTAAAACAGCCATCAGTATTTATGACAGTATTGTGTGGAAGGATTTCAGTTTGTGGACTTATTGAAGGTTCCAGTTTGCACAAGGCTTCACTGTTTAACTGAGGCGAGTTGTCTGAATTTGTTGTCTCTACCTGTTTGTACATTTTAATAAAGAAATAATTGAGCGTGATATTGCTTGCTCCAACCTTTCTAAAGTTTGCCAAGTTGACTGTTGGTAAGATGGTTGTGAAGTGGAAATGCAAAGGAACAGCAACAACTAAACAAAGAGCTCATGTAGTGGTGGAGAGGGACTATTGAGCATTGTGGAGGGTGATTGTAAAAGAATTGTAAGAAATCAGTTGAAGGAATCACTCATGAGTTCCAAAGTGCTACCAGTAATCCAGCTAGCCCAGTGATTGTGAATATGGAGTTCAGAAGAAAGGTGTAAAATGGCCGAGCAGCTGCTCGAAAGCCACAGATTTTTGTCGTAAATGCTAAGCGAAGTTTCATGTGATGTAAAGAGTGCTGCCAATGGGCAGCGAGCAACTGGAAATGTGTGAATTGAGGTGATGATTCGCATTGTACCCTGTGGCAATCTGGTGGAAGGGTTTGGCAAATGCCTGGAGGACTTAATTGCTGTCAGTGAAGTACGGTGGAGGTATTGTTACAGTGTGGGAGTTTTTTTCATAGTTAGGGTGTGGTTTTCTTCTTGTGCTTAAGAAAACTGTAAATGCGGAAGGGAGGAATGGTTCAGAGACAATGATTGTCTGTATTGGCATGACAATGCATCCTGCCACAGAGCAGTGTCTGCGAGGCAATGGTTTGTAACAGTAACATGCCTGAAATGGACTGACAGTCCAGATTTCTGACATGGAGCCAATGGAACACTTTTGGGATGACTTAGAATGTCAAGTTTGCTCCAGACCCCAGAATCCTACAGTATCTGGTTTTGGCACTTGAGGAAGAATGAGCTGCCATTTGTCCACAGACATTCAGACACCTCACTGAAAATGTCCCTAACAGACTTCAAACTGTCGCAAAGACGAAGGCTGGATGCACCCCATATTAATACCCATTAATAAGTAACAGGATCAGATAGTGTGCATAACAGCTTCTACACTGCTGTTGCACACATTATTATTGTTTGATTGCTATGGTTGGCTGTGGGTGGAAACACAGCACTATGGTCCAAAGTCGTTCAGCTACTAGTAACTGATTAATAGGCTGCCAAAGGCTGTAGGAAAGGTTTACAAATGGTAGATGATATAAGCAGGTGCTTGTTGACAATCCCACATTGAAATGTGTGTGATCTTCTGAACCTCATGTATGCACTTTTGTAACTATGAAATCTTAGTTCTGCCTGTTGAACAGTCCACATTTTAAGGGGATAGTGACAGGTACTTATCACAATCTTTGAGCCATGAGATTAGCTCACCTATTATGAAACATTAAACATTATTTCCAGATTCTGATTTAAAGGCTTTTAACTTCAAGTCCATATGAAGTTATTACTGGATTATAACATATTGTTCGATATATGATTATGTACCAGAAGCACATCCTTTTTGTTTGTTACAGGTAACCAGCTATTCGAGGATTAACACTCACAGAACTCCACATAAGTCAGACTCTTTTGATAAAAAGGTATTGTATGCATCATTGTGTTTACTGAAGAATGCAGTTGTACAACTAATTTATAGTTTTTCAAATTGTTACATAAATTATTTTTACTAAGTAAATTTTTGTGGTATTTATTTATTTTATTTGAATGAAATTATTGATTAAAGCAAAATATTAACTTTATTGAACTTTGCAGCCCGACATAAGACACATGATGGACTGCACTCAAATTTTGGATGATCTCGCATTTGAAGAGCTGAAAGAGACCAAAGATGACAAAAAAATACAGGTATGAAGTGCTAGATTATTGGTTATTAGTGCTCCTATTGTTGCTTCAGTGATTTTTGTTTTTAATTCACAGAAAAATAAAGATTACTGCTTATTTATGTATATTTGTTTGTCATAGGAAAAAAAAGAAGCTGATTGAAACTACTGTATAGAGGTTTACCAATCATTGAAAAGACATTTTTATAAGTATGTGTACTTTGCTGATAAACAAGCTCATGGTGTAAACATAAACTAAACTTAAAATTGTATCGCAATGGCAGAATAATAATATTCTTCAATCTTGAAAGGGTCTAAGGCACTATTTGGAAGAATAATAATGTCTGGCAGGTCCACAAATTGAGCTTTTGGGGATATTTTTTATTTTTATTTTATTTACACATCAAGTTCCTTAGGACCAAATTGAGGAACAAATCTCCAAAGTCATGGAATGTTCCAGTACACGAAATTACAAAATAAAAGTAATAACAGATAAAAATAAAATGTTTATGAACCCGAAAAAAGTCAGTCCATAAGTTTAAGTAAACGCAATCAGCAATACAACAAGAATCAGCTTAATTTTTCAAGGAACTCCTCAACAGAATAGAAGGCGTGACCCATGAGGAAACTCTTCAGTTTTGATTTGAAAGCACATGAATTACTGCTAAGATTTTTGAATTCAAGTGGTAGCTTATTGAAGATGGATGCGGCAGTATACTGCACACATTTCTACACAAGAGTTGAGGAAGTCTGATCCAAGTGCAGGTTTGATTTCTGCTGAGTATTAACTGGGTGAAAGCTGCTTGTTCTTGGGAATAAGCTAATATTGTTGACAAGAAATGACAGTAAGCCAAATATTGGTAACAAGAAATGACAGTAAGAAATATATATATATTGAGAGGCCAATGTCAAAATACCCAGTCTTGTTAACAGGGGTCGACAAGAGGTTCGTGAACTTACACTACTTATTGCCTAAATCGCCTATTTCTGAGTCAAAAATATCCTTTTAGAATGGGAAGAGTTAGTCCAAAACATAATACCGTATGACACAAGCGAATGAAAATAAGCAAAGTAGGCTAATTTCTGTGTCGAACGATCATTCACTTCAGATGCCATTCGAATAGTAAAAATGGCAGCGCTAAGTATTTGAACAAGATCCTGTGTTGTGACTTGGCAAGACAGCCAAGCCACTAGGAGAGGAAGCCGAAAGGCACGCGTTTAAGCTCACGCAGGCTGGCGTGAGGTCTGGAACAGGTAAGGGAATTTATAGTAGCAAAGAACGTAAGTAACTACTGGAATACTTAACTTTAATTCATAATTGGTGAACATCGGTCTGACGGTACATGTATCACAAGATAAATAGCAAATGATAATGGTGCCTTGCTAGGTCGTAGCAAATGACGTAGCTGAAGGCTATGCTAACTATCGTCTCGGCAAATGAGAGTGTAATTTGTCAGTGAACCATCGCTAGCACAGTCGGCTGTACAATTGGGGCGAGTACTAAGAAGACACTCTAGACCTGCCATGTGGCGGCGCTCGGTCTGCAATCACTGACAGAGGCGACACGCGGGTCCGACGTATACTAACGGACCGCGGCCGATTTAAAGGCTACTACCTAGCAAGTGTGGTGTCTGGCGGTGACACCACATCCTGAATGTGGACTTTCCATGACAATTTACTATCTATCTGTAAACCTAGAAATTTGAACTGTTGCCCATTCTGTGAAATTAAAACGTCAGTTGCTGCTGACCAGACACTTCCTTTACAACTGACCATATGGTTTTGATTTTATCCTGTGGATTAGCTATTTTATTTGCATTCCACATACTCTTTGCCTTCCTAATAACATTTTTAAGCACGTTTTGATACTGTTTGTTGTGATTACTTCTAACAATTTGATATAATTCCCAATTTGTTCTACATGATATCCTTATACCACTAGTCAGCCACCTGGGCTGCCTGTTACTGCTAGTACCCCATTCAGAATGTTCTAATGGAAAGCAACTCTCAAAGAGCATGAGAAATGTGTTAAGGAAAGCATTATATTTATCATCTATGTTATCGGCACTATAAACATCCTGCCACTCTTGTTCCTTAACAAGGTTTAAAAAGAAAAACTCTTTTGCTGTTGGATTAACTTTCCTACATAGTTTGTAATTATATGTGGCATTTGTTTGAGTACAAAAGCCTTTTAGTGTTAAAATTTTTTGCATTATGGTCTGAAAGGCTGTTCACCCTTTTACTAACAGAATGCCTATCTAGTAATGAAGAATGAGTAAAGACGTCACCTATGGCTGTGCAACTGTTCCCTTGCACCCTAGTTGGAAAAAAACACAGCCTGCATCAGATCGTATGAATTGAGGAGATCTACCAACATCCTTTTTCTTGCACCATCATATACAAAATTTATATTGAAGTCACCACATATAACCAATTTATGGTACTTCCTACAAAGTGAATCAGAATTAGGGGACATATAAACAACAACAATCAGAAGTTTAGTTTCATTAAATTCAACTGCCTCTGCACAACATTCAAATATCTGTTCAGTGCAATGCCGTCGTACTTCTGTGGACTCAAATGGAATAGTGCTTTTTGCCTACATGGCCACTCCCTCACCCTGCAAGGAACTCCTTGAAAAACAGCCAGCTAATAATGTATCCTGGTAAAGGAAGCCTCTGAATTGTCAAATTATTTAAGTGGTGCTCCGATATACCAATAATTTCAGAGTCAACATCTGTAAGCAGTTCACTAACTCTATCTCTAATACCTCTTATATTTTGATGAAATATGCTAATTCCTTCTCTACTTGGAAACATGACATCCTCTGAAGTTGAGCCCTTAGTGAGAGGGACTTCCTTTAAGCAGGTATACCTATCAGCTGACTGCCATGGTGCAGGTACAGCATATATTTTTACAGCTCATCATGTGTAGATGATATGTTGGATATTGGGTTGATGATTATGTCGTAGAGCTTTGAGAAAGAGAATGGTCTCCCTCAGGCGCATTTTGTTTGCTATGGCTGTAAATGATATTGTATGCATAGTTCAGTCTTCTGTCCTGTGTTTGTTGTTTGTGGGTGGCTGTAGTAATTTTGTTTCTTTCCTAATGTTGCAGTGACTGCTCACAATTGACAGTCAGGTGACTGGAGGATGGTTCGGGTAGGACGGGTTTTTAAATTTTCATTACAGCAATGTTTGTATTGATTTTATTCATTCTCATTGCCTTTTTTTTCTAGTCTAAATTTTAAAAGTTTAAGTTTTTAAGTATAACCTTTGATGAGTTGAATGGTTTCTGCACCTGTAGGATCGAAAGACGAAAGTCATGAAGCACTAAAGTGCCTCAGTCACAGGTCATATGGAGCAGACCATTTACATCTGCTCTGGTTGTTTTACCAGGCTTTTTGTGGTTTCGAGTCAAATTTTGATGCACAGTTTACACTTCTGCTTGGGTGTTATGTCATTAAATCATTGGTGCTGTTTGCCTAGATGGGTGTAGGCTTCCAACAGGATAATGTAACTAAACTGGTTCCCAGTCTGTGTGCTGAGGTTAGGGTGGAGCAGTCATTCATGGATCAATCATGAGCAGCAAGACCATTTGGTATTCGCGCTAAGGTGGCACCAAGTGCAGATGTTTGTGCTGTATGTAACTGAATATGATGTCATTCACCATCATAATTGATATGAAGGCTCAGAATTATTTAGGAATTGAGAGTTTACAGAAAGAATTGTCCCCCGGATGATGTTTTTAAGTCCAAGTTTTACGAAATTGTATCAGAACACTGCAAATCTGTTGTAATTTGTAATGATTGCCCTAAGAAAGAGAACTCTATTGGCTGCTTTGTAGTATATCCTGAAAGTGTTCTCAAGAACCCCTCCCACAGCAATACTGTGTTCAGTGTAGAACTATTTTTGATCTTGAGGGCACTAGAGCAGATGAGTTACAATTGACCCAGTGAATTCCTCATACTCCCTATGTGCTGTTTGCATTGTCTCACAAGTATCCAGTTGATAAGCAAGCCCAAATAATCCAGAGAAATGAAATATTATTTTGGTGGGTGCAAATATAGCAGAAATTCAGGTGACTGAAATCACACAACCAATTAAGAATTGTGTGGTATAATGTTCCTCCTGTTAGTGAGTCCACTAGCTATTGGGTGTCAGGATCATATATCAGTGGGATCAGAAGTAGTGGGGGTTGGAAGTCAACAAACTGCATTTAGTTAAGTAAACAATTCACTCATTGTGTTCCTGGTCTGACACTGTCAAGTTCAGTATTGACCACAATTTCGCAGTGACCATGCATTTAGATAGATGGTTGGTGGCCTGCTAGTGTAAAGGGCTGTGCAGAAGTTTCTGTGAAGTGGATATACTACGAACTACTGGCACTAACTTTAATGGTGTAGAATAGGCTTGTAATAGATAATAAAATGGGGGTACTCCTTTGCATCTGAATATTAGAAGTTGGAGCATTAAAAGCATATGAGGATGTGACTGACAAGATTTGTTTGTGGGCAAGATTTGGAGGAGTAGCACCTTTCTGTGAGAGATTTTGATGCAGAAGGGATGGGTGCTGCTGAATGCCATTGAAGTCTAGATGCTGTTGGTGGTTGTCCTTTTATATGGATAGATTGTGTTTTTTTTTCACGCCAGAGTAGTGTTGCTCAGTGTCTTAAAAAGTTACACACTGTACTGATGGGGACCAGATGAAACAAAGAGGAGAAAAAGTGGGCTAAGGTCTAGGTCAGAGCCGGTGGCAGTCAGAGCTGTGCTTATCTACTGCTCATAAATTGGCAGTGCATCTGTTTCATGTAGCCAGTGGGATGATCCTTTGACATAACCAAAATAGAGGCAATATATTTCTAGCACCAAAATTGAAATCATTGTCTTGTTTCTTATTTTTCGGTGTATTAGTGACTTTCGAGAGAAATATTTAGGGATTATGGCAGTGAGTGCTACAAAGTGGACTGATTTTTGTAATTTAGTTCTGCACGTCAACATTTTCCGTTAGTGCATGTTTCATGGATTAATTGCAGAGACATGAAAATTTATCAAATGTGGTGGTGAAATGACTCTTAAAGAGTCAAAGGTTTGTGTGGATGGAATCAACCGGAATTGCCGCAAAAGCCACTACTTTAAGTAAGTGGATCAATGTTTTTTCAATCAATCATGGAAGAAGGTAGGGGGCTCAATGTTTACTGACAATAGGGTTGCACATTTTACATATTAATAAACATTGATCTACATACCTTCTTCCATGATTTAATTCAAAAACACTGATCCATTATTCAGTGTGCTCATGCTGATCAATTGTGTAACAACACAGAGCAGAGAAAAATTTCTCTGCTTTTTCGAATATATCATGGGTTGCGATGCTGTCTTTGGTTTGCAGATACTAGCACAGTTCAAATAACTGTGACTCAAATAAAGACCAATAGCATTTGTAATCCTTGTTTACAGTGGTGTTTCATCCTTTCTTCTGAATGTATTACTTTGAAACAAGTACTCCGCCTGCTGCTCTCTCATTGGCTGCGTAACACAAATGGCTGACACACATTCTTTTGTTCCCATCATACCTGACAGCATTCCTGCACAAAGCATGTAAGTACCCACTGGCGCTATATTCTAGACATTTACCGAAAAGGTGTTAACGGCTGTAAAAGAATGACAATAGAATTTCTTGGCCCTGGGGCCATATCTGAAGATCATCAGTGAACCTGAACGGTAGAGTATCTTGTTTGTTTGGGAAGGATTTTGGTTGTTGACATTTAAACAGGTTGATATATGAAGGTGCCATGTAGCTTTAAGCTACCAACTGTATCATTACCCACAACAAATGTCCTTTGAACAGAACAAAGCCTGCATGATCTTATTATCATCAGTTTCAACTTTTGTTATTATTACTATTGTTATTCTTATTTCTTTCTCTCCTTTTTTTTGGACGGGCCAACTAAAGACCAGGTACTAGTTTACATTCCTTATTCTATGTTCTTTTCTTTTCTTCCAGTACTCTTTCATCTGTTCACTATAGTTTTTCTTCCTGTTTTCTGTTACTTGAGATCATTTTTGATTTCATAGTTTTTAATCCTTTTTTTCCTTCAAGTGTACGACTTGTTGATTTGTTATCGCACAAATATTTTTTGGTTAATCGACTGTTGCATTCTATATAAATGTGCAAAAATCATCAGTCTTCTTTTTCTCATTACTTCTGATATTTTTATGTTTTGGTAAATTTTGTCGTTACTTCATAATTTCCAATCTTCCATAGTTTTCATGGACCTAATATTTTCCTGATTCGCCTTCCTACTATTTCTAATTTATCTAGATTATAGTCTAATACTGGGCATTTGCTTGTCTTATTGATGTTCTGGTTTTGCTACTTTGTTCTAATGTCTTATTTTTCCACTGTTAGATAGGCACTTTTTATTGTAAAGGTCTTTAGTTACACCATATGCTCTTCCCATTTTATGTATCCTGTCTTCTATAGCTGCTTATTCCAAATCATTTTCTTGTATTATTATTATTATTATTATTATTATTACTTATTAACAATTTTATTGGATTAATGCTTTGTTGGGTTTCAGTTTGGAAGTTTGGAAATTGGTGGCAAGAGTTACCCAATATACAAAGGAGAGAATCGTATTGGCAGAGATTCTGAAGCATGTTCAGTTGTTATTGACAGCAAGGTAACACTGCTGAAACACAATTCACAATAAAATATTGATTAGCCCAAAAATAATTTTAATTATTGTAGCAATTCGACAACTTTGATTTTCAGGCATTATCAAAGGAACATGCAGTGATTGATGTTGCTGATGTTGACAATCATCATCTGTATGATCTGAGCAGTACAAATAAAACACGTATGGGGAAGGTGAGTTTCCAGCAAAGAAATTTTTTCATTGACATTTACATCCAACTGAAGAATGATGGGCTGTCTTTTATAACTGCCTCAAGTGAGTGGTGAAAATACCTGTAATATAAACAGATCCCATGGTGCTAAGATTATTAAAAATAATAATTATGGAATACTTGCTTTGAAGTAGTATAATGAACAGAGGCTACAGCCTGCAAAGTATGAGACTGTCCTCAGAAGTAGTTAGTATTGAACCTTTCAGACCATTATGAATGTATCTTGCATAGTACACTTAAATGTATACACACATTAGGATGACACTTCCATCACAACAGTGGCTTGTTTCCTTAATCTCTTTCATCAGAAAAGTGTGATAGTTCTCGCTTGTTTTGTTACGGTCTGCTGACAGTATATTCAGATCTAATAAGATGTTCCAGACTTCTTAAAACACCACTGGAATTCTGCATTTTACCTAGAGCACATACACCTAATTTGTTCTAAGATTATATGTTCACTGACAGTACAGTACTGGAAAAGTAGGTGTTCCAGTACAACAATTGAATTATTAATGGTAACCACTTACAATACTGAGGAGGTTGGTGTTGAGCATTAGATGGGCACATAAACAAGAATGAAATAATCGAAGCTGTGCATACAAATTACGTTCTTCTCTTCAGTCAGACATGACAGATTTTCTTCCACAGTCTGAGCTTGTGCTTGGTCTTTAATGACTTCACTGTGACAGGGTGTCAAGCCTTTATCTTCCTATTTTTCTACTCTGAGTGATATCTTGAATATTGTCTACATACCATCTGCCTGCATATCATGTTGTTGTGGTATCTTTTCATTTTTGACCTGTTTGTGTGTTGTACTTTTAAGGTGGACTTGGGAAAGCAGTACAGTATATGCCCAGACTGATTTGAGAATCTGCCTGTAAACCACACTTATTATGCTAGACGTAAAGGTATGTCTGACTCTTCGATTCAGTCCAGGTTTGGCCCACCTCCCTCTCACAGATAAATACTCTATTTGTTACACTACACAACCAGCTTGTCTGAGACAATTATTATTCGCTTAAAAATTGTCACCAAAGTTACTAGCAAATATTATAGTTGTCTGACAGGAGGTCCTTCTGTAATGAAATTTAAAGAACACTTTTCAAAATTATTTCTGTCAATGTACCTCAATCATTGCAATTTTCAGGCATTTGATGTTTCCTTAGAGAATGCACTGAGTAGAGGTGTCTGTAGCTCTTACTTCTTTTCTCTTTATAGTGAAAGTTTTGTTGTCAGAGTGGGGAAAATCAGTACTTTATCCAACCTGTGTTTTTTTAAACTGTGGACAGTATCTCAAATTGCAACATATTTATGATGCATGCCAGTTTGCTTTCAATCGTTTCAAGCTGTATTCAATTTCCATCGAAATATTTATGTGCTTGTATGATAAATAATTTCCAGTAGAATAGACATGAGCAGATCACAAATTTTCTTTCAGTTTGTCACAGTGTTAGGTATTGTAAATCTGGTTTATTATGTGGTGTATCACATGAATATAGATACTTTTCCAAAGCATGAAACTGTTTATACTTCTTGAGGTCTCATTTAGCTGCCAGATAAAAATCAATTATAAGGACACTCATGCTTTAAATGATAAAAATGTTCTTTTGAGATTTCCCCCTACTTCATTTTTCATTGTTTGATAGCAGTGTCGGGAAGGGGGACTCATCTACACATGTACTTCTCGAGCCTCCGAACAGTGTATCATGTCTGTTGTTATTGGCTGTACTAGATACACACACACACACACACACACACACACACACACACACACACACACAGAGAGAGAGAGAGAGAGAGAGAGAGAGAGAGAGAGAGAGAGAGAGAGGGGCGGGGGGGGAGAGAGAGAGAGGGGGGGGCAGGGGGGGGCGTGTCACATAGCTACTGTATTAATTCAGCCTGTGACAGTATCACATTGTTAACATGATTATACAGAACGTACAAATCAAGTTCCCTTTCTTTGTATGGAAGTACCACCTCCAGAATAACATTCTTGGCCTTATTCTGGTATAGGATAGATAACTAAATGAGGATAATGAGGTATATCACATGGGAATTCTGAGGAATGAAAGGGCTGATTGAGCAGCCAAGGAGGCGTGTCGTGACTGTCAGGTTTTTCAGTGTGCTATCCCCCTGCATGCCCTCACCTCACTATTGCGGTATAAAGTACTGTGTTGCTGGGAACATGACTGGCTGGAAGTGACAGACAACAAGCTCCGTGTCGTGAAGCCCACAACTCGGCCGTGGCGTACTTCCTTCCAGCCACGTCGATGGGACGAGGTCATCCTTACTCGTCTTCGCATCGGCCACAGCCCAATGACGCATGGATTTTTACTCCGGCGAGAGGACCCTCTGAGGTGTGATGCTTGTGGCGTGCAGATCACGGTGCACCACATTTTATTGGACTGCGTTTTATTTGCTGACCAGTGGACTGCAGTGGATTTGCCGGCAGATCTGCAGTCTATTTTATGCAATGATCAAACGAATGTGATTCGCATTTTAAAGTTTTGTGAATTGTCCCACGTTTTTAACAATATTTTGGGGAGATGTTTTTAATGTGTCAACAGGGTGGCTGGCTCACCCAAGTTTTTTGTAAGTGGTCAGCCAGTCACATTTACCTGTGCTGTTCTTTTAGCTCTTCTGTGTTTTTTTCCCTCTGTTTTAATTTCTTGATTAGCTATCTTGCCTCCTCATTGGTTTTAGTGCATGTGTAAGTGCCTGTGCGATAGAGTAATCAGAGTAATTATGTGGTCATTCGTTCTTATCCACATTTGTTTATTTTAATCATCGTTAGGGTGCTGATAACCTCACCGTTGGGTGCCCATAAGATCCCCAAACCACACACACACACACACACACACACACACACACACACACACACACACACACACACACACGAAATATATCAAACATAATGACCTCAGCATGGGTTCCTAAAACACTGATCATGTGAAATTCAACTTAAGCTTTTCTCACAGGACATCCCGAAAGTTATGCATCAAAAACATCAAGTAAGTGCAGTATTTCTTGGCATCCAAAACGCATTTGACGTGTAATGAGCCCACACAGCACTCAGATTTTTGTAATTATTTATATTTATGGTACATTATGTTCAGAAATGGAAATGAGCGTATGGCATTGTGGGTCGGGAGTCCCCCATTCGGGGAAGTTTGGCCGTGGAGGGCAAGTACTTATTACAGTCGATGACACATTGGGTGACTTGCGTGTCGGAGAACTCAAATATTACTGCCCAAAGCAGATCAATGCAACTCTCAAAAATTCTTGAGAAAATAAGATTTGAAGTTTTCCTATATTTTTAATACCCTAAAGTAAAGTTGATTTTTCTCAAGGCAGTGTGGCTCTCTGGTAGAATGTACACCTGCGGTGTAGGTGTCTTATGTGTGATTCCCTTGCCACTGTAGATTTCTAGACAGAGGTGCATGTTCTACTAGTATTTCCGTGAAATGTAAAATACATAAAGAAGGAAAGAAATGAGCAGCATTCAAGACTGATAATCACTCGTTCAAGTCTCATATCAGTCTATTTTTCTGTTTTCTCTCTATTTAGTTCGAATAACTACGCCATTTAAATATAAAATTTATCAAATATATAACTAACAGATATCTGATTGGCATTTTTATGAGAAATGCATATTTTCTTATTTCTACTTAGATGCTCAGCATAATATCCATTTTTCATTGCAAATATAAATTCTAAACTACTGAATAATGGCAAATCTAGGATGCAATGTAACAATATTAGGGAAAGGATAGTGTAGTTGCTATTCACCATATAGCAGAGATGCTGAGTTGCAGGTAGGCACAACAAAAAGACTGTCAGAAAGTGAGCTTTCAGCCAACAAGACCTTTGTCGAAGATAGACATCACACACACATACACATTCATGCAAACGCAACTCACACACACATGACCACAGTCTCTGTCAGCTGAAGCCAGACTCATGCTGGTTTTGGCTGCTGCAGCCTGTGGTCATGTGTGTGTGTGAGTTGCGTTCGCAGGAGTGTATGTTTGCATGTTGACAAAGGCCATTTCAGAGTGACACAGATGCAAAACACTCTTTGTCAGCATAGTTAGCAAGTCTCTGTAAACAACAGTCCGAATGTTTTACCAATTGTTAAATTCCTCGGCGATAGAAATCTGCTCATTGGTCACAGAGCCTTCCGGGAACCACTGTGTGAATGTCTTCATCGTTGGAAAATATCTTTCTCCCTAGGTGTTCTTTCATCTCGCCAGAAAGATGGAAGTCACACGGTGCAATATCTGATCTTCCCAATCAGCATCACCTACATCAGTATGGCCTCACTGGATGCGACATTGCATTTGGTCCAGATACTGCAAGAATTTTACTGTGAATCTGTGTGCAGATTAGACGATTTGCCACCTAGAATTGTACTATCCTGCATACTTCAAATTTGGAATATCTTTCAATTGCCATGGCATTTCAGTCACACACTGTAATGCGTATCTGGTACCTGTACCACAGAAGATCTGTGTCTGCAGGAAATCAGGAATATGTACTCTCTTCTGACAGTGTGCCACCATTGTGCAATGGTCGTAGTGTGGGATGACATGTCTAATGTAATTTTTGAAGTCTCTATATTTGTAGTCTTTTTTGAGATAGTTGACTTTTTTCTTTAAGCATCAGCCAGTTCCGGTTTTTCAGCATTTCTGCTGCACTCTCCCTTGAGATAAATAAACCAGTGACTGTTCATGCTGCACCTTGTGTACAGTCAATATTCCCTGTCAGTTCAATTTCTTATTGATCCCACACATTTGGGGCAATTTTCTAGGACGGATTGAAAAGTTTTGTGTAAGCAGTCTCCTTTGTAGACTGACTGAACTTCCTTATATCCTACCAGTAAATTGGCATCTGCCACCTGCTTTCCCTATGACTGTGCATATGAGATCATTACAATCATATCTCCAAAATTTATTACACCCAAGAGTTTATATGAGTTTATTGATTCCAATTGTCACTCATTGGTGTAGTAGAGAAAGGCTGTTTAACTCAAACTCTCAGTTGGCAGGGATGTATAGTGAACAAGAATAATGTGGAATTGTATGGAATATAATGGTGGACAAATTATGTTCATGTGGTTGACTTTCGCTCCTTTCCTCTACCTTATTTCATGACTCAGTTGCCAGTTTCCTACCTCTTCATTTTACTTACCATTTTAGGAATTGGTCTCAGTCCCACTTGTCAGACTACTTTTTCAACAAATTGTGTTATTGGTGGAACAACTCCAATTTATGCTGCTTTTCTTCTTCTTCTTCTTCTTTAATCGGTGACACATGTTGAAGTGGTATTCCCTCAAATTTCTAGATTCAGGTCCGCAAACTTTGTAAGATACAGACATCACCCCACTCTTGCTAATTTAGCCAGAAGCTTGGGCTCAATTCAGCTGAGCATTTACAGATTTGAATGTTTTCTCACGGCAATGAACTAATGATCTGACAATTAACAGCATTTCATTTATTTTCTTGGGGGGGGGGGGGGGAGAAGCTAAATGGCCCCCAGGGGCTCAGCGCTCATTTGCTGAGTACGGGCTTGGCGACCCCGGGGTCCCGAGCTGGGGACTGGTCAGCGCCGCCAGTTTCCTGTCACCGTAACCCCCGGAGATGCTTCAGCGACCACCGTATGGCGCGGCGGTGGAATGTTGTGTGCTGCGGGGAATGGTAATCTTGGCTTGACCGCCTGGATTGCGAGGAAAGACAACCTCTATAAAAACCCCTCAATCTTCCGGTGTGCTCTGCGCCTATGAGATGCATGGCTGTTGGGGTGGAACAGTCGCAAGCGGGCAACCTCTGGGGCACCTGCCGCACCCCAGTTGTATAAGGCTTACTCAGGCACGCGGGGCTCTGTCTGAGCGGACCTTTAGTTCCCTAGCTGCTCGTGGGACCAAAATGGGCCCTTCGACCTCTACATTTCCCCCTACCAGTGGCTTGGGTGGGCCGCTGGTAGGAAAACACACCCCATCGAAGAAGCGACTTCGTGCTGCGAGTCCTCCAGCGCCTGGTGTTGATCGAGATTTATCAGACTGTCGTAACAGAGCACATGATGAGAATCAGAATGTGTTTTTGATTATTAAACGGAAGGAGGGTAGCTTTGAGAGGGTTTCTCCCTTTTACATCCACAAGGATCTTGAGGGAATTGCAGGAACACTGAAATCTGTGAAGCTACTGCGCAATGGGGCTCTCTTAGTTGAGACATCTAGTTCCCGTCAAGTCGCTTCTCTTCGGAAAGCAACCTGTCTCGTTGAGTACGCTATCGAGACCGAGCTCCACTCCACTCTGAACTACAGTAAGGGTGTTGTGACATGTAGGGACTTGGTGGATATCCCCACAGATGAGTTAAAATCTGAATGGGCTGATGAAGGTATTGTTGACGTGCAGCATATTATGAAATGAGTCGATGGGGACCTAGTCAAATCCGACTCGTTTATTCTCACGTTCAGTTGCCCACGACTCCCAGAACATGTTAAAGCGGGGTTCTTACGTTTGCCAGTAAGGCCATATTTCCCCAACCCAATGCGCTGCTTTAAATGTCAGCGCTTTGGGCATACTACGTTGGGGTGCAATGGGATAGCCACTTGTGGTAAATGTGGTCAGCCTGCCCATGAAGGAGCTGATTGTTCATCGCCTGTGAAGTGCGTGAATTGCTCTGGGAGTCACCCTGTCTGGAGCCGGGTCTGCCCCATCTATCTTGACGAACGGAAGATACAGGAGATTAAAACATCTAAGCGCATCCCCTATGGTGAGGCCAAGAAGCTCTTTAAGGCCATGCAACCTCCTGTGTGTACTACATCTTTCGCTTCCGCTCTGAAAAAACCGGTACAAATGGCCACTGTTGCTACGCAAACGGAGGTTGCTAGTGTTAGCACTAATACCTGCGTTTGCCAGTGCACTTGTGCTGCTGTGGTTGTTTTGCAACCTGCGGCTCTCCTCGCAACGTCGGACAAGGCTGTGGTTGCTGACATTGGGGTACTTCCTCCCTCTCCCCATATGGGGCCTTCTGCCCAGGCGAGTAATGCTCCAACTGTTGACAAGGCTCTGCATTCTAAGCCCCCCAAGACAAAGACGCCGAAGCTGAAGGTTTTGCCACCTGAGGAGACTAGTCAGGGTCGGTCTGATGACGAGGCCATCGTACTGTCTGACATCTCCCGTGGGTCGTCATCGGAGCTGATGGACATTGATGTCGACCGGTGGCGATCTTCTCGCCCCAGGAATAAATCTCCGGCCAGTACGGGCTCTCTTCCAAAACACAGAGGCAGGGTGAGAGTTCAGCCCCCCTGATCAATGGCTCCCATATTACAGTGGAACCTGAATGGGTTCAGGACGCATGTGGCCGAATTACAACTCCTTGTGCGAGAGTGCCCTTTGTGCTTATGTCTCCAAGAGACACATTTTCGGGCCACTGATGCTCCTTCTTTACGCGGCTATACCGTCTATCGGAAAGATGATCTGACGGGGGAAAGGGCAAAGGGTGGTGTTGCGGTTTTTGTCCGTGATATGCACCCCTCATCTGAGCTCCCTCTCGTAACAGACTTGCAAGCAGTTGCAGTTGACCTTCTTGTGGGTCGGAGGCTCACAGTCTGTTCACTTTACTTACCACCTCAGGATGCGATAGACTCTGAGGCTCTCGCAGACCTTAATAGCCAACTCCCCCACCCATTTCTTCTTCTGGGGGACTTCAATTCTCATAATGTCTTATGGGGCTCTTCGACTACTTGCCCCAGGGGTCGCATTCTGGAAAGCCTCATGATGTCTGAAGAACTGTGCATCCTCAACTCTGGTGCTCCCACTCATTTCTGTACTGCTTCTGGGTCATCATCAGCTATTGACCTTTCCTTTTGCTCTTCAGCACTCGCGGATTCTGCTGTGTGGGAGGTTGCTGCTGACCTCCATTCTAGTGACCACTTCCCCCTTTCGATGGTTGGTTGGTTTGGGGAAGGAGACCAGACAGCGTGGTCATCGGTCTCATCGGATTAAGGAAGGATGGGGAAGGAAGTCGGCCGTGCTCTTTCAGAGGAACCATCCCGGCATTTGCCTGGAGTGATTTAGGGAAATCACGGAAAACTTAAATCAGGATGGCCGGACGCGGGATTGAACCGTCGTCCTTCCGAATGCCCCCTTTGGATTCGCCTCCTGGATGAGGCTATGGCATTACCAGTGCCGCCCCGGTGGCACCTCTGCCGAGCTGACTGGACACTTTCCAGCCAACTGGCTGTTTAGGAACACCGTGCCAGCGTCCACGAATGGGTAGACCATGTTACAGCCGTTATCTCCCATGCTGCTGAATTGTCAATTCCACGGTCATCCGGTCATCCCAGGAGGCATCCTGCCCCTTGGTGGATAACTGAGTGCCGCTCAGCCATCCGAGCCCGCCGTGCAGCTCTGTGCCGCTTCAAGTGCCGTCCCTCAGCTGAAAATCTTGTGGCCTTTCGGGTAGCAAGGGCCAAAGCGCGGCGCGTGATTAAAGAGAGCAAACGATGGTCATGGCAATCGTTCTTGAACTCCATCTCCCGCTCCACTAATTCTACGAAATTATGGGAAGCCATCAGGAGGATTTCCGGGAAACGCAGCCAACTACCTGTCACAGCATTGCTGCATCAGGGAAGTCTTCTCACGGCATCGAGAGACATGCCCAGACACTGGCCATGCATTTTGCAGCATCTACCGCCACTATTAACTGTGATCCAGATTTCTGCCGCTACCGCACTGCCATCGAGAGGGGTCACTTGGACTTCAGGTCCCCAACTTCTGAGCCCTACAACTGCCCCTTCACAATGTGGGAACTGGATTCGGCGCTGTCTGTAGCTCATGATTCTGCGCCTGGTCATGATCACATCCGGTACAGCATGCTGCAGCACTTGTTACTGCCTTCCAAGGAAGTTCTCCTGAATTGTTTTAATATGATATGGTTATCCAGCATGTACCCTGATTCGTGACGGGAGGCGATTTTGGTTCCCCTCCTCAAACCGGGGAAGGACCGAACGCATCCCAGTAGTTATCGGAGTATTGCTTTGACGAGCTGTATCGGGAAGACGTTGGAACGCATGGTCAACCGTCGCCTGGTTTGGCTGCTCGAGACCAGGCAGCTCCTTAGCCCCTCTCAGTGTGGCTTTCGGAGATGTCGTTTAACTATAGACAACTTGACCCTGCTTGAGGCGGCCATCCAGCAGGCCTTCCTGCGTAACCAGCATTGTCTAGGTGTATTCTTTGACATTCATAAGGTGTATGACACTACTTGGCGCCGCCATATCCTCAATCAACTCCATGAGTGGGGCTTTCGTGGCCGTCTCCCCATCTTCATTCGGTCCTTTCTTTCCCACCGCCTCTTTCGATATAGGGTTGGTAATGTGCTATCTGATTTGTATGTGCAGGAGAATGGTGTTCCTCAGGGAAGCGTTTTAAGTGTCACCCTCTTTGCCGTCGCCATTAACAGTATCACGTCCACTATCCGGAGTCCTGCCCAATGCTCCTTGTTTGTGGACGATTTTGCTGTTTTCTGTTCTTCCTCCAGTCTTGTCACTGCTAGTCGGCAGTTGCAGCTTACGATACAGCGATTAGAAGCATGGACTGCGAAGACGGGTTTTACCTTTTCTGCAGACAAATGTGTGTGTGTTCATTTTAATCGTTCTCGACGTCCTTTTACCTCCCCTGAATTGTGTCTGAGGGACACCATTCTTCCTTTTAGCGATACTGTGCGGTTCCTGGGCCTCACTTTTGATTCCAAGTTGTCGTGGTTGCCTCACCTTAAAGACCTCAAGGTGCGGGCCCTGAAGGCACTGCAGATTTTGAAGTGTTTGAGCCATCGGTCCTGGGGAGCAGATCGGGCGCGTCTGCTGCAGTTTTATATGGCTTTCGTCCGATCGCGTCTTGACTATGGTTGCACCGTGTATGGGTCAACAAGGCCTTCGTATCTGAAGATTCTTGACGCAGTACACCATGAGGGTACCAGGCTGGCCACTGGTGCCTTCCGTACCAGTCCCATCCCCAGCCTGTGTGCTGAGGCAGAGGAACAGCCGCTCGCCATCCGGCGGAAACTCCTTATGGTGCGACGGGTGTGTCAATTCCTTGCCTGTCCTACCTCCCCTGCATACCCTACCGTTGCCCGACTGCCCATGGAATGTCTCTTTTTCCAGTCGTCCCAGGGCAATGAAACCATTTGGGATTCTTGCCAAGCATTTGCTTGAGTCCCTTGGTGTGGAGCGTGTGGCCCCCCGACGACAAGGTTTTACTCGCCTGCCTCCCTGGTTGCTCCAGAGGCCCAGCGTCCTTTTAGACTTGTCAGAGTACCGGAGGAGCTGCACTCCTGCATTTGTTTTTACTTCCTTATTTTATGATATTTTAAACCAGCATCCCAACCATGTACCAGTATTTACGGATGGCTCTAAACAGGGGGACTCTGTTGGTTGTGCTGTTGTTTTCCCTGATCGAGTTGTCAAGTTACGGCTTCCTGCAGCGTTTACCATCTTTGATGCCAAATTGTTTGCGATCTTGCGGGCTTTGGAGCAGATGAGGTGTGTTCCCAGTCTTAATTTCCTCATCTGTTCTGACTCCCTGAGTGCCCTTCAGACCATGCAACACTTGTACCCAACGGATACGGTCGTTCAGAACATCCATGATACCCTCCTCCACCTGCAACGGCAGGGGAAGGAGGTTTCCTTCTGCTGGGTGCCGGGGCATGTGGGTATTAGGGGAAACGAACTGGCGGATGTGGCTGCCAAAGATGCATGTTCCCTCCCTCACGTTGTTGAAAGTGCCGTCCCCCTCCATGCTGTTACCTCCCTCCTGTGTTTTCGCGTTATGCGTCAGTGGGATGAGGAGTGGCTGGCAGTCGGTGAAAATAAGCTGCGTCTGGTCAAGGCCACCACGCGGCCATGGCGTACGTCCTACCAGTCATGCAGGCGGGATGAGGTTCTCCTCACTCGCCTCCGCATCGGGCACAGTCCCTTAACGCATGGTTTTTTACTCTGGCGGGAGGACCCCCCAATCTGCAGTTCTTGTGGCGTCCAGATCACTGTCCGCCACATTTTACTTGACTGTCTTTTATTCTCTGACCAGAGAGCAGTGGTTTCTTTGCCACCGGATTTGCCCTCTATGTTACAAGATGACGCAACGACTGTCGTTAAGGTCTTATGGTTTTGTGTCCTGTCCAATTTGTTGCCTCGGATTTTAGGGAGAGGGTTTTAATGTGCTGCTGGGTGACTGGCTCACCCAGGTTTTAGGTAAGAGGTCAGCCAGTCACTATTCCCTCCTTGTTTCCCTTCGGTTTCTGTTCTCTTTTCCTTGTGTTTCCTTTCCTTTTTAGTGTGTTCCTTGTCCTCTTGTTTTGCCTCTGTATGTGAGGATTTGGAACTGCGTCATGTCTGTGTCTTTTAGCCGTTCTCCTTGTTCGCTGTTCGTCTTAGTCCCTTCACTGCATGTGTTCCTGTTTTTATGCGATTGGGCGCTGATGACCACGCTGTTTAGCGCCCGTAAACCTCAACCACACACACACACACACAGAAGCTAAATGCATTCAAGGCTGTGGACATTTACAGTGTTGTTCACTAATGTTCTGGATTAGAGTATTTAATAATATTTGATGCTACATCAAATGGTGCATTGTTGAACAGAATTCAGTTATCAACAACTTCATTTACATGCAAGAAATTGTCTTTTAAGCTATCCAAAAAAGGTGTGATGATAAATCTAATACAGCTGATTCTTAGGAAGCATAATAAAATAGCAGGCAAGTGAATGGGAACTGCTTAGTTTACTTGTTTGCTTGGCTGCACTCATAAGATCAGTGTATCACATTCCTACCTTGCAGGCTGGCCTGAGCAGCTATAGATGTCTTCCTTTAATCTGACCTGGCACAGATCCCAAACACTGGAGCAGCACTCCAGAATGGGTTGCCCTAGCTTCCTATATGTGGTCTTCTTTACAGATGAATCATGCTTCCCCAAAATTCGCTCAATAAATTGAAGTCGACAATCACCTTTTCCATCACAATCCTCACATGCATGTTCCATTTCATACATCCAGATATTTAAACAGCATGACTGTGTCAAGCAGGACACTATTAATGCTGTATCCGAACATTGCGGTTTTGTTTTTTTCTACTCATCTGCATTAACTTACATTTTTCTACATTTAGAGCAAGCTGCGATTCATCACACCAACTGCAAATTTTGTCTAAGTCATTTTATTATATCCTCCTGTTGTCACTCAACTTCGACATCTTCCCATACACCACAGCATCATCAGCAATCAGGAGCAGATTGCTGCCCATCCTGCCCATCACATCATTTATGTGTACAGAAAATAATAGTTGCCCTATCACACTTTCCTGGGGCACTCTTGATGAAACCCTTGTCTCTGATGTACACTAGGCTTCCAGGGCAGCATACTGGGTTCTATTTCATAAGAAGTCTTTGAGTCACTCACTCATCTGGGAACATATTCCATATGCTCGTACCTTCTTTAAGAGTGTGCAGTGGGGCACTGTGTCAAATGCTTTTCAGAAACCTAGGAATATGGAATTTGCCTGTTGCCCTTTATCCATAGTTTGCAGTATATTACATGAGAAAAGGGCAAGCTAGTTTTGCAAGAGCTATTCTCAGGGTGTATACGACCCGGGACAACCGGGAGATCCGGGAAAAACCCGGGAATTTTTTCATCCGGGAGAAAACCTGGAAAAACCCGGGAATTTTTTAGAATTCTGTAAATTTTTCATTGTTTTAGTTTTCAGTTAAATTTTTGTGATTTTGAGAGGTAAGAACCAATACTCCAACAAAGGATATTACTGTATCCCGCATCTGCAGAATAATACTGCAGCAACAAAACATGAACGAGAGAGAGAAAAAAAAAAAAAAAATAAAAATAAAACTTAAGTCGCAAAGGAAATGCCCCATATACTAAAAAAAACTCAAAGGCTGTAGGAAGACTATGCAATGCTTCCTAACAACAAATTGCCTCCAATGAGCGTGACGTGACAGCTCTTTACATTAGATTCTTTTGAGCAGTTGCGGGCGGGCTCTTGTGCTTGTGCAGTTGAGTCGCGTATGAGTAGTACCTTCTCCCGCTTCTGGCTACAGACGTGTTGCTGGGCGCCTCTATCTAGTATTGCCGCGGATCGGAAATATCGTAGATCTGGGGCTGATGCACAGAGCAGTCTGAGTTGTACTGGGGAGATAGGTAGTCTCCATGTGACCTGTGTTTACGTGTAGTGATTTTGCTGTTTCCTCTTCATTTATTGCTCTCACGTTAAATGAAAAGAAAACGGATTTCTGTGGCCCGGAGCTATCAAATGAATTAAAATACGTTCGCATAATTATGCCCTAAATCGCTCCAGGCAAATGCCAGCATGGTTCTTTTAAAAGGGCATGGCTGACTTCCTTCCCCGTCCTTCCCTAACCGATGGCCTCGCTGTTTGGTCTCTTCCCTCCAACACTCCAACTCCGCATAATTACAGAAGGCTAAAATATGTTATTAGTTTCAAGTTTTATTTTAACCTTTCTGACAGTCAAGTGTTAATCGCCTTGCAAAACAATGAAGTTGTTTTTGTCAGTTTGCTAAAGAGATTTGGCTTTTATTAATCTCTTCCGCTGAGCAGTCAATTTATTTGAAACAAAGTGTTTAATTTCACACTGTTGGCTAGTTTCAAATGTTCGCTGCATTTCAAGTGCACATTTTCCATCTTCTACCTCTTATGGCATTATGCCATAATAAAGAACCAAACATGAGATAATTCAAGAAAATTTACATCCGAATCTGGACATACGAATGTGCACTTTAAGCCGAATCATACATTTCAGAATGGTTCACGAAATTCAGATGCTCTTGAAGTATCCTCTGATGTCTTTTTTTCTTTTATGACATAATGCAAGATCTTTTAATTTTTTACGCGTACGAACATACGGGCTTCCTGTGTCATCGTAGCCGCGCAAGCATAGTGACGCCTGTTATCTGGGCGGTCTCTGGCAATACTGAAACGAACCAATTTCTAACAGGTCGCGGGAAAATATTGTGAATAGTAGTTTGAAAAGCGTTACTTTCAAAGTAAATTTCCTTTTACGCAAGATGAACTATGTGCAAAAATGTAAGATAAATTTCTTAAACCACAGAGCGTTTGACTCTCATTTAAAAATCAACTCTAAAAGGATGACCACCTAGAAGAATTTCGCGCCCAGAAGATCAGATATTTACATCGTTATTAAAAATTTTACTGGCACACTTGAGTGATGAATCCTAAAGTGTAACACGCACAAGGAAGATTGACATTATATGTGGAAGCTTAGCTTCTCTTGCAGCTTATTAATCTTAGAGACCAATCTTATATGTGAAATTACAATGAAATGAACACCCTTAGCTGCTTACAGGCATTTACGTACGTCAACGGGGACAGATGAAAATGTGTGCCCCGACCGGGACTCGAACTCGGGATCTCCTGCTTACATGGCAGATGCTCTATCCATCTGAGCCACCAAGGACACAGAGGATAGTGCGACTGCAAGGATTGACCTCTGGCACGCCTCCTGCGAAACCCACATTCTCAACGTATTGTCCCGCACTACATTCGTAGTGCCCACGCCCATTATACTCATTACTCGTGGCGCGTTGCCGATTCCCGTAAGAGTTTGGGCACTATTTGTGCATTCGCACAGAAGAAGAAGAAGATGGTCAAGTGGCCGGTGAGCCTTAACTATATATATACTAAGATGGTATCTGTTCTTTTGGACATGTCGGTCGGGCATGTCCGAAAGAACAGATACCATCTTAGTATATTGTATGTGAAAGCTTTTCATTTCTTGTAGCAACACTATGTATATTAATTCAAACCAATAACTTTTCTTATTTGTGTGTTTCCGGTACTTAAGAGTGATCTTGCTATTGGATGACTACATCACGTCTCCTATGCTGTCATCAGCTGGCGAGATCACGTTACATGAGCTAAGACTGGCTTACAAAAGTGCATCGCAATCTCGATTCCAATGCTTCAGAAAGTAACATGCGGTGTTTGGTGGTATTCGAATTTATACATTTCCAGCACGAAAATATGCAGTGTACCTGTTGCTGCATATCAAACATCTTTCCAAAATGTGTTTTTTTTCCCTAAGTTTCGTTTTCTGAAGTGTCGGGAAATTCTATGTTGGTGTATAAAACCATAAACATTCCAAGGATTGATAAGTTTTACACTGCCGACGAAAAGTATACTGCTATTTAACATGGAAAAACTGTGTTTTCACCTGTGAGAAAGTGTATTTTCAACCGATAAATCCGGGAAATTTTTTTCCTTGTCCATGTATACGCCCTGTATTCTTTTCAAAAACAGGTTAATTCGTGGACATAAGCTTCTTGGCATCAAGGAAATTTATTGTATTTGAACCTAGAATATGTTCAAGAATTCTGCAGCAAACTGATGTTAAGGATATTGATCTGTAATTTTGTGGGTCTGTTATTTTACCCTTATTATATACAGGAGTCATCTATGTTGTTCTCCAGTCACTTGGAACTTTGCACTGGGTGAGAGAATAGTGACAAATGCAAGCTAAGTAAGGGGCCAGTGCCATAGAGTACTCTTTGTAAAACCAAATTGGGTTTCCCTGACGACTTATTTGTTTTTAACTCTTCAGCTTTTTCACAGTGCCAGGATGATTATTATTATGTTTTCCATACGGGACTGTGTGTGACTGTCAAACAACGGTATGGTGGTATGAATGTCCTGTGTGAATGATTTCTTAAACATGAAATTTAAAGATGGAATTTAAACATCTTTCATTTTGCTATTTTCAACTGTCACTCTAGACCATTCAACAAGTAACTGGATAGAAGCCTTAGATAAGCTCAGCGGTTTTATATAGGAATAGAGTTTTCTCATGTTCCTGGCCATATCTTTTGTTAAGATGTGATAGTGGTAGTTGTATGCTTAATGCACAGATATTTTCACAGATTCAGGAGTCTCTACTAACCTTTGTCTGTGAACGTTTGAGCATTCTCTTTTGAACTAACAGTGCATCAGCCTTGGTTTCTTCAATATTTTCCAAATTTTGTTGTTAAACCATTGGGAGCCTTTTCTATCCTTAATCCACTTGATAAGCACATAGTTCTCCAGACCACGATTTATGATCTGTTTAAACTTTGCCCATAATTCCTCTACATCTGTCTCATTGTAACTAAGTGATGTCAGTTCATTGTCTAAATGAGATGTCAACAGCTGCTTACCTGCTCTTTCTAGCAGAAGCATTCTCCTAGGTTTATTGGCTTATTTATTAACTTTTGTAACCAAAGTCTCTATGATATCACAATCCCTAATCCCTGTCTGTGTAGTGATGTCATTGATAAGGTCCGTCCTGTTTGTAGCTACAAGGTCTAAGGTATTTCTGTTGCTTGTAGGCTGCCAGACTAGCTGCTCAAGAAAGTTGATGAAAACTGTGTTCAAAACTCCTTTGCAAGCCAGCCTCTCAACCCCCCCCCCCCCCTCCTCCCCTCCCCCACACCTGCAGTAGGTTATAGTCACCTCGATGGGTTAAAGTCACCTACAACTGGTATTGCATTATCTGAGTTTTTACATGCTGCAGACCATAGACATTCTTTGAATGACTCTAGAACTGTCACAGTAGAATTGAGTGGTTGGTAAAATACATCCAACAAATAACTCGGTTTCACCTAGACCTGTCATATGTGACCAGATAACTTCACACTGTCACACTCAACTTGGCCTCAGTAGAGACAATATTTTTGTGAACTGCAATGAACACTTCCTCTGCTATGGTGTCTATTCTGTCTTTGTGACTGATAGTGGTCATATATATGTGAGGTGTCCTTGCTTGTGTGAATGCATGTTTTTATTTCCTGATGAAGGCTTAATGTGCAACAGTGTTTTCGCTGTGCCTGTTTGCAGTGCAACGTGTGAGTAGCAATCTATTTTTCCGTAATTGTTGAGTTTCCTACCCTGGATATTTCAGTTTAAGATTTTTTGTTGTTGCCATTATATTTAAAAAGTTTTGCTACCTCTCTTTTTGAGCACTATGTTAACTGTGCTCCCCTGGAGATATCGGGCATAATAGTGGTGCTGAAAAGTTTAGTAGAACACATTTATAGTTTTCAAAGTTGAGACTGAATTTAAGGCTGTGTCAAGGTCGCTGTACAGTAATCTCAGAAACTTCATTTTTACCTGTGTTGCAACAACACACATTTAGGAACCAAATGCTGCAAAAGGCAATGACGTACCAGTCAGAAATAATCTTGTTTATCCAGTCTGTGCCAATATGTCTATACTACACTTGCTAAACAGTTGGTAGTGTTAATTCCTCTCCTTGAAAACCTTAAATCTATTCTCTATATTCTCTAAAAATACCTGCACTTTTGATTTGAGCTTTAGGTTACTACCTTTGCAGTGATACGTACATTGTCCGATTGTAATTTTCAGCTGTGGTAGTACTTGTCATGAATTCCAATGAATTTTGGTTTATTTTTTGGTTCATTATGCTGTATTTACTTTACTATATATTTCTTTACTTATTCTGTACTCTACCTCATCTTGTATGGTTGTGTTGCTAAATATTCATTTTTAATAGCTGCTTTAGTGCACATGGCCAATTTCCTTCCCTGGTTCAAGTTTACGCTCCATCTTTAATGACCGTGATTGCGATGGGACATTGAATGAAAATATTTTTGCTGTCATTTCACTTCTAATGACTTCATTGTCTACAGGACATTAAACTCTAACCTTCCATCCTCCTCATGGAGCCTTGAAGACAGATTTTTATCCCTAAAGGGTTAAGTTACCATAAACAAGTAGTCACAGATGCCCATGCAGAGTACAGTGATCAGCCAGAATATTATAACCACCTACATAATAGCTGGTATGTCCCTCTTTGGCACAGATAACAGCAGTGACAGGTCAGGGCATGGAAGCAATGAGGCCTTGGTAGTTTGCTGGAGGGAGTTGGCACCATACCTGCACACCAGTCACCTAATTCCTGTTAACTCAAGGAGGGGATTTATGTGCTCTAGTGCCGTGTTCAGTGGCTGCCCTGATATATTTGATTGGGTTCAGATCTGGCAAGTTGGGGGGCCAGCACGTCAGTTGGAACTCCTCAAACCACTACATTACCTTTCTGGCCTTGTGACATGGCGCATTATCTTGTTGAAAAATGCCACTGCCATTGGGAAAGGGGTGTAGGTGGTCTGCAACTAGTATGCAATACCCCTTGGCCATCATGAAGCCTTGTGCAGGCTCCTCTGGGCTCGTGGATAGCCACATGAATGTCTCCAAGACCATAATGGAGCCACCGCCTGCTTGTCTCTGTCCCACAGTACTGGTGTCAGGTAGCTGTACCCCTGGAAGACAATTGATTTGTGCCCTTCCATTGACATGATGATGAAGGTATTAGGATTCATCAGACCATGCAACGCTCTGCCTCTGCGCCAACGTACGGTGCCGATGGTCATGTGCCCATTTTAGCCGTAAATGCTGATGTCATGGTGTTAACATTGGCACATGTATGGGTCGTTGGCTGAGAGGCCCATCGTTAGGAGTGTTCAGTGCATTGTTTGCTCGGACACACTTGTATTCTGTCCAGCATTAAAGTCTGATGTTAGTTCTGCCACAGTTTGCTACCTGTCCTCTTTTACTGGTCTGCCCATTCTGCAATGTCCAACATCAGTAATGAGGGGTGGCTGCTGAATCCCATAGTGTCTGGACATGGTTTCACCATGATTTCATCACGTGTTGAAGACACTCGCCACAACACTTCTCAAACACCCAACAGTTTCCGAAGTGCTCGTGCCGAGCCTCCAGGCTATCACAATCTGTCCTCAGTCAAACTCAGACTGGCGCCTTTCCCATTCTACACACGGACAGTGTGCTCACTGATACTACATGCACTGTGTGTGTGTGTGTGTGTGTGTGTGTGTGTGTGTGTGTGTGCGCGCGCGCGCGCGCGCGACCAACAGTCATTCTTTGCCAGGTGATGCTGATCCGTGTATATCCACTGTGTCTATGCCAACAGGATTCATTTAAATTATCAGAATTTGGTTTTGCATTTGACATTTCTGCAACATCTTTTTATAGTTTATATTAACTCTTAATCCTTGTCTCAGCCATTCTTTTGATATTCATTGCACAATAATTCTTTGGTTTTTACAGATGTTGGATGGGTAATTTAAGAGGTGGCCGAATGCCCTTCCAGTTGCCACCCTTTGGGACAGAATGTGTGTACCCTAACTGTCTGCGTGTAATATCACTCATGTGAAAGTGAGCAAAAAAGTTTGTGAGTCAAATAACTGAGATGATACTTAGGCATCAGCCTGGCATTTCTGTAGTGGGCTGTAGGATACCGCCTAAAACACGTGTTCAGGCTGACTGCCCGGGCAGATTCAATTTTGGGCCAGTGCTCCTACCCATCCTGGAAGCAGCACTTTGACATGTATGCCAATCTGGGCTGATTTCTTTGCATTCTGGAACATTATTCATATTTTTGTCTCTCTGTTTATGGTTCGCAGTTTTTGTTTGCATGTGATTTTCCACCACTCTTTAGCAGGTGACATTACAATGATTTAAGTACTCTGCCACATCCAGCCATCTTTACACATCTTCACTTACTTACTAAGTAGGGTGAAGTGTTATAAATGAAATGAGTTCACTGTGACCTCTCGAGGCCAGTTCCAGAAGTAATTTAAAGGTTGTTGGAAATCAACTTGGGACTGAGTGTAGAGATTTTTTTTGTACAGCCAATTTCAATATTATATTAGATAAAATATGCATACCATTTTGCAAGCACAACTATGAAATCCATTATTTTGTCTCCTAAGTCCCATAAATTTTCTACAGCACAGAAAGCCATTATTATTTGTGGATATTTCTTTTCCTTGTTCTTCAGCCAGTTTTCAGCTCTGTGCATGTGTCAACAGGTTATTTAATCATTTGGTAACACAGCAGGGACAATGTGTTTATGTTATTTTTGTATGTGAAGTAACTGGTCTACGCATATGTTTTTTTTTTTGTATGTGAAGTAACTTGTGTACACATTTCTGGTAATTTTATCTCTATTCATTTTTTACGTCATTATTTGGCTGTGGGCAAGAAAAGTGTGTGTTTAATGTTAAACCTGCAACAAAAATACAAATTTAAGAAATCGCTTAGTGACAGTAACAATGGACATGTTTATTGCACGCTTTTTACTGAATAATTGTCTTTTGCACATGTAAGAAAGGGTGATATTAAAGACCATGTAGAACCAGCTAAACAGAGGAGTACTATTAATACTACTGCTTTACTAAACATAAGAGATTTTTTAAAGCCAAAGATGGGAATAACAGTGCTCTGGAAGGTGCTGCTAAGGATGCTATATTTTCACACCATACTGTTAGACACAAGAATAGAAGCTTTCGAAATGTGGTGGTATGGAAGAATGCTGAAGATTAGATGGGTAGATCACATAACTAATGAGGAGGTATTGAATAGAATTGGAGAGAAGAGAAATTTGTGGCACAACTTGACTAGAAGAAGGGATCGGTTGGTAGGACATGTTCTGAGGCATCAAGGGATCACCAATTTAGTATTGGAGGGCAGCGTGGAGGTTAAAAATTGTAGAGTGAGACCAAGAGATGAATACACTAAACAGATTCAGAAGGATGTAGGGTGCAGTAGGTACTGAGAGATGAAGCAGCTTGTACAGGATAGATTAGCATGGAGAGCTGTATCAAACCAGTCTCTGGACTAAAGACCACAACAACAACAATAACAACTGTTAGACACGATCTCAGTTTCAAGACATGAGACTGCACATCTGAAATGGTTAGAAATAATGTGATCCAAAATCTCCCAGAACTAATACCGAGTCAGTTAATGTTAACATTATTTCGCCATGTATGTTTAATAATGTATTGCGTTGTTTGGAAAACATTAATTACATTACAATAAAGATGGAGTGCTCAAACATAAGTAAGTATTACTTGTTCCAATTGTTGTAAGATATTTCAATCTGGGGCAGGGGAATTTAATTTAAATTTTTAAATTTTGATGATGTGCCAGATAAAACTGCACAAATTTTGTCACAGTATCTTTTGAAGTGTGAAAAAATGCAAACATGAAGAAAAAGTTGGTTCGCTGTACTGCTAATAACAGTAACAAGTTTAGTAGTGTGAAGTCAGGACCAGTAAAAAATACAACTGAATAAATAAAGTTTAGTGTTTCAGTAAATTGTTAAGATTTCCAAGTAATTTAAAAATTATGTCCTGGGTTGGCCTAAGTATGGTGTAGTTACTATTGAAATTGTTTGATGGCTGTGCTACAACTACATTTAAAAGCTGATCTGAAAATTTTTGAACTATGTGGAAAATTCAACCGAAGAAAAACAGTAGTTGCATAAAAAAGGGTAATTAATAAAACTTTGACTCAGCTGATGTACACCAAATGCAGCCTAAATGGAACTGCGGCAAAGAGGGTGTGGGGGGGTCACAACTGCCACACGCCACATAAAGACAACCTGCTCAGGTGTCTATAAATGAGGTATCACTTGTTACGTCATCATCAGTGTTTGTGTTACATACAAGCTGGCAACAATTGTTCCATTCACATATCTTCTGGATAGCTTGATTGTTGGTGACTTGACATCCTTGGAAGTTTTGACATCTAACAGATGATAAGTGTGTACTTTATTCATTTTAGCAATTGGAACAAGAAAGGCATGGTGCTGTCTGTTGTTAGATACCTGACGCAGCTATTTAATGTTGGCCAGCAATGTAAAGGCAATAAGTACCTGACTGCTTTAGATGTGATTTAAAAATTGTATCTTTATATTTCTTTAGACTTAGGAAAGCTTAGGAATTTCCACAAAAGAAGTTTAGTTGAAAATTGTTGCTTACATTAATTTCTATTTCTTTATGAGGTACACAATAAGAATTGAGTAAATTGTACCTCACACTGTTTGAAATCTTTGTAGCTCGTGCTTCAGCCATTCATTCGCTACAACATCCAGGACCAAGCTACAATAATGTTTGCTGATATCAATGCCACATATCACAAATGCAGTGAAATTGGTGATATTACTGGTAAGTACAATACACAAATTTTATACTAACCTGATAATTAGGTCTGTCTAAGTTTCTAAATCAGTGATTGAAGTTTGCTTCTCTACTGCAACAAGTACACAACCTCTCTTTGTACTTAACGATATTTTTATATTTAAAGTTCATTTAAATGAACCCAATGGTTTTGGTAGCTTTTATTGTGTGAGTTGTGCTACTTTCCAGACAACTGAAAAATTTTGCCGACACTCATGCCCTTTCTTTTATAAATCCATTGTTGTCTGGGATCGGGTTCACACAGTGTCACCTAGAAAAAAAGGCCTCAACACTCCATATATCATGTCATCTAGAGTCGTTATACTACTGTGCGCGATGGTTTCAGCTGCTAGCCTATATTGAATTTAACGTTTATTAAATTCTTATCTAAAATAAAAAGGAAATTCTGTTACCTTAAATAATGAATATTTGTTCTCTTATTTTTACGATACGTTGCCTTTTTTTGTAATATCATATTGAAACTTAATTTGCAGGTAAGTGAAATTTTGTATTATCTGTACAAAAACTGGCACGGGGAATCAAGGAAAGGTTAGGAAATTCAATAAGCAAGGAACTAATATTTTTATTTACATAATTATTTAATTATTTTTTTGTGCTTAAAAATACAAAAACCTTCACAGAACCAAATTTTCAGTTAAGTTCTCTCTCTCCTGAGTGTTGCAATACTATTTGTATTTATAATCTCATTGACTCTTTTGCTATAATTATTCAAAAGAATATTGACCACAAGACCAGGTATACAGTCAATGATTTTATGTACAGTGTGATTTGCAGTACAATCAAACTCAACAAATAAATGATCAGAGAAGTTGCTACAACATACACAAAACAACACAGTTCTGTGGTATCTTTTCCAAACAAACAACTCTTCTTTGTCAGTAAGGAATTTCTTTGCAGTAGCATATACATATGAAACAAAATATTACAACATCCTTACTAGGACAACACAGTCCACCACTGTTGGTAAGGATTTTGGTCACCTTTTATGTACTCATCATCTGCTGTAAGATACATTTTACAATAATTACATTTATTTTTCTTAATGATTCAATATGAGCAGCAGCCACTTATGTGATGATGTACAGGACACCCATCCTCATCTAACTCCTGTATGTCAGCATCATCTCCAATTAAATCAAACTCTTCGTTAAATGTCATTTGTGAAAGATCGTTTATATCTGACTCATTGGACAAAATATTATTATTGGAAACTACAACATTGCTTTTTTGTGATTTTTAATACTAATGAACATAATTTTGTACCTTCAAATCACTTTGTGTAATTCGTCTTATTTCCATTATCCTCATTTTGCTTTTGTTGATGTTCATCTTACGAGGTGTGATTGGAAAGTTTTAAGAATGGGCTTGTAATTGTACAGTGGTGGTACTTACAGGCTACTGTGATGCCTCTCCTTCAAAATAGTCCTCTTCTGACTGAACACATCGACTTCCTGGAAATTTTTTAAGTGTGTTAAGGACTCTCTCCGTATTTGCAAGGATGTCTTCAATTGAGTGAAATCGCTTTCCTTTTAGTGAAAATTTCAGTTTAGGAAACAGGTATAAGTCCGCAGGGGCCAAATCAGGGGAATATGGCAGTTGTGGAAGCACAGGAATTTTGAATTTGGTCAAAATTTCAACGATGGAGAAGGCACGATGAGCCGGAGCATTGTCATGGTGCAGCACCCAACTCCTGTCTCTCCACAATGCAGGCCTTTTCTTCCGCACCTCTTCACGTAAATGCTCAAGGACACATTTGTAGTATTCCTTGTCAATTGTCTGTCCTCCAGGGGTAAATTTGTGATGCACAATACCGGTAGAATTGAAAAAAATCACCAACATTGTCTTCACCTTCGACGACTTTTTCGTGGTTTTTTTGGTTGTGGTGAACTGGAGTCTTCCACTGTAAAGACTGCACTTTGGTTTCAGGATCATATCCATATACCCATGATTCGTCACCTGTAATTACCCTATTTAACAAATCTTGGTCATTTTTAGTCCGATTAATCAGATCTTGGCACACTTCAAGTGGGTATTGTCTTTGGTCACTTGACAACATGTTTGGAATTAATTTTGCAGACACCCGACGCATGTTCAGATCTTCAGTTAAAATTGGCTGAACTGCATAGAAACTAAATTAAGCTCATCAGCCATCTTCCTAATTGTAAGTCTACGATCAGAGTGCACTAAGTCGCGAACTTTCACAACATTTTCATTCTTTTTTGAGGATCATCTTCAAATGATTCGCAGCCATTTTTAACACTGTTGAACCAGACAAAAACATTTGATTGGCTAAGACAATTACTCCAAAAGCTGTTTTTAATAGTTCGTAAGTTTCAGAAGCTGATTTCCTGGTTTTATAACAAAATTTCACACAAACTCATTGCTCTGTTTTTACGTCCATTTTCACGCAGACAGAATCCGGTAACAAGCCCTAATAGACCCGCACTCAACCAGCTGCCACAATGAATTCAATAAAGGAAACACAGTTTCCTGTCAGAGGGCGTTCAAGGACACGGCAATGACTCACTCCCCACCCTCCATGTGCCTGCCCGCCAAACCAGTAAGCAGTAGCGGATCCATTCTTAAAACTTTCCAGTCACACCTCAGATATCCTCCTTTGAAGACAGTGTCCATTCCGTTCAACTGCTCTTCCAAGTCCTTTGCTGTCTCTGATAGAATTACCATGTCATTGGCAAATCTCAAAGTTTTTATTTCTTCTTCATGGATTTTGATTCCTACTCCAATTTTTTCTTTTGTTTCCTTTACTGCTTGCTCATTATACAGATGAATAACATCTGGGATAGGATCAACTCTGTTTCACTCCCTTCTCAATCACTGCTTCCCTTTCATGCCCCTTGACTCTTATAACTGCCATCTAGTTTCTGTACAAATTGTAAACAGCCTTTCGCTCCCTGTATCTTACACCTGCCACTTTCAGAATTTGAAAGGGAGTATTCCAGTCAGCATTGTCAAAAGCTTTTTCTAAATCTACAAATACTAGAAATGTAGATTTGCCTTTCCTTACCCTATCTTCTAAGATAAGTTGTAGGGTCAGTATTTCCTCACCCAAACTGATCTTCCCTGATGTTGGCTTCTACCAGTTTTTCAATTCGTTTTTAAAGAATTCATGTTAGTACTTTGCAACCATGACTTACTAAACTGATAGTTCAGTGATTTTCACACCTGTCAACACCTGCTTTCTTTGGAATTGGAATTATTATATTCTTCTTGAAGTCTGAAGGTATTTCGCCTGTCTCATACACTCTGCTCACCAGGTGGTAGAGTTTTGTCATGGCTGGCTCTCTCAAGGCTATCGGTAGTTCTAATGGAATGTTGTCTACTCTCGGGATCTTGTTTCGACTTAGGTCTTTCAGTGCTCTGTCGGATTCTTCACGTAGTGTCATATCCCCCATTTCATCTTCATCTAGGTCCTCTTCCATTTCCATAATATTGCCCTCAAGCACTTCGCCCTTGTATAGGCCCACTGCTTACTCCTTCCAACTTTCTGCTTTCCCTTCTTTGCTTAGGACTGGTTTTCCTTCTGTGCTCTCGATATTCATACAGGTGGTTCTCTTTTCTCCCAAGGTCTGTAGGCAGTATCTATCTTACCCATAATGCTTCTACATCCTTACGTTTGTCCTCTGGCCATCCCTGCTTAGCCATTTTGCACTTCCTGTCGATCTCATTTTTGAGATGTTTATATTCCTTTTTGCCTGCTTCATTTACTGCATTTGTATATTTCTCATTTCGTCAATTATATTCAATATCTCTTCTGTTACCCAAGGATTTCTACTAGGATTTCCATACTTGAGCCTCTGCTGCCTTCACTATTTCATCTCTCAAAGTTACCCATTTTTCTTCTATTGTATTTCTTTCCTCTGTTCTTGTCAGCCATTCCCTAATGCTCTCTTTCAAACTCTCTACAACATCTGGTACTTTCAGTTTATCTGGGTCTCATCTCGATAAATTCCTACCTTTTTGCATTTTTGTCAGTTTTAATCTACACTTTATAACCAATAAACTGTGGTCAGAGTCAACATCTGCCCCTGGAAATGTCTTACAATTTAAAACCTGGTTCCAAAATCTCTGTCTTACCACTATGTAATCTATCTGAAACCTTCCAATATCTCCAGGCCTCTGCCACATATACAACCTTCTTTCATGATTCTTAAACCAAGTTCTACCTATGATTAAGTAGTTATGCTGTGTGCAAAATTCTACCTTGCAGCTTCCTCTTTCATTCCTTACCCTCGTCCATATTCACCAATACTTTTCCTTCTCTTCCTTTTCCTACTATCGGATTCCGACCCTCATGATTATTAAATTTTCGTTTCCCTTAACTGTCTGAATAATTTCTTTTATCGAATCATACATTTCTTCAATATCATCATTATCTGCAGAGCTAGATGGCATATAAACTTGTACTACTGTGGTAGGTGTGGGCTTTGTGTCGGTCTTGGATACAATAATGCGATTATATGCTGTTCATAGTAGCATATCCGTGTTCCTGTTTTTTAAAATTTTATTATTAAACCTACTCCAGAATTATAGTTATTTGGTTTTGCATTTATAACTCTGTATTCACCTGACCAGAAGGCTTGTTCCTCCTGCCATGGAAATAGACTAATCACAGTATCTAACTTTAACCTATCCATTTCCCTTTTTAAATTTAACCTACCTGCCTGACTAAGGGATCTGACATTCCATGCTCCAATCTGTAGAAGCCAATTTTGTTTCTCATGACGACTATTTCATCTCCAGAATATGTACCCTAGAGGATGTCATCATTGGCTGTAGTTTCCCCTTGCTTTCAGCCGTTCATAGTACCAGCAAAGCAAGGCCATTTTGGTTGATGTTATGAGGCCAGATCGGACAATCATCCAGGCAGTTGCCCTTGCTACTACTGAAAAGGATGATGCCCTCATGAGAAACCACAAGTTTGTCTGATGTCTTGACAAATACTCCTTCGTTGTGGTTGCACCTACAGTACGGCTCTCTGTATCACTGAGGCCCGCAAGAGTCCGCAGCAACGGCAAAGTCCATGGTTCATGGGTGGTCTGATGGATTACACATTTTAAAATAATGATGGCAGAAAATACACTCCTGGAAATGGAAAAAAGAACACATTGACACCGGTGTGTCAGACCCACCATACTTGCTCCGGACACTGCGAGAGGGCTGTACAAGCAATGATCACACGCACGGCACAGCAGACACACCAGGAACCGCGGTGTTGGCCGTCGAAAGGCGCTAGCTGCGCAGCATTTGTGCACCACCGCCGTCAGTGTCAGCCACTTTGCCGTGGCATACGGAGCTCCATCGCAGTCTTTAACACTGGTAGCATGCCGCGACAGCGTGGACGTGAACCATATGTGCAGTTGACGGACTTTGAGCGAGGGCGTATAGTGGGCATGCGGGAGGCCGGGTGGACGTACCGCCGAATTGCTCAACACGTGGGGCGTGAGGTCTCCACAGTACATCGATATTGTCGCCAGTGGTCGGCGGAAGGTGCACGTGCCCGTCGACCTGGGACTGGACCGCAGCGACGCACGGATGCACGCCAAGACCGTAGGATCCTACGCAGTGCCGTAGGGGACCGCACCGCCACTTCCCAGCAAATTAGGGACACTGTTGCTCCTGGGGTATCGGCGAGGACCATTCGCAACCGTCTGCATGAAGCTGGGCTACGGTCCCGCACACCGTTAGGCCGTCTTCCGCTCACGCCCCAACATCGTGCAGCCCGCCTCCAGTGGTGTCGCGACAGGTGTGAATGGAGGGACGAATGGAGACGTGTCGTCTTCAGCGATGAGAGTCGCTTCTGCCTTGGTGCCAATGATGGTCGTATGCGTGTTTGGCGCCGTGCAGGTGAGCGCCACAATCAGGACTGCATACGACCGAGGCACACAGGGCCAACACCCGGCATCATGGTGTGGAGAGCGATCTCCTACACTGGCCGTACACCACTGGTGATCGTTGAGGGGACACTGAATAGTGCACGGTACATCCAAACCGTCATCGAACCCATCGTTCTACCATTCCTAGACCAGCAAGGGAACTTGCTGTTCCAACAGGACAATGCACGTCCGCATGTATCCCGTGCCACCCAACGTGCTCTAGAAGGTGTAAGTTAACTACCCTGGCCATCAAGATCTCCGGATCTGTCCCCCATTGAGCATGTTTGGGACTGGATGAAGCGTCGTCTCACGCGGTCTGTACGTCCAGCACGAACGCTGGTCCAACTGAGGCGCCAGGTGGAAATGGCATGGCAAGCCGTTCCACAGGACTACATCCAGCATCTCTACGATCGTCTCCATGGGAGAATAGCAGCCTGCATTGCTGCGAAAGGTGGATATACACTGTACTAGTGCCGACATTGTGCATGCACTGTTGCCTGTGTCTATGTGCCTGTGGTTCTGTCAGTGTGATCATGTGATGTATCTGACCCCAGGAATGTGTCAATAAAGTTTCCCCTTCCTGGGACAATGAATTCACGGTGTTCTTATTTCAATTTCCAGGAGTGTATAATTATCCTCCCGAGAAAAAAAATGCAAGGTGAATTATTGAGCAATTTCTTCCTCTTGAATTTCCAAAATTTCTTGATCACTCAACGTACATGACGTAATTGTAGCAGAATTATAGCAAACTGTAAAACATAAGTTTACACTCATGATACTACATCAGTGTTATCATATTGGCTCAATCATCCACAACAGCACCTGTTCCATTCATCAATGTTTCTTTCGAAATAATTCTAGAAATTGACAGCAAAAGGCAACACCAGTCAAGGGGCAGGTTGTACGACGTCTGTACATTGTCTTAATATGAAATGAGTCCAGTTTTCGAACAGTAGGTGACTCGTATGTCAAGAAAATCAGAGCTCGACCTATACTTGGGTGTGGTCGTTTTAACAAAAGTTGCAGCCTGAACTATGCTTCAAGCTCTTCCTCTTTTTCTAGTAAGAGTGCACACATTCACGCTCACAACCACAGATACCCAAACTTACATGCTCGCCACTACTCCCAGCGTATTCATTTTGGTGTCTCTGAGGTTGTATGTGAATGTGTGTACTCGTACTAGTAAAAGAGCAAGAGCTCGAAAGCTAGTGTTAAACATTTTCTATTATGTTTTTCTGTGCACTATGTACCAGTCTTCTGTAGGTAAGTGGTTGCCTTTCCCTTGTTTTATGTATTTTTACAGTAATGAATTTCCATTTTTCCTCAAAATTGTGCAGTCGCAGAGTTCAGTTTTGCCAGTTCCGATTTGATTAATGTTTAAGTGCCACAATCATATGTTAGAACAGGTATGATAAGAATTTTGTATATGTATATCTTTGAATTTCTTGACATGAGGTTTCTTTTTATTACTACCAGCAATGAATAATGATTTTGTGTTCTGCAGTGTATTTCTTCTTTGACATCATTGTCTGCAGTTAAAATCATTCTAAGATGAGTGAACTGTTTTACTCTTTCAAATTCTTCTGTATTAATTTTTCAAGCCATTCTCTATTGGTCTGCCATGCCATAACAAAGTATTTGATTTAGTTGATATTAATTTCCAGCACTGTTTCAAGTGAGCTGTTGTATATTGTAATACATCGTGTGCATATGCATAGGCACATTACATCTGAGCTTTAATTCAGTTTCAAGATGTGATAACTTTATTTTCCTGATAGTCTTCTCTGTAACTAGTTGAAAACTGTTTCACTATAGATGCAACAAAGAACATTTCTGAGAGTTTATTTTGAACTATAACTCTAAAATTTTAGTTTTAAGTGCACATTGTTGCAAGCTGCATCAGTTTTTCTGGGACACTAAATTATTTCATTGTTGTAGACAATGTCTGTCTGTTCACAGTATTAAATTCTATGATTTGTCGGCCATTCTGTGAAAGTCTCAGAGGTGAATTCTTTGACCTCCACTGTTAGAGAATTGTACACCCCCTCCCCCCAGCCCTCTCAGTAAGTCATTTGTGCACTAGAAATGCAAGTAGGGTATTAGCCACCTGCAGGAGCATCCACGATAAGGTTCCAGTGGTGATCTTGCTTATTAAAGGTAATAATGCTCACATAGTACTGGGATCAGAAAACTGGCTGAAACAAGGAACAAATAATGGTAAAATCCTAAATTCATATTAGAATATATAACGTAGGGATAGGCTAGATGATAACAGTGGCAACATATTCATGACAGGAAAGAACTCAATAATACCTAGAGATGTTATATAATTTTTGGATACAAAATAATATGAGATAAGGTAAAATACCTACAGATGTTACGTAATTTCTGGTTGCAAAATAATGTGGGATAAGGTAAGAATGAAAAGTGGGTCAAATGTGGTAAACAGATGCTTTTATTGACCACCTGTCTAGTGGCAGAACACTTCAGAAAAAAACTTGGAAAATATCATGGATAAATTTCCTGCTATTTCTGTTATAATAGAGAGAGAGATTTTTTTGTTTTTGAAAGCTGTAGAATGGGGCAGCAACAAGGATGGCATAGACAAGTTTCATGTGAAATTATTCTGAATGCATTGATACTGATTGTAACTTACAGATACAATAACTGAATATATAAGTTGAAAGTGCTGTATACAAATTAAAATGTGTATTTATATCAGGCCATTGATGGGCCTAAATAAAAATCATTAATATAATATTAATGACAATTGATGATTGACAGACCTTCGACATTAAATATGTTAATTGGAATTCATTAGGTAATAGAAAAAGATAAATGGCACATTCTTGTAAAATTAATAACTATTTAACCAAGATGATAAATGCAATGGCTTTTATTTATTTATTTACACGTCAAGTTCCGTAGGACCAAATTGAGGAGCAAGTCTCGAAGGTCATGGAATGTGTCAGTACATGAAATTACAAGATAAAAGTAATGTGTTGTTGTTTGGTCTTCAGTCCTGAGACTGGTTTGATGCAGCTCTCCATGCTACTCTATCCTGTGTAAGATTCTTATCTCCCAGTACTTACTGTAACCTACATTCTTCTGAATGTGCTTAGTGTATTCATCTCTTGGTTTCCCTCTATGATTTTTATCCTCCACGGTGCCCTCCAGTACTAAATTGGTGATCCCTTGATGCCTCAGAACATGTCCTACCAACCGATCCCTTCTTCTAGTCCAAGTTGTGCCACAAATTTCTCTTCTCCCCAATTCTATTCAATACCTCCTCATTAGTTATGTGATCTACCCATCTAATCTTCAGCCTTCTTCTGTAGCACACATTTCAAAAGCTTCTATTCTATTCTTGTCCAAACTATTTATCGTCCACATTTCAATTCCATACATGGCTACACTCCATACAAATACTTTCAAAAACGACTTCCTGACACTTAAATCTATGCTCGATGTTAACAAATTTCTCTTATTCAGAAACGCTTTCCTTGCCATTGCCAGTCCACATTTTATATCCTCTCTACTTCGACCATCATCAGTTATTTTGCTCCCCAAATATCAAAACTCCTTTACTACTTTAAGTGTCTCATTTCCTAATCTAATTCCCTCAGCATCACCCGACTTAATTCGAGTACATTCCATTATCCTCGTTTTGCTTCTGTTGATGTTCATCTTATATAAAAGTAATAACAGATAAAAATAAATGTTTATGGACCCGAAAAAAGTCAGTCTATAAGTTTAAGTAAACTCGATCAACAGTGCAATAAGAATCAGCTTAATTTTTCAAGGAACTCCTCGACAGAATAGAAGGAGTGACCCACGAGGAAACTCTTCAGTTTTGATTTGAAACGGAAGAGTTAAAGAGCTTGGAGAGACACGTCTGCTGATTTACTTCTTATACTTTTCTTGAATATATCGTTTATATAATACACATTTTATATAAATTTAATCAAAAGCCCATTTAATTAATGAAAGAAAGCTACTACACGTAATAGCAATGTGTCATCTACTAGGTTACTGTCGTACACACAACACGCTATTTGTATAATATAGGGTGTTCCATTTATCTGATGACTACCCATGCAGTGCAGTAGATGCTGAGCAGTGAGCTTTCTGTTGCCCGGTGATCAGATGCCTTGTTCTAATGCTTTGGGCAACTTAAAATGGTGAAGTATATGTGCAAACTCTCACTTCTTTAACGATATGACTTACTTGAGATTGTCAGTCGACTTTCCTTGCTGGTTAGCTTGCTGCCGCAACCTACTTTTCTCTTCTTCTCCGAAGTATATTTGCTAGGAACAGGGATTTCTCAAGACTCTTTCTACTTATAAAAATAAACAGACTTACGCAGTTTCTTTTGCTTCACTGAACTATGTATATTTAAACATCAAACTTTTACAAATCTCATTCTCCACATAAACAAACATTGTCAAGTAAGTCTCCTCACATATCCAAAGGTTAGGAACAAAGTTCATTTACACATAAGAGAAAGTTGACTTAAAACCCAAGTCCATTCTCATCCTGAATCTGAATACACGTCTTATCCTCTCCAAGTCCAAGATGAGCATTAATTAACAATATTTCAACTGTTCCTCTTTTTTTTTTCACTACAATAGTCAGAGTTATAAAACAGCACGGAACAACACAGAAGTTCCTTGAGTCTGCCGTGTTCTTTCATGAAACTTCCATGGCGCGACCGGCAAACACTTGTCAGCGCCGTTCGACCACTGTGTCTACAGTCTTCTTACTACATACTTCAGACCTGCACACACAGACAGGTGGCGTGCAGTAGATAGGCTCTCTCACACTTATATTTAAAATTTAAAATGTCGTGTGTTCGAGATGGTAGAAGGCCGAGTGGTTCTAGAATTTACGCAAAAATTTTAAACACTACCATGCTTTTATCTGCAATACCCACCCCTTTCCAAAACTGATACAAACCCTCCCATTTACATCACATCTTATAAAAGGTATAAAATATTCTATACAAAATAGAAAATCTATACACTACAGTATAATGGTTGTTCAGATATTCACCTGATATTATATTTTTCCAGAAATATAATATCCCATTCAGTTTATGTTGTCTAGATATCACTGTTTATATAGTACCATCATATTACAGTTTTGCTAATATAATATTGTACTCATTTTATTTCATGTCTAGAGATCACTCCCTTTCTTATTTTGTGATTCTCCTAAGTTGTGTTCATAGCCAGTTTTCTAGGTAATAAGATTATAGGATAGTTTAGGATTTTGGAATATATGACTGAATAGTTTTAGATTTGAAGTGAGTTTGGTGTGGGAAAACTATTTTCGAAGAAACATCGAAAACAACTCGGGATCCGACAGTCGTCACTCCGCCCGTTAACTCAGAATGTTAACGTCCCTGGGGAATATACAACTTTATGTCTTTCACATTGTACTTCCCTTTATCTGATCCAGTTGTAGGATATAGTAAAAATAATGTCTTAGGGTGGACTACTGTCTGTACCTGGTATGGTCCTTCATATTTTTGGAAAAACTTATGTCTCTCTTTCTTCAGGGCAGAGGTTTGAAGATGTTTGACAAGAACTAGGTCATTGACCTTGTAGAGAGGTTCTACAGCTTATTCTTATTCACCCTTTGTTGGGCCTTTCCAACTAAGTCCTTAGAAACTATTTCCTGGTTCATTTCGTATTTGACACTTGGTTGTTCAGGCCAACTAAAACATTTAATGAGAGGTTCTCCTACAAAGGGTTTACCTATTACTTCTAATGCTGTTAGCCCACTCGACAAATGTGGTAATTCATTTAGAATAAGTTCAAAGTATTTAATTTTCGTTTCCTATAAAGGATGTTTTTCGTAGCAGTAAGTACGGCATAGTTTTCCATTTTCCTTCATTACTTGTTCGCATGGATTCGAGGACAGGTTATAGTTGGATATTAACACATGACGAATACCTTCCCATGCTAGAAATTCTTTAAATTCGTTACTCACAAACTGTGGACCATTATCAGTGAGGAACTGTTTCGGTTTACCTACCTCCAGAAAGTATTGTTGTAAACAGTGTATAACTGTCAGCATATTTGCTTTTTTAATGGGATGTAGCTTAACATATTTTGACCAGCACTCAATGATGACCAAAATGTATGACACTCCTTCCTTCCTTTCCTTTCAGAACTGGCCCAAAAAAATCTGCCGCTGTGAGATCATGTAATGACTTAGGAATAATCGGATACATTTTGTATTTAACATGAGTATTATTCTCTTTCACCTTCTGACAGATCTCACAGGTTCTGATTAAAGATGCTACCTTGTGCCCTAGCTTCTTAAAATAATAAAACTCATTCATATGAGCTATACACTCTTTGATGCCAAATTGCCCATATCCTGTATGAACATACCACACAAGTGCATCTTCCATCACCTTAGGGATGCATAAGCGCCAACATTGCGATATCATGCTCTCTCTCCAAAACAAATTATGACCTATAATTTTCCATTTTCCTACTTGATTAGGAGGTAAGGAATTCCTAATGCACATAACAAACATTTCTGTAAAATAGGAATCATTATGGACATTTTGTGTTATTCTTTGAGTCATCTCCTGTACCCTGATGTTTGGATATTCTACTGACATAAAATTAATTGAAAAAATAATGCCGGGTTCTTCCATACGTTTTAATTCTTCCATTCCTATGGGTAATCTAGACAAAGCATCCGGTACAATATTCTCGAAACCTTTTATATATTGTATCCTAATATCATATTCCTGTAAGAAAAGCATCCATCGCATTAATCTACTGTGTAACAATTGACTACTCATTAAAAAAGACAGAGCTTGATGATCTGTATAAATATAGATTTCTGAACCCCATATTAGTGTTTGAAATTTTTAGATACTCCATACTACTGCTAACAGTTCTTTCTCAGTAGCTGTATAGTTTAATTCATGTTTATTTAGACTACGGATGGCAAAAGCTATGGTTTGGTGTTTTACATTATCTAGATCCCACTCTCCTTGGAAAAGTTCTGCAGTGATACCATAATCAGATGCATCTGTTGAAATTTTAAATTGTTCACCCATAACTGCATGATGTAATATGGGTGATTAAACAAGTGCCCTTTTGACGTTTTCGAATGGATCATTTGTCTCTTGATCCCAAACCCATGGTATTCTCTTTCTTAGTAAATGTAAAATTTTCGTATCATTCAGTTCTTGACCTCGTATGTACCGTTAATAGTATCTGACCATTCCTATAAATCCCTTCAACTGCCTTACATTTCTAGTATGTGGACATTCTTTAATTGTCTTGATGCATTCGAGGTCTGGTGTAATTCCCTGCGCCCCTGCAAAATGACCTAAAAACTTACGCTCTTGACGTCCAAAATATGATTTAGATAGCTTCACTGTAATACCTTTCTCTTTAAATCTTTTCAGAGTCTTACTCAAGGTTAGACAATGTTCTTCCCAAGAAGCTGATATACTTCTTTGATTCTGGATGTAACCTAGTTTGCCAATATCCCACATTCAGGTCCGTTGTGCTAAGAAACCTTGCTTTCTCAAATTTGGATAACAATTCATCCATGTTAATCGGTCTGTCTCTTTCTGTTTCTATATGCTTATTCAATGTACACGTGTCTAACACTAATTGTAACCCCCCCCTGTAGGTTTTTTCACCACTACCAATGGGTTATTCATTATGCTAGAACTACGTTCTGTTGTATTGTTATCAATAATTTTGTTGATTTCCTCCTTAACTGCTTCTTTCAAACTTACAGGTATTGGATATGGCTTACAGAAAAATGGAATGTCATCTTTGATTTTGAACTTACGTATGTATTTGCTGATATTACCTGGACCATTGGAAAATACTACTTCATATTCCATTAGAATTCTGTATAAATCTCGTTTTTGTATGCTAGTTGATATTAGAGATTCGTTAACTTTGTCTTGTATGTCAATTCAATGTGATACATGATCTACACTATCAATCTCTGGTGACAGTTGTGCTCTAGCTGTTAATCGCAGACATTGACACTCAGTTGTTTGTTTACCAATGTAGCTGTCTGTCACAAATGGTATCTGGCATTTACTGCCCCCTTTTCCAAAACAGAGAAGATTTTCCCCAAAGTTTAAGATGATTTTAAATTCTAATAGCCAATCTAAATCAAACAAAACATCTCTATTTATATTCTCTACTATTAACAGTGTTTGACGAAATAAAATATTTCCAACGCTACAGTTCACTTGAGTTTCGTGTTTCACAACTTTACTCTTCGTTCCTATTATACCAACTGTGTAAACTCCAGTTACTGGTAACAGCGATAGGTGTTATTTAGTCTGTAATGAGTTAAAGAATTCACTAGATATGAGTGATACTTCACTCCCTTAGTCTGTAAAGATGTTAACTTCAGAAGTTTTGAAACTTGCCCGCGAAAGGCAAAGGTCCCGAGTTCGAGTCTCGGTCGGGCACACAGTTTTAATCTGCCAGGAAGTTTCATTTCAGTGCACACTCTGCTGCAGAGTGAAAATCTCATTCAGAAGTTTTCATGGTCCTTGCTATTATTCGGTGTCGATTACTGATAACAAAGTTTTGCTCTTCTAGCAGTAACCATTCTTTTGTAGGTATTTTGTGCATGAAATTAACATACTTATTATGAACCAGGCCTCCTAGTGTCTCTCTACGACCTGGGCCCCAGCCCTAGATCCAGATCACACTATGTTTTCCTCCTTTTCAGTAATCACGGGTTGGTTAGTGAATCGAGATACTATGTTACCACTTGTGTTCTGCTATTACTTGGTACAAATTCCTGCAGAGTTACTGGACCTAAATTCAAAGGTGGATGCTTTTCTAATTATTGTTGTTACTATTTTTTCTGTTGCACTGGTGTCCTCTAGTTAGGTTCGCCTCATGTTTTTTAAAATTATTACCACTGTTCCTTTTGTAGTTTGGGCTATCACTTTGGTGCAAGTTTTCATTGCGGTCCTTATTTAATGCATCCAGTGTATCTACAAAGGACAGTAATTCTTCTCCTGTTTTCCAACCGCTACATAAGATATCTTTCCTCGCATAAATGGGTATTCGTCTCATTAAAATTCTCACTAACCTTTCTTCTCCCATTGGTTTATCTAAGTATTTCGCCCATGTTAGATGCCAGTTGAAATACTTTCTCACGGTACCCTGAGTATTATTGTAGTATTCCGGGTCCCACAGATGTGATATTAGTTTTTACTTGGCACTTGCAGACTAATACTTCTCTTTAAACTTCTTTTGACAATCTTCCCAAGAGGAAAAGTTCTCAATATCTAAGGTTCCCCATTCGGAGGCTTCTCCTAGAAGATAACCCACAGCAAATTAAATCTTTATAAAATTTTCCCAACTTGGTTAAATCTTTACAAGAAATGTGTTGGGTGTACATCCTTGCCTGGCTTAAACTTAGGGAATTTCCTGGATAATCCTGAATTGGTCCCCCATTGTAGATCAGTCATCACTTCACTAGTCAATACCATGTTAGGAGAAGTCGTCTACTTTATCTCAGATCAGTTTGAATTCTCTCCATAGGTCATCCATCTCTCTCTTGGTATCATTAAGTTCAGAAGATAAAATAGGATATACGTTCCCAGATGTTACTTTCTCGGAAACTTTTCGATCTATAAGTTCTTCCACCTGTTCCTCCAAACTATTTATATTTATACAAGGCTATTACAAATGATTGAAGCGAATTCATAAATTCACTGTAGCTCCATTAATTGACATATGGTCACGACACACTACAGATACGTAGAAAAACTCATAAAGTTTTGTTCGGCTGAAGCCGCACTTCAGGTTTCTGCCGCCAGAGCGCTCAAGAGCGCAGTGAGACAAAATGGCGACAGGAGCCGAGAAAGCGTATGTCGTGCTTGAAATGCACTCACATCAGTCAGTCATAACAGTGCAACGACACTTCAGGACGAAGTTCAACAAAGATCCACCAACTGCTAACTCCATTCGGCGATGGTATGTGCAGTTTAAAGCTTCTGGATGCCTCTGTAAGGGGAAATCAACGGGTCGGCCCGCAGTGAGCGAAGAAACGGTTGAACGCGTGTGGGCAAGTTTCACGCGTAGCCCGCGGAAGTCGCCGAATAAAGCAAGCAGGGAGCTAAACGTACCACAGCCGACGGTTTGGAAAATCTTACGGAAAAGGCTAAAGCAGAAGCCTTACCGTTTACAATTGCTACAAGCCCTGACACCCGATGACAAAGTCAAATGCTTTGAATTTTCGGCGCGGTTGCAACAGCTCATGGAAGAGGATGCGTTCAGTGCGAAACTTGTTTTCAGTGATGAAGCAATATTTTTTCTTAATGGTGAAGTGAACAGACACAATGTGCGAATCTGGGCGGTAGAGAATCCTCACGCATTTGTGCAGCAGATTCGCAATTCACCAAAAGTTAACGTGTTTTGTGCAATCTCACAGTTTAAAGTTTACGGCCCCTTTTTCTTCTGCGAAAAAAACGTTACAGGACACGTGTATCTGGACATGCTGGAAAATTGGCTCATGCCACAACTAGAGACCGACAGCGCCGACTTCATCTTTCAACAGGATGGTGCTCCACCGCACTTCCATCATAATGTTCAGCATTTCTTAAACAGGAGATTGGAAAACCGATGGCTCGGTCGTGATGGAGATCATGATCAGCAATTCATGTCATGGCCTCCACGCTCTCCCAACTTAACCCCATGGGATTTCTTTCTGTGGGGTTATGTGAAAGATTCAGTGTTTAAACCTCCTCTACCAAGAAACGTGCCAGAACTGCGAGCTCGCATCAACAATGCTTTTGAACTCATTGATGGGGACATGCTGCGCCGAGTGTGGGAGGAACTTGATTATCGGCTTGATGTCTGCCGAATCACTAAAGGGGCACATATCGAACATTTGTGAATGCCTAAAAAAACTTTTTGAGTTTTTGTATGTGTGTGCAAAGCATTGTGAAAATATCTCAAATAATAAAGTTATTGTAGAGCTGTGAAATCGCTTCAATCATTTGTAATAACCCTGTAATGTCGGAGTTCGCTAGTTTCTCTCTGAAGTTTCTTTACTCAGTATCTACTTTTGTATTCATGCCTGTAATTTGCGATTGGAAAATTGGTATTAATTTGCTATTCTTATCGATGCTCCCTTGTAAAGTATGCAGTCTCTGCTTCACAGCATCAAACTTAACATTACATACATTTTCAAATGATCCTAACTTTCCACTAAGTTCAGATTCCACATTATTACATTTATCTTCAATATCAAATTCTAACTTTTTTATCAAGTCCTGAATTTGATCGTTCTGTTTCTGACTAAAGTCAGTGAACAGCTGATTTACGTGAATGTTCAAAGAGCTAGTTACTTCATTCTTTAAATCTAATTTCAAATTTTCAACTTTACTATTTAGTGTGTCAAATTCAGTCTTTAGTAAACCTATATTTGTTGCTTGACTATTCAAGGTTTCACTCTGGACATTTAGAACTTCACTTTGAGCATTTAAACTAGAATGTACCAAACCTATTTCTTTCCTTAGAGTTTCATCCTGAGCATTTAATCTAGAATTTTAAGTTTCATTTATTGTAAACTCTGAGCTTCTAGTTTTCACTTAAAGCCACAATTTGAGCATTTGAAGCTGCACTTTGTGCTTTGATTAAATTTGCTAACTCAGTCCAGTCTGGCATTTCTGTGCTGACCCTCATAGCCATAGCTGGTTCTTGTGGTTCTTCGATTTGTTTCACGTTATCCATATTCTTATGAGCTTTAGACCTAGTAAGCATTTAAAAACTTCACTCTTAAGTGTAACAACTACACGAATAAAATTCACTCAGTAGTTTATCCAACTTTACACTCAAACAATAAAGTACTGTTTTATGCTCACCCGGCGTAGAGTTTAGGCTGCATCGGCGAGTGGATGTGGAATCAGCACCGGTGAGCAGCAACTGGTACTGGTGGCATTGGATGTAGGTTTCCGCGTTGACATCGGTGAGCGGATGTGGAAGTAGGTCAGCATCGATGAACAGCAACTGGTGCCGGCAGCATGGATGTTGTTTCCCGTGTCTGCGTCCTCATGATGCGTGTGAGAGCTATCTACTCCCCACACTGGATCTTCTTAGTCGAATTGTTCTTGGCGTATCTCTTCTTAGTCTAATATGTCGACATCTTCTCTCTTTTCGTATAACGTTATGACTTTCTTACGTCTTCCCTTTAGTTGCATTTACTAATTTTCTCCATTTGATTTTTAGGTTTAGTCCAGTTTCTCATAATGGTTCTCTCGCCTTGTTATACTCGGTTGCTATGGCAACACATAATATCTTCTTATCATGTTTTTGTCTCAAAATTCCTGTTCTCTTCTGTCCTATCACACAGGTCACCAAGTTACGCGGGAATTCTCGAAACACTACAGTGTCGCCCGTCTACTGCTGCGATACGACATGACTACATTTAAAATATAAGCAATTAAATTTTGTACTCACCCATGTCATGCAAGGAGATGCTGGAACTGCCTGCCATTATTTTCCACACATTTCTGACTTCTGCTCAAGACATTATTAATCACACGATTAATTCTATTTGAGATCTTGAATTAATTGATTCACAGATATTATCCTTGAGTTCCTCTATCGTGTGAGGACTTGTTGTGTACACTTCATCCTTCAATGGACCCCTTCATTGAACACATCATGAATTGCATGCAAAGAAACATTGGCCGTATGAGCCCTTGCTGAATCCTGTTGAAAAAATGCGAAGCTTCCTTCTCTTTCAGTCAGTTCATTAAAAAACGATTGCAAAATGTTTTGCGCATATCTTTCACTTGTACTGTGTCATTAAAAATAAGGGCCTATTATTCTGTCACCACTAACTGTGCACCACACCCTTATTTTCTGATTGTGAAGGGGTTCATCATGAACCACAACAACTCTATCTGTGCTCCAGTGTCGACAGTTTTGGGAATTAACATGCCCGTGTAAATGGAACCAAGCCTTGTCTGAAAACAGTGTGAGGTAAGGATCCGTAATGCACTTGTTTTAAAACCCATTCACAAAACTTAATCTTGTGCGCAGAATCACCAGGTCGAAGTTCTTGTACTACTGATACGTTATAGGGCCTTAGCCCAAGTAACTTAGCATCTCTTTTCACAGAGGTGCATGATGTGTGTGTTTGCTGCGAAAGACGTCTAAGAGACTTTTTAGGGGAATTGTCCAGGCGGTATGTGCTGTCATCAAGACGAACTTCTGTGAGCACTGTACATCATCATTTAAACTTCTTGTTTTGAACACTTCCTGCTTCACGAAATTTGCTCACTAATTTGTGAACTGCATCATGACTCAGAACTCACACCTGGAAACTCCTGTTCAGAGAATCTCCAAACAGTACGAGCAGATTTTGTATGCACATACGGATCATAAATAAACACTTGTTGTGGAAGTGAATAATTCGCTCTTGCCATTGTTGCATTCGCAAACTCCACTGTTACACTCGTGATGCCTGTTTCACTACTAGAATGACACTGGCCAACAAGGCGCGCATGTCTGTACGGCCTTCAGTCTAAAACCCACCGTGGGACCCAGTCAAAAGGCAGACGTGGCTTCCATGGCTGACCTGCAATATCCCGGGCAGGCGGTCATCAGATAAATGGAACTTCCGGCAGATAAGTGATTTATTAGGATATTTTCAGGCAATTAAGGTTTTAGTTATTAAAATCACCTGTAATTTAAATTCTACTAAAGTTATGAGAATATTGACAGCACCAGCAGAAAGGGGAGGTAATTTTCTACTAGGAAAATATTCCACTTTGTCAGTAATAAATTTAATGCACTATTTATAATTAGTAAAGCAATGGAATACATGATTTGTATTTCATTAATTGTGGGTGAACTATGTATCACACGACTTCCTGTAAAATCTCTAATCAGCATGGAAGTGTGCATCTTCCATTACAATTTTAGCTAGCACAAAGGATATATAAACTGCAAATTTGAGCCAGGTGACAGGTAGTTCAGGAAGTCCACTGTGGGGGTATGTAAGAACCAACCAGATGCTGGATTGGGGACTAAGTTTTCAGCCATACCAGAAGCAGGACATGTGTTTGTCTGAGCAGCAAATTGGTGAACTGTTTTAGTTGAAATTTACAATAAATCATCGCTGTATCCTCACCACTTATAAAAAATCCCCAATTTGGACTGTGAATCGATTTGACGATTTTTCAGATTTTGCTGAGGTTTTTATTGCGTTTATGAGAACTTAGAACATTTCCAATTGTGGATGCTGGTGGAGTATTTGAATTTTCTGCTAATTAGCCACAGTCGGAACTCATATTTATTTGTGGCTGGTGGATTAACTGGTACGTGCAAGTATTTGTGTTAGCCACAGTTTGGAAATACCTTTTTATTCAAGGAACTGTCTAGAATTGTATTAATTCTATGTTAGCAGAGCAGTGATTTACTTTGAGCATCAGTGCTTGGAACTCAGAAAATTTTCAGTGTTATCTACACTGTATTGGTGTACATTGGTAGCTCAACAGATTAAATATTCTGTTTTAAACCCTCCTGGTAAAGGACTTCTACTAATAATACCAGTTCTGGTTCACAGTTGGCACCAGTGAAAGGTGTTTGAAAGGTGGTTTAATTACAAACAATTCATCTCAGCTATTGATGGTAATTTGCTACTTCACAATTTATTTATTGTACATTTTAAGGAAATTAGGTGCAGTTGGTTTATTAATGAACTGAAAGTAGTGGATACAGCCAACCTCCTAGACAAAGTAGACCATTAACAGTAGTGTGTTTGCATTCCAATTCAGACATATTCCAGAGGATAGTTTAATTATATTGTAATCTTGGATGGTAGCTCGCAGTCTGGAGTGTAGCTTTGTATGGAAGTGAAACATGGATGATAAACAGTTCGACAAAAGGAGATTGGATCGTGGTGGTGTAGAATAATGATGAAAAATAGATGGGTAAATTGGATAACTGATGAGAAGGTACTGAATCGATAGAGGAGAAAAGAAATATGTGTCACAACTTGGGTAAAAGGAAGGATCAGTTGATAGGGCACATCTTGAGAAATGAAGGAATCATCACAATGGTAATAATGGGAAATTTGGGGCGGGGAGTAAGAATTATAGAGGGAGACCAATGCATGAGTATAGTTAGCAGCTTTGAGTGGTTGTATGTCGCAATAATTACACAGAGATGTAAAGCCTCGAAAAATAATAATGAGGAGAGCTGCATAAAACCAGTCTTCAGCTGAAGACCACAGTAGTAGTAGCAGCAGCAACAACAACAACAATAACAAAATTGGGCCCATTTATGATCCTTGTGGGACCCTACGTGTCGTGTCACCCCTGTTGCGAAGTAGTTGATACCTGAGACACAGTCTGCTAACGAAACCGTCTGACTTCTGTAACGAAGGTAAGACTCCATCCCACTGTGAAGTTGGGATGTCATTAGTGCCACAATACTTTATTTTGCACACAATCAAAGGCCTTGACAAGTTCACAGAACAATAAGATAATTTTTCTTGCTTTTTCTCTTCCAACTATTCATTTACACGAAGTCTTGTGTCGTTTTCTTTGTGGAGAACTGTTCCAGAAGGCAGCATGAAAAGCATACAACCAGTTATGCTCAGTTAAATGAATCAGTATGTTGTCATAATCAACTTTCTGAAACACTTTTGAAAAGACAGGAAGGAATGAAAGAGGTCTTTAATTAGGAATGATTTTGCTTAGCTCCAGTGTTATAGATTGGTGTATTTGTCTGTCAGGAAAAATGGCATGAGTAATATTTTGATGACTGAGGTAGCTTAGGCCAGCACGAGATTTTAATATTTTTCATTAAACACCATAATTAATTTATTACTTTTTAGTAATCTTATAAATATTGTAATCTCCAAAGTAGTTGTATTTTTAGAATTAATGTCTTTTGATGGTGCATGCCATGTTGGTATGAATAAGTCTGATGCACCTGTACTTATTAGGATGGTACAGTGTTTACTGCACTGTGAGAAAGTAATCAGTGGATTTGATGATCAGTGATTTGGAAGTGTTACCATTTTTGCAAGAGCTATTTTGTTTAGTTTCGTTTTTCTTTGAGTCGTTATTTTTGTTTATTTCTTGTTTAATAATATTTAAGTATTTTTTACTTGATTGTGGGAATGTTTCATTTTAAACACAGTACAAGTTTCTTTTTTTTAGTAACAGAATGGAGGATTTTACATTTAAGTGACTGGCAGAGGGCTCATCAAACCATCTTCAGACTATTTCTCTACTGTTCCACTGCCAAACAGCACATGGGAAAAACAAACGCGTAAATCTTTCTGTGCAAGCTCTGATCTCTCTTATTTTATTACAACAATCATTTCTTACTTTGTAGATAAGTGTGAACAAAATATTCTCACATTTGGACAAGGATGTTGGTGATTGAAATTTAATAAAAAGATCTTGCCGTAATGATAAATGCTTTTGTTTTAACGACTGATACTCCAATTCGCGTATCATATCTCTGACACTCTCTCTCCAGTTAATGATAATACAAAACAAGTTGCCTTTCTTTGAACTCGTATCTGATAAAGATCCAGTACCACACAGCAGTATATTAAAATACCTTTTGGTAGATCTGTTGCATATTCTAAGTGCTCTCCAATAAAACAGTCTTTGATCTCCCCACAACTCTTTGTATGTGATCATTCCAATTTAAATTGTTCATAATAGTAATCCCTAGGTATCAAACAATGGGAAATCCAGGGTGGAATGTAACAATATTATGAAAAGGAAAGTTCCTACTTAGCATATAGCAGAGATGCTGAATCACAGATAGGCACAACAAAAAGACTGTCACAAACAAAGTTTTCGGCCATTAAGGCCTGAAAGCACACTTTCAGTTCAGTTGCCTGAGACTGCTGCAGAGAGAGAGAGAGAGAGAGAGAGAGAGAGAGAGAGAGAGAGAGAGAGAGAGAGAGAGTGTGTGTGTGTGTGTGTGTGTGTGTGTGTGTGTTGACGAAGGCCTTAATGGTTGAAAACTTTATTTGTGACTGTCTTTTTGTTGTGCCTCTCTGCGACTCAGCGTCTCCACTTTATGGTGAGTAGCATCTTTCCTTTTCATAATATAATCCCTAGGTATGCAATTGAATTGACAGCCTTCAGATTGGTGTTATGTATCAAGAAACCAAAATATAACAGATCCCTCTTAGTACTCATGTGGATGACCTCACACTTTTTTTTGTTTAGAGTCAACTGGTTTTGATTTTCTGTTGACTTTACTAGATGGTAAATGACAGCATCATCTGCAAACAGCATTAAGAGGGCTGCTCATATTGTTCTTAAATCAGGAACAACGGAAGGCCTGCAACACTTCCTAGGGAAACACCATATTTCAGTTCTGTCTACTCAGTTATTTTCTGTCAGTTACTTTGAACTGTTACCTTTCTGACAGGGAATCCAGTCACACAAACGAGATGATACTCTGTAGACATGTGATTTGATTAGAGGCTGCTTGTGAGAAACAGAGTCAAAAGGCTTCTAGAAATCTAGATATATGGAATCTGTTTGAGATACCCAGTGGCTAGTACTCATTACTGTGTGTGAATAAATAACTAGTTGTGTTTCACAAGAACAATATTATTTGAATCTGTGCTGACCATGTGTCAATAGATAATTTTCTTCAAGGTCCTCCATAATGTTCAGAGTTATGTTATAAAATCCTACTCAGATTGCTACATTAGAAAACCAACTGGGGGAACACATGGAATATGCTGGATGTCGCTTGGATCCTCACAACCTTCCCCGCACAGTGAGGCCCATTGGCTACAGCCTCAAGCTGCATGACCGAATCTGGCACTGCCTGTAGCTGTGAGTGTAGGGTCACTAACTCAGCCTGCATCTGATCACAACAATTAATGTCCATATCCTTACCAAGACAGTCGAACTCAGCACTACAGTGTTGTTAAAATACCGGACTATGTGTAGTAAATACACAAACGCACAAGAAATTTCGGAATTAGGCTACAAAGCATACAAGTAAATCACAGTCAGTCATTTCTATTTAGAAGTTTGTAAAGTACTACTCAAATGAATGTTGTGCTCTCCTGTGGTGCTGCTGCGTGAGAATCTGGCTTCTGTTCGATTCTAGCCTTATTTATTTTAGGAGAAAACAAATATCCAAGATGCTCTAGGAATATGTTCAAGAATGAGTTAAGTTTTTGATGGACAGTGAGAGTTTTGTTAACTTACTCCCAGTATTCCTTCTGTAATTTCTCTTTAAATACTATGATCAAACCATTGCTTATAATTCTTCAATGTAATACATTTCTTCTATGATCTGTACCTAACTGGCCAGTATACTTTATTGTTAACATTTGATCAACATGGTCAGGTAAAGTATTGACTGTTGGTTATCAGCTAATTTATGGAAAACTAGTCTTAAAACGAATTGTCTGTGGCTATTGTACTATATCCTTCAATTGTCATAGGAAATTTTACTGTGAAAAATAATGCCAAACTGGGCATAAACAACAGTAGGTAATGTTGGTGAAAATTGCCAGACAGAAAATCAATTCTAAACTATATACAAACAATGATTCTCCTTTTAAATCTACATAGCATTATTAAAACTGTTTCCAGCTGCTTTAAGAAGTGTAAGATACTTCCTTTTGGTGGCCTGTAAACTGCCAGTTCTTCAAGCTTGTGTCGTTCATGATCCACTATTGTGGTACAGCAATGAAAAGCTGTCCATCACAATATTCATTTACCTGAACGGCCCGGGATTTAACTCCATTTTTTGCACGTACATGGTGATCCCAATTCCACCAACAAAATTTTGCAAGTTGTTCAGGTATATTGTCTTAATATTTTGGTGTAATGGACCTGTGGTGTCCAGCGGTGCCATACAGAGCAAAAATATAGTTTTCTTGTTAATGTACCAGTTGCACTGACAGAAAAACAAACCCAAGACAGAATGGGGCATTTCTGAATGGAAACTGTAGAGCAAAGAGTGAAGTAGGCGTTAATGTTGTCGGCAGGAAGTGCCACGAGTTAGAGGAACAAGTTTATTTCCAAACAAGACACACTATGCATACCACTGACATTTGCACTGTTGTGTGATATTTAAAGTTCAGTACAAAAACTATGATATAGGGTGTAAGAAATCAAATGAAATGCTGCTACTTTGTAATAAACCACAGGAAACAAGAAGTTCCTTCTGTCACAATACTCAGAAAATATTCCAGAACAACCTCTAAACTTTTGTCTGAGAGTTCGGGATCACCCTGCTCAGCTGCTCCATTTCTTCCTATTGGTTCTACACTATTATGATAGTAACTTATATCCATCAAGATGAATCTGTTCAATTTTAGATATTTCCATGTAATGTTCTGATATGCAAAATTAGTCTGCTGAAATTCTGTGTATCCCTTCATTTTCCTGTAAGGAAATGAGTTCATCATTTTTATTAATGATGCTTTTGATATTTTGATGGAAGGCTTTAAATACATTTTTTTAAAAGTATCCGTGGCTTTGTCCAAGTTGTAATGTTTTGTTTTGCTAATAGCTGTTTCAACTGTCTCATGGAATACTTGTTATGTCTAGAAAACTTAAAGCTAAACATACTACCACATGAGTTGTAAGTTGTTCTATTGTTAATTTATGCTCGATCATTGCAATTATACTATTTGAACCACAATAATACATGTGGTTTCTTCTCTGAGTTGTCTCTCTCAACAGTTCTTGAAATGAAATGTCACAAACTTTATGTAAGTTGTTCAGTGTAAAAATTAGACAGACTTTTAGAACTAGTTGTATAAAAAAATCTTTGTTTCATCATATTTGATTATGAGCAATATATTTAACAATGAGCAATATTTTTTTCTCTCTCTCTCTTATCAGCTGTGGATGACAGTAGAAGCACACCTACTGAAGACCTGGAAGACACTGTAAATGATTTGGATACCCAGATGGAGTGCCATTATGAAGATGGAAAACTAAAACCCACTGTAACAAACAATATTTTTGCAGATAATATTTATGATGCACCGACACAGTGTGAAGATTTTGAACGTGATACCTTAAATGAGTCGGGAAAAATTGTGACTTCTCTCACTACTTCTGTTCTGAAAACAAGTGTTTCTCCCTTGCTTTCAAATGACACAAATAGATCAACTACTAATGAAAGTGAGAGCGGTACTGTTCTCAACGATCAGTCTTATGATCGTTCATTACTGGAGGGTGATGAGGATATGTTCCAGATGTCTGTTTCTGGATCAGGTGAAATTAAAGATGCAGGGAAAGGAGAGGCTGAGGGCAGTGAGCTCACCTGCAACCAGCAAGAGCAGAAAAAAAAATCTGATTGCCAGCAATCAGGATCTACTCTGGCACATACAGCTGTACAAGATGATGCACCATGTGCTGAAAAGTCATTCGCACTTGATTTATCTTCAGGAGATGAAACTGACCCAGAAGATATTTTTTGTGCACAGACGCAACAATTTCCAGCGTCAAAAAATAATTTGGGAACAAAAAAAATGGGTGACACAGTAATTAGTAGACAGACAGTTTCACATGGCGCAGACAAATTGAAAGGTTTAGATAAATCAGTTGTAGAAGATAAGGAAGCGGAAAATACTAGTGTTCGTTTAATGCAAGACACCTCAACTAATGAACAGAGAGTGGAAGAAAATTTTGTCCAAAGTAACTTTTCAAAAAGTTTCACTGAGAATGCTGTGTCAACTGTAGCGCTACAAGAAAATAAAAAGAAGCAAGAGTCAGACTTTTCAAATAAGGAAGTTGCATCTGGTGATGAAACTGATCCTGAAGATCTTTTCTGTGCACCAACTCAGAAATATTGTGCTAATAAAGGGAAGCTATCTTCAGATAAGACAGATGAAAATGATCTGGAAGAACTATGTGGTGCTCCAACTCAAAAATTTGTGAGTATTGACGGCAAAAAAGACCATGACAGTCTTCTAAATATCCCCCAAAGTGAAACAGTGTGTCAGCCTCCAAAATTGTTCACTTTGCGTAAACAAGTGGAACTAACTGTATGCAAACAAAGTGAACAGATAAATGAAATGGAAACGGAGCTCTCTGACACTACTCTAGAAGATGTAATTTGTCCAGGAACACAGGAAAGCAGGAGAATGGCTACTGAAATCGAAATTGCTGAGACACCTGAAAGAGATATGCTTGTCAGAGGTCACGGTGGAAGAAAGTCAGTTGTTGAGGAAATCACAAGTGCAGAAGATATGTCAGAGAACCAGAAAAATGAAAAGAACAGAATACAGTCAGATGTGAATGATGATGAATTATTTAATGCTCCAACTCAGAAAATAGAGAATTTCTGTGATTTGAGCGAAGCTAATAAGACAGACAAAACTAAAGCTCACAGTGAGAAAGGAGAATGTGAGGAACATCCAAAATTAGTTGCTGAAGATAAAAGCAAAGGACCACCAGAATCAATGAAGGAATCGTTGCAGAGCATTGTAGTGAAAGTAGCTACTGGACTAGATGTCTGTAGTGACATTTACTCACAACCCACCCAGAGATTAGGGGAATGGAATGAAGAACAATGTTTCCAGGGCAATAGAAGTGCAGTGTGTAACAGGTCCAAAATAAGTTTGCAGAAGGGAACAGACCTACAAGAACTGTTTTCTCAACCAACACAGAAGTTTTGTGGATCAAGTACAAAAGATAAAACGACAGATAAACAAAAATGTCCTGTACAGGAAACTGATGTAAGAAGATTGCCAAAGGGAGCAAGTAAGAAAACTTGTGAAAACAAACCTGGAAATGCTAGTCCAAGTGTACTAGTTTCTGAAAATGTAATAGAGGGTTCTTCAGATGTGAATGATATTGCACATATTAGAGAGACCCATGATACTGGTGATATATTTTCTTGCCCCACTCAGAAACTGGATGCAAGTTTGACTGAAAAAAATGATTCTGTTCTGGCTGATCAGCAGCCAGCTGTTTACAATAAATACGAAAAGGATATCTTCTCAGTTGACACACAGGATTTTCCACAGAAAACAGAATCTGGGAGGAAACTGGACTCACTGAGTGAGTGTGACAAAAAGGCAGCAAATTTGCAGCTGTCTACAAAGGGAGGAATGGATGGCCAAGATAATTCTTTATCTGGGGAAGATGAGGAGGTTATTAAAATATTTTCGAAAGACTTAGTCCACAAGGAAGTCCCAGATTGTGAGTCAGAAAAACATACAAGAAATACTGCCAAGCAAGGTGATGAATCCAGTACTGCAGGCATTCGTTTGAAAAATATTGTAAGTAGCACTACTGTATGTAGAGAAGAAGATGAAGGTTCACTGGAAGTGGAGCTACATCTGCCCCAATCACAAGAAGTTTTAGCTGCACTAAAGGAATTAGAAAGTAAAGCAACTGTGAAAATCACTTCTCATGATAGCAGTGGTAATATGGGAAACAATTTTTCTAGTCCTGTAATTCCAAGAAAAAGAAAAAGTAAAGCAGCTGGTGAAAGAAAACTTGATACAATTCAGGAGTCACGAGTATCAGAAAATATTATATTTCTGTCTGAAACTCCAGTATCTGCTTCCAATAATTTGGTACGTGACTTGGAAGCAAATTCTAGTGGGAAAAGAAAAGTTAAGAGACAATGGAAAGATGAACATATAAAAGAGAGCCATAACTTAGATGCTATTCAGTCTGCTGATATAGATTCTTTGTCTGCTGAAGTGAGTGCACAAAATATTAATAATTTACCTGATAGCAAAAACTCAGGAAGTAGAAGATCAGTCAGAGAAAAGAAGAAAACGTGGAAGCTCACAGAAACAACTGACAATACATCCCCAGGACATAAAAAGATAGTAGAAAGTGCTGCTAATGAAACATCTCACCGAAGAACCTCTCAGAATAAATTCCTTGATTCAGTACCTGAAAACAGTACAGGAAAAGCTCCAGGAAAAAGACATTCTCAGCTTAAAAAAGCTGTTATAACTGCGGAATGTAACACTGTATCTGACTTGGAAATTAAAGGTAGTAGTAAGAAGCGTTCTCTTAAAAATATTGGTACAGAAGATAGCAAGCCATCTGTTCCAAACGACAACCAGCCAGAAAAGAATTCTGAAGAGTCAAATCAAGAACAAACAACAAATTGTGATAAAAATGACAGCTACAGTTCAGTGTCAGTTGATTTCCAACAATCAGAATCCAGAAGTGCTTCTAAGTTTAAGGAGCCATTGGAAGAAAGCAAACAGGCATCAGGACGCACAAGAAGAAGCAGAATTACATCTGTTAGTAATATATCAGAGGAAAATAGGTTTCAAAGAGGAGATCTATTGCAAAATGTTAAAAAATCACGTGCAACGCAATTGGGAAATCCGATTAGTGATAAACGAAATAGCTCAGATGAAAATTCTCTAGAAGTTGAAAACATTGGACCTAAAACTAGAAAATCAAAACTTGATAGTAGAGCAGATATATCGGAAGGCAGTGTCAAATCCAGAAACCACAAGCAGGTAACAAGCAAACGTGTTACAGGGAAAATAAATAGTAATGAAGATGATGAATCATGTGTTAGACTATTTGATCATCAAGAAGAATCTCAGAAAAATAGGGTACCATTTCCAGAGATTGGCGAAAAGGGGAGTACTGGCGTGGTTCCAGAGAATGTTGAAGAAAATTCAAGAGCGGAGAGGAGAACTTCCAAAAGGAAACAGGATGAAATAAGCTCACGTAGAAGTCATAATTCGAAACGTACAAGTCTAAGCTCTGTTAGCCCCATTGACAACCATAATATTCCCTTGGATACAGATGAAGTAAAAGAGGCTCAACCACCAAAGAAGAAACGAAAAGTGACTCAGTCTAGCGTAGAAGACAGTGAGTCACTGAATAAAGACACGTTGGAAGAAAATTGTTGTAGAAGTGAAGAACATGCTGTTAAAAGTGTCAAGATGCCTCGAGGTAGAAAGACAGGCACAGAACAATTGAAAAGTGTTCCAGACATTACAAAAACAGATTCACCAAAATCACGGGAGTACAAAAATGTCCCAGCAACAACCAGGAAGCGAAGAACTGTTAGTGAGAAAACCCATGCTGTCAATGAAAATGAACTTCCAAATCCCAGTGCTGGGCAGGAGAAATTTGTTTCTGAACATGGAAAAACAGCTAAGTGTGACAGCCCTGTTAAGAAGACAAAGACGTCACTACCTTTGTCATCGAGTGAACAGGTGAAATCTGCGCAGCATAAAGACCCCTCTGATAACTCTGTGGTAAGTTCATTATTTCACTTAACTCTTTTAATGTTGAAACACTGAAATAAGCGTATTTGAGTTATTCGCTAGCATGGGCAAAAAAAGTAAGTTATGGGCAAGAAAAGTAAGTTAATCAACTGGAAAATTTAAATATGCACAAGAAAAATGACCAAAATGAAACTGCCATGAGGTATAGATAAAGTGATTTCTGTTTACCAAATGACAACAGACAGACACAAATGGGAAGAGCGAGAATTTCTAGATTTTGGAAACAGAACTTCTTTTGTTTTGCGAAACAGTGGGATGGGATGGGAGGGAGGAAATGGAGCTAGAAGAGACAGAGTAGGTCAGAGGTAAGGGAACAGCAGGCAGAAAATAGGACCATTGTGAGATAAAGCTTCTTCCGTGACTGTGCCCCACTGAGTAGTCCCTGCCCAGAGATCTGAAACGATATTTTATGCTGGAGGATGCCATCATTAAACAATGTTGTAGAGCTGCATGTCCTCAGAAAATGTAGCAGCTACAGTTTCCCCTTGCTTCATCCATGCTTCAGTATCAACAAAGCAAGGCAATGTTGCCTAAAAAGATCAGATCAGTCAGTCATGCTGAAAATTGAAAAGGCCATTGCCTTTCTTTAGGAAGTATTTGTTACACTGGCCAGCCCACAGATACACCTCCTATGTAGTTGTACCAGCAGTACGGATGTCTTGTCTTATTGAGGCATGCAAGCCTCCCCACCACGACATGGTTCTTGGTTCATGGGGTAGGTCACAAATTTGGTATTGATTCACACAGATTCAAATAAGAAATACTGCACTGATCTAGACATGTATGCAGCCTTAAAAAATGATGGCAGGAGACATACTTCTGGTTTTATTTTATGCATGCATGTTGCAGTTACTTGTTTTACATTATTCCTACTGTGCAACATTTATTGTATCTTTAGTAGGTTTTTAACATTGTTCATTTATTTATATAAGCAAAGCACTTGTTAAACTAACCTCAACTCAGCATTCCTGTACATGTTGTTTGTCAGAAACAAATGTTGGTAGCTCCTGATCTTCCACTTTACTGACCACCTAGATTCTTTTATTCAGTGCAAATGCCCTTTCCATTTTAGTAATCATAGTTACAATAACAACATAATGATAATAATCTTAATTTTGTACGCTATATGTGAGCAAATAATATGTGACACATATCTGTTGCCAGCCTTATCTTGAAATTTTTCAGTTCATCTACTTGGAATGTTGCCAGTAATTTTGTAAGTTATTTGTTTTATGCAGAAATGAAAGGAATATATAAACAGAATGCAAAAAAAGTTTTGCAATATATATCCAAAGGGATACTCATCAGAAGTCGGTCCAGGATATGATGGAGCTTGAAACCGGAATGGGTTCCTCGATCTAAATCCATGAATGTAGATAATGATGATGACTTATTTTATTTATTATTAGCTATATGCAATGTTTTCTGTTGGTTATAATTAGGTCTGCTGGCTTTTGTTTTTTGTTACATTTTGCACCTCCATGGAAAAAATTTTGAAAAATGGGTGTAATTGTTGAGAGATTATTTTTGGTGCAAGGTGTCAGTAATGATGCATATTGTTTTCTCGTATATCATCCAATTCAATTTCTGATTTTGAGGCAAAGTTCTAACACTATAATGTTATGGCACATTATGTTGATTCATGAGATGAATACTTTATTTTTGAAAATAATCAATTTTTACTTCTTCTGGCAGGAGGGCTGAAGGGGAAGGAAGGGGGATGAATGGAAAGGAATGGCAAGGTTTAGGAAATAGGGGAAGTTACAGAAAAGTCACACGGGCTCAGGGGAGACCTCCCGGATAGGATGAGAGTAAAGGACTGGATGTTAGGGACTGCACCGGACGAGATTTGAAAACCTGAGAGCTTAAATATGGAAGATAGGTTAATAAGTAAGACAGACATTACTGACAAAACATTGTGCATGAGTTAGTATGAGCAGAAGGCTAAGTGCATTATAAGTGGTAAACATGTGAGGTGCCTCATGACTAACTTAGGATGAGTGGATGCAGACAAAGTGTGTATACTTTCAATACACAATGTCTTGTTGCAGAGATTGCTCTAAAATATGACAATCATGATCTGTGTAGTGATACATCCCATTCCTTGAATGAAATGTATCACGTCCTTAAATGTATATGTCAGAGAAAAGATGTTCGTGACAGAGTAGTCGATTAGTGGTGAGCACCCCACTGTTGGGGAGGTGTTTTAAATCATAGGTGCTGATACCAGAGCTTACAATCCAGTGACTGTATAGAAGTGGGTAACTGCTGAGGTGGAGATATGTGTTCCTTGGAGTGTGCAGTATTTAAGAAAGAGCTCCATGAAATCTAAGAACATAAAATGTCAAAGATAATAAATGTATTGAAATTGTTAATTAACAAGTTGAATATCAGATCTGTTATGTACATAGTACAGAGAGACAGTGTACAAGTTGGTAGCTGTCATCATTTGTCAGGTATTGAGTTGTAATTTTGAAGATAATTTAAGAAGGTGAATTGCATCTCACTTCTTATTTATATGGTCGAGAGAAGGAGAAAGAGAAGTTAATTTTCAGCAGCTTTATCTGCAGCCTTTAAGGACGCGAAGTCTGAGCCCAGTTAGAGGAAGAAGGCACACAGATTCAGGGCACAGAGTAGCTTGACCCAGATTAATAATACTTTACAGCGACCGAATATTCAGTAAGCAACATTCATTTTATATAAAAGGGGTGTTCAGGTAGCAACGTATTTAAGTGTTTGGAACATGAGGTAAAGTATAATAAATCCCCACACAACACAAACCAACCTGAAAGACTTCATCTCAGTGTCTATTTCACCACAATATATCATCTGGATTCTTCCCCCCTGCCACCAGTTTCTCAGAGCTGTGCAGGTGGGAACTGGCATTACAACATGTCCTAACATTAATTTCTTCGGTCTCAACATTTCATTTCAGTAACTATTCCTTTATTTTCTGCCGTGTAGTTTTCTATATCTTCTATTCCTCTCCCCCCCTCCCCCCATCATATGTCTACTGCGTGTAATGCACTTAGCTTTCCGCTCTTATTAACTCTTGCATGATGTTTTATCAGTAAAGTCTGTTTTGCTTATTGCCCTATCTTCCACCAACATTAAACTCTCGTCTGGTAAGTCTCATGTGATCCAGGGCTCTGGGTGACTTTTCTGCAACTCACCCCATTTCCTAAACCTTGGCAGTCCTTTTCCTTCATCCCTCTTCCTTTCCCTTCAACCCTTCTGCCGGAGGAAAGAGCTCCTGGCTCCAAAAGCTTACGTATTTCCTTAAATGTTATATGTGTTTTATCCTGCCGCTGCTTGGTGAATAGATTTTTTTACCTATCCAATTTACTTTATTTTTGAGTTCTCAGTCACTTGCATACATTTTAAAATCGTAATTTCAAGGAAAACAATGAGAAGTCACCTAGAGCATCTCATCGTCTGTCAGCACGCCCTACAAAAACAACTCGTCAAGTTCTGTTTACGGGCCTGAATGATCCTAGGCTCCAGACTACAGTCCAGAATCTAGGTAAGAGAAATATAAGGGGTGGAATGAAGGTGACCTGTTTACTACTTTTAATTAAAAGATAAGTTGTTATTTTTATGTTATTGTGAGCTTTAATGTATCTGTGAACATTCACTTTTCTGTAATGAAGAAAGAGGAAAAATTTGGCTATTTCTGTTTCAGGTGGGAAGATAATGGAGAAACCTGAAGATTGTAATGTCCTTGTGACTGATAAAGTACGCCGAACTTACAAATTTTTGTGTGTTATGGGGCAAGGGAAACCAATTGTGTCACCAGACTGGCTGCTCAAATCACAGAAAAGTGGCAGATTTTTAGGTTTGTAACTGATTTAAACTTTTACGCATCTTAAACATCGGAGCTCATTGTCATATTTGTCTTCTTCCTCTTTCTCTCTCTTCCGTGCCAAATATTTGCACTTCAGTAACCAGATGATTCTTATTATTCTTGTAGGAGAATGAAGTGTTTACTAGACTTAGATCATTTTAACAGTCCTAATGTTAATAGCAAAAGTCAGATTCATGTACTTCTTCTCCATAGACAAATACAAAATTTGTTGCGACTGAAGGTGCATTTAAAATTAGACTGTTGGTATGCAGTGCTCTGTGTCCCCACTGGGGCGAGTAGTGATCTCAGTTGTGGTGGGTACTGGGGAGAGGGAGAGGTAGCAGGATAGTGGTGGGAAAGATGCTGTAGTGGTGCTTGTGGAATAACACAGGGGCATGGCAGGTATAGGATGGTGGGCTGTTAGGTGCAGTGTTGGGAGAGTTTTGCTGGTCGGAGTGGGGGAAGTGGGGGGGGGGGGGGGGGGAAATTGAAAAAGAGGGAAATGACTGCAGGTAAGTGGAGGATAGATGGTGTGTGTGAGGCGGAAATGGGAACAGGGAAGGGGGAAGCAGGTGAAGAACAGAGACTAATGGAGGTTGAGGCCAGGGAAGATACAGGAATGGAGCATTTGTTCAGTGAGAGTTCCCATCTGCACATTTCAGAGAAGTTGGTGTTGATGGGAAGAATCCATATGGCACAGAAATATTTGTTTAGTACACATCGTTTCTCAAAATGTTTAGTACACATGATCATTCCTCAAAATATTTGTAATTAAAATTTTTACACTTTTGCATGCATCTAACCAATTCTGGAAACATGTTCAGTACATAAAAACATGGATTTGGTGGCATTCAGCATATTGCTAATGTGATGATAATCTATGTCCATGCATTACTTCAGTGACATAATGGAAAAAGAAGTCATTAGGTAATAAATTGGGTGATTACTTGCAATGAAGCATGGATTTTATGTTGCCTTTTTCCATTAAATGATCTATTGTTTTAAGTTCAACAATGGAAAATCCATTTGTCACAATTGTTTGAGGTGCTGTATGAAAGCTGGCATTGTCATGATGCAACATTTTCAGTTGTTTTTCTTGATTTCATTTATGATTTGTGTCAAACAAATTGTTGTGTGCCATTCAGCATTAACTTTTCTTCAAAACTCTTAAGCTACACTCCTGATATATGCGGTCTATCCAAACAAATAAGCAATCATTTTCATGAACAATTCAATTTTTGGTTTCAGTTCATCTTTGAACATTCAAACAGTTGATTGTTACTTAGTTTCCAGGTCATATGAATACACCCAAAGGATTCTGCATTCGTTGGCTTAATTTTATGAGAATTTCCGTACACCAGATGGCATGAACTGTTGTTAAAGCTTCAATTCAATTGTGTGGAATCTGTCAGCAAAAGTTCTTATACACAGCTAAATGTTCATGCAAAATCTATTGCGGTCATTGATTAATCGAAGTATCCTGCTATGTGGCGGTTTTTTTCAACTGCAACTGATTTTGGTCAAAGTTAACAGAATTCATCAAAGTTAATGGAAATCATTGCTTCTTTGAAGGTGATTGATGACTAAAATTTGCACAAAACAATTCAGAGGTATTGTCGTTTGCTTAGGTATACGAAAGACGTATGCATTGAAAACTTTCACATGAAATTTCAATTTTTTTAAAGTTTTGGTGTTAACGTTTCTACTTTAGTTTTATTAATTCTTCTGCATTTGACGTCTTAGGAAACTCAGTGAAACACCACATATCTGAATTTATCCTTATTTCGTAGTAGTATTATTATTACCTTTCTTTTAATGGTAAAGTATTTTTTATCATAAATTTGCTGGTTTATCTCAACATCATAATTAGAGAACAGCATACTGTTTCAGTGTTACTTATTTTCACTTGCAGAGTAAAACTTCATAATTATGAAATCAAAAAGGACTATCATTCAGTTATGAGATGCTCTTATGTTGATTGGTTTCTGTGAATAAAATTTGCATTCAGTAAATGTAATTGTTGTTAAATCGCAGAGAGATGAGTTAATTTATGTATTAGGCTATGTACAACACAAATATCAGTGTGAATGGATCACTTCCACTGCCAACCAACTATTAAGTGAGATTAAACATTTTCATTGTGTTAATTACAATTACAAAGCTTTTCATTTCAATGATTTTTTAAGTGCAATGAGGCTCTTAACAATGTGGATTCCATCTTCTCACTGCCGCTGGCCATCAGATAAAACATTGTGGTACCACCTGCAAAGTTCTACGATGTAACACAGGTGCTCACAGTCTAGATGAAAATCAAGTAAAAATTTTAGTTCAAGAATTAATTATTTGGAATATCCACAACATAATATTAAATATTTAAAAAGGGAGATGTATAACACAGGAAAAGAGAGAAAGAAAAGGATGGACACTGAGTTTAGTAATGCGTTCGAAAATAGTAACAAAGGAAAACAGCACTGGGTTGAGGAAATGCCATTAAGCAAAATCGAACAATGGAAAATCCAGAATGGAATAATAACAATTTTATGAAAAGGAGGAACTGCTACTCATTATATAGTGCAGATGTTGAGTCATTGACAGTCCTAACAAAAGGACTGCTAAACAAGTAAGCTTTCGGACAAAAGACCTTCTTCTGAATTGGACAACATATACATGCACATTTACACGTTTGGCCTTGGCAGCCAGAGGCAGTGGTCATGTGGGGGGGGGGGGGGGGGGCATGCACATGAGTTGTGTTTGCTGGAATGTGCGTGTGCATGTTGTCTGATTCAGAAGAAAGCCTTATGACCAAAAGCTTACTTGTTTAACTGTCTTTGTGTTGCGCCTGTCTGCGACTCAACATCTCCACTATATGGTGAGTAGCAATCTATCCTTTTCATAATGCTGTCATTAAAAAAGGAAATGGATAGGTTGAAGTTAGATATGGTGAGCATTAGTGAAGTTCAGCTGCAGGAGGATGAGGACTTCTGCTAAGGTAAATACAGGGTGATAAATACAAAATCAAATTGGAATAATGCAGCAGTATGTTTAATAATGAATAAAAAAATGTGAATGTGGGTAAGCTACTGGGACAGCACAGTGAATGCATTATTGTAGCCAAGGCAAACACAAAGCCAACACCCATCACAGTAGTACAAGTTTAGATACCATATCGCTCTACAGATGATGAAGAGATTGAAGAAATGTACAGTGAGATCAAAGAAATTATTCAGGTGGTTAAAGGAGATAAAAATTTAATTGTAATAGGGGACTGGAATTCGTCAATAGGAAAAGGAAGATAAGTAAACATTTTATGTGAATATGAACTGGGGAAAAGAAGGAAAGAGGGAGCTGGTTGTATACACGGAAGAGACTTGGAGACACCAAAAAGTTTCAGATTGATTGTGTAATCATAAGACAGAGATTTCATAACCCAATTTTAAGTTGTAAGACATTTTCAGTGATAGATGTGGACATTGACCACAGTTTACTGTTTATGAACTATAGATCAAAACTGAAGAAATTGCAAAAAGGTAGGAAATAAATGAGATGGAAACTGGATAGGTGGAAAGAACCAGAGGTTGTTGAGAGCTTCAGAGGGAGCGTTAGGCAAAGATTGACTAGAACAGGGGAAAGGAATACAGCAGTAGATGAATGGGTAGCTTTGAGAGATGAAATTGGGTAGGCAATACAGGATCAAATAAGTAAAAAGACAAAACCTAATAGAAATACTTGGTTAAAACAGCAGATATTGAATTTAACTGATGAAAGGAGAACATATAAAACTGCAGCATATGAAACAAACGAAAGGGAATACAAATGTCTAAAAAATGATATTGGTAGGAAATGCAAAATGGCTAAGTAGGAATTGCTAGGGACAGCTGTAAGGATTTGGGAGCATATTTCTCTAAGGGAAAGATGGATACTGCTTACAGGAAAATTAAAGAGGCCTTTGGAGAAAAGAGAAGTAGATGTATGAATATCCAGAGTTTAGATGGAAAACTAGTCCTAAGCAAAGAAGGGAAAACTGAGAGGTGGAAGGAGTATACAGAGGGGCTATACAAGGGAGGTGAATGTGAGGGCAATATTGCAGGTATGTAAGAGAATGTAGAGGAAGATGAGGTGGGGGATCGATACTGCAAGAAGAATTTGACAGAGCACTGAAAGACCTAAGTCGAAACAAGGCTCCTGGAGTAGACGACATTCCATCAGAACCTACTGACAGCCTTGGTAGAGACAGCAGTAACAAAGGTATTCCATTTGGTATGCGAGATGTAAGAGACAGGCGAAATACCCTCAGACATCAAGAAGAATGTAGTAAGTCCACTTCAAAAGAAAACAGGTGCTGATGCTGTGAATATTACCAAAATATTAATTTAATAAGCCATGTTTGCAAAATACTAACATGAATTCTACATAGAAGAATGGAAAAACTGGTAGAAACCGACCTCAGGGAAGACCAGCTTGGATTCCAGAGGAATGTAGGAACACGTGAGTCAATACCGACCCTACAACTTACCTTAGAAGATAGGTTAAGGAAAGGCAAACCTACTTTTATTGCATTTGCAGACTTAGATAAAGCTTTTGACAGTGTTGACTGGAACACTGTCTTTGAAATTTTGAAGGTAGCAGGGATAAAATACAGGGTATGAACGGCTATTTACAACTTGTACCGTAACTAGAGTTGCTTGGGCATGAAAGGGAGAGTGGTTGAGAAGGGAGTGAGGCAGGATGGTGGCCTATCACCAATGTTTTCAATCTGTACATTGAGCAAGCAGTAAAGGAAACAGAAGAAAAAATTGAAGCAGGAGTTGCAGTTCAGGGAGAAGAAATAAAAATTTTGAGGTTTGCCGATGACATTGTAATTCCATCAGAGTCAGCAAAGGACGTGGAAGGCAGTTGAATGGAATGGACAGTGTCTTGAAAGGTTGATGCATGATGAACATCAACAAAAGCAAAACAAAGATAAATTAAATCAGATGATGCTGTGGGGATTACATTAAGAAGCAAGGCACTTAAAGTAATAGATGGATTTTTCTCTTTGGGCAGTATAATAACTAATGATGGCCAAAGAAGAGTGGATATAAAATGTAGACTGACAAATGGCAAGGAAAGTGTTTCTGGAGAATAGAAATTTGTTAACATCGAATATAGATTTAAGCGTTGAGAAGTCTTTTTCTGAAAGTATTTGCATGGAGTGTAGCAGTGTATGGAAGTGAAACGTGGATGATAAACATTTTAGACAAGTAGAGAATAGAAGCTTTTGAAATGTGGTGGTACAGAAGAATGCTGAAGATTAGGTGGGAGGATCACATATCTTACAAGGAGGCCTTGAATAGAATAGGTGAGAAAGGAAATTTGTGGTACAACCTGATCAGAAGAAGGGATATGCAGTAGTTATTCAGAATGAAGATGGTTGCACAGAATAAAATAGCATGGAATGCTGCATCAAACCAGTCTTTGGACTGAAGACTACAACAACAGTAATATTACGGTTCTCAAAGCGATAAAAAAAATGGAACAGGAAAATGATACGTGAATAATTGGTTGCTTAACTGAATTGAGTGTAACAATGACTGTTGGAAATATTTAATAATCGTGGTTGTTCGCTGCAGAAGTCCTGAGGTGAAAACATATTCTTTTGTGATTATGATAAATTTCCTGTGACAATTCAGTTTTTTAACATTCTTCATTTATTGATAATAACTCTTTGTAATACACAAACTGAACTGATCCTGTACTACCACTGAACTGAGGCTGACTCACACACTGACTGAACAGCCTTGCTGTTGCAATTGTGATCACTCTTTGTAACTTTTTGACAGTCAACATATCATTTACGTCTTTGTTAAGACGTGCAGGATAAGTACAGTTCCTCACATAGGCACAACTCACACCCATGTTACCACTGTCTCCTGCCACTGTGGCTGGAGAATCACATAATTCATGTAATTTTCAAAAAAATACGTTAATTTTGAAAAAGAAATTAAAATTTCTGAAAGAATGATCATACTAATCACACTGCTAGAAAAAAAATTAGTACACATGAAAAGATGATGTCGATTTTTATTCGATAACGGCATACACCATCTGGGGGATAGTAGGTGTACTGGTAATGGATTCAGTGTTATTCACCAAGAGATGGTGTATTGGCATAGCTACAAGAGCACTCTCTGTGTCTACTTTTTCACAAGGAATGCTCACAGCCAGAAGGCTCAGTGCAGTGCAGATGTGTGAAGAAAGCAGGCACCATACCACGGAGATGCACTCTTGCTTCCAACAGCCTGTTGAGTGAGATTAAAAGGGGTCAAATTGTGGCCTTCTGAGTGGTGGGGTTCTAGGCGCTACAATCTAGAACCGCTCGACAGCTATGGTCGCAGGTTTGAATCCTGCCTTGGGCATGGATGTGTGTGATGTCCTGAGGTTAGTTATATTTAACTAGTTCTAAGTTACTGATGACCTCAGAAGTTAAGTCCCTTAGTGCTCAGAGCCATTTGAACCATTTTTGAGTGGTGGGGTGGTGCTTTCAGAGAACTATTGTGTGTTGGATGTGTTGTATCAGTTGTGTAACAATGCTGGTATCAGTGGTCATGTGAACATTGTCACACCCGTAGACAAGTTTCTGGACATCCACGCAGCACAGTCACCCGTCAGGATTGTTGTATTTTAAGGGAGCAGTGGCAGATCATACAGTTACCACAACTCAGATAAGCGGGCTTGTGAGCCTGGACATGTCAACACGAATTGTTGCGAACCAGTTATTAGCACTGGGGTTGTGTTCAAGCACACATATAGCCTGTCCTCCACTCACGCCACAGTATCGATGTGCAAGGCTTGACTGGTACCGTCAAAGAATCACTTGGAAGATGGAATGGCACACCATGGTCTTCAGTGATAAGTAGATTATGCCTGCACATAAGTGGTGGTCGTCTGCATGTACAACGAAGATCTGGTGAGCACTGTCTCATATAGAGTGCACTCGTCCAAGACACACTGATCCCACCCCAGGTCTTATAGTCTGAGGTGCGATAAGCTACAACTCTCTTTAGCCTTTTATGCTTCTGGAGGGGAGGATAACCAGCACTCTATACATACCGACTGTTGTTAGACTTGCTCTTTTGCCATTTTTGCAACAGGAAGGTGATGTGTTGTTCCAACAGAATAATGCCCACCCACATACTGCCAGTGACACTCAGTGTGTTCTGCAAGACGTGCAGCAGCTCCCCTGGACAGCACAATCTCCAGGTTTGTCTTCAATTGAGCACATGTCGGATATGATAGGACGAGAAGTGACTTGTGTCACTCATCAGCCAACAAGTCGTACAGAACTGTGTTAACAAGTTGAGCAGGTGTGGCATAACATATTCCAGGATGGTATTTGCCATTTGTGTGATCGATTGGATGCCAGTCAGTGCCGGCGTTGCTGCTCATGAAGGCTACACTGCATACAAATATGGGTGTTTCAGCATGGGCTGATACCTGGTACCCAGAACGACTTGTGCTACTGATCTGTAAAGGCAGTCACTCATGTGCTCCATATACTGTTGCAATAATAAATCCTGAGTGAATTGAAAACCTCTAAAAGTGTGTACTAATTTTTTTCTGGCAATGTAGTATTTAAATTCCTGTGGGTGACTGCTAAAGCCCAAAGTAAGAAAGAAAGAATCCTAAATTAAAATAAGCAAAGGTAAATGTGGAATGATGTGAAATTGTCAAAAAATGAAAATATTGTTGTAAAATCATCATTGTAAGTACACAGTGGAAAGCCAAGGATGGAATAACATCAATATTATGAAAAGGATAGATTGCTACTCACCATGTGCGGGAGGCATTGAGTCACAGTCAGTAATAACAATGAGACTGCTACACATTTACATCTACATTATTACTCTGCAATTCACAATTAAGTGCCTGACAGAGCTTTGAGTCAGAAGGCCTTCTTCCAAAATAGAACGAAATAGAGTGCCTGTGCCCCTCCCCCCCACCCCACCCCCAACACCACCTACACACACGCTGTGGCCAGAGACAGTAGTCATGCGTGTATGAATGTGTGTTTTACTACACTTACGAACCAGCCACTTGCTGTTCCATAAGTGGATTTCTCTTAATCTGCAGTGAAGTAGCACTTTGCTGGCCAGCTAGTGTTCTTATCAATGACTGAAGCTGAGATTGTTGCAACAGATACAGCTGTGACAGAAGTATAGTTAAATTAACTTTGTAGGGAAATTCCAGTGTTGAAAGCTCTACTTGATCGCCTCTGTAGCTGACTGGTTAGCACCTCTGCCTTCAGAGCAGAAAGAAATGGGTTTCATTCCTGGTACCTCCTCAGAATTTTTAAGAAGTAGGAAGGTCTTAATGGGGTCGACTCAGCTTCAAGAGACCTAATGAGGAGCTGCTTGAATAAGGAAGCAGCGGCACCATCCGAATTTACCTACTGTCAGTAATGACTGGAGGGGCTGGTGACATGCCGATCACATGTCCCACGATCTTAGATCATGCCTTGCCTTGTAGGCAGTATGTGGCGAGTCAGAACAAGTCTAGGACCCCCCCTCCCCCTCTCTCTCTCACTCCTCCCCCTCTCTCTCCCTCTCTCTCTCTCTCTCTCTCTCTCTCTCTCTCTCTCTCTCTCTCTCGCTCGCTCGCTGTGTGTGTGTGTGTGTGTGTGTGTGTGTGTGTGTGTGTGTGTGTTCAAAAATGCTCAAATCATATAGATATGTGTTTCCTCTTTTTTCTGAGAGCTACTTCAGTAAGGTAAATTAAAATTGAAATTGAACCAAGTTTATGCCCAGTGGCAGATGTCTTCACAAGCCACTCAAGCGTGTAACTTATGAATATTTGTTTGATGTGATGTAAAATTTCAAGCTTTAGTAGTGTTATGGCACCCATACCATGGAATTGCATGAAAGGGCCAGAGCTGGTCACAGCAAGTACAAGCTAGCTGTGTCAGGTATCTGCCTGTGAGCACACTTACCAGTAGGCAAAATTCTGGCAACAGTCTGCCACACACACATGCACAAGTTAGCAAAAAACAATGGCAGTGTGAGCTGAATGATGGCTCTCAACAGATGTGTTTTCTGGATTCCATTTCTGTGAGCCATGGATTGTGTGGAACAAGCTTAACATGAGCCCCCAACCAATGCTTACAGGCATTAATTGGACACCTTTTCATTTGCCAGTTTTGTTGCGTCTGTGGAGTACACAGTGGTCCATGGTTTGAGAAGAAAATTGTTCATTTTCTCTGGACACAAGACTGTTGTTTTCCTGTGACATGCGGTCAGGTGACATGCTCTTATCACTTAAAAGTGTATGCCCTCCAGGCTCAATGTTTGAGCAGAACTTGTGCTAATGTTAATTGTAGCAGTCACTGACCATATGCACAACAAAAAGATTTTCACCAAATAAGCTTTCAGCCAACAAAGCCCTTGTCAGAAATAGACAAAACACACACACACACACACACACACACACACACACACACACACACACCACGACCATAGAGTCTGGCAGCTGAAGCCAGACATTGAGCAGTATCAGCAGCACATTATGGGAAAGGCAACTGGGTGGGGACAAGGAGGAGGCTATGGTGGGGAGGGGGAGGGATAGCAGGGTAGGGGTGACGGATGGTAAAGTGCTGCTGGGCAGCATGCAGGGACAAAGTGGAAAGACGGTAGGGCAGGTAGGTGCAATCAGGTGCTTAGACAGAGGGTGGGGGAGAGATGGGAGCAGGGTAGTGGAAAAGGAGAAAAGTAAAAAGACTGAGTGTGTTGGTAGACTAGAGGGCTGTGTAGTGCTGGAATGGGAAAAGAGAAGGGACTAGACAGTTGCGGACAATGTCTAATGAAGGTTGAGGCCAGGAGGGTTACAGGAATGTGGGATATGTTGCTGGGAGAATTCCCAACTGTGCATTTCAGAAAAGCTGGTGTTGGTGGGAAGGATTCATATGGCACAGGCTGGCAAGCAGTTACTGAAATAAAGAATGTTTTGTTGGGTGGCGTGCTCAGCAACAGTGCAGTCCAGTTGTTTCTTGGCCGCAGTTTGTCAGTGGCCATTGATGTGGATAGATAGCGTGTTGGTTGCCATGCAGCACAGTGGCTGCAGGTTAGTTTGACATTCTATCCTGGATTTTCCATTGTTTGATTTAGTAACTTACATTTTATGTACAGTTATACACACAAACATGTATTTTGTGTTGTATTAGTTCACACTTTGTCAGACTTAGAGGTTTTTCCCCTCCCTCCGTGAGGTGATGGGTTAATGCAGTATTGTGTACCTTCAGTGGTGTATACTCATGAGGAAAAACAGTACTTTTATTCTTCATTGCTCTGAGACTAGGTTTAATGGAACCAAGCCTTATCAGCCATTATGAACAACAAGTCAACTGCACTTTGCGCAAATTTTGCTGTCGTAATGTCACACAATACCACACTGAATAACACATGGGCACTCAGATTGTTCATCTTGCTGATATCTCCCCCAAATCCAAATGTTCATGTTTTTTATCCAATCACTTGAGATGTTTACAATTTCTATTATATTGTGGATTACGCACAGGTGTCATCTAGTACATCATCATAAGTTTTGGTGACTGTGCTAATATGCTGTGGATGTTTCGGAGACTAGGCATCACTGATGCCCATATGATCACAAAGTAATACAGTGAAGCATTGGTAAGGTATATCAAGTAATGGAACAAAGTTCTTGTTTATGTTTTCAGCACTTCTTTTGTATCCCTGGTCATTTTTCCAGTCAGTATTCCCTTTTATTAATTTAAAGTAAGACAAAATTGTTCAAAAGTTTATTTTCAGTCATTTTTAGCAAAATATTTTATGTTAGGCTAGACCATGACTGTTATAAATATCAGTTGAAACTGTAATATAAAAAATGTGACTGATTACAGTAACCCAACAGATGATAAGAAATTTCTGTAGCTGTATAAAAATTGCTTATCAGTGAGATAATATAAAGTCATTTAGTAGAAAAAAAATCTTCTCACTAAGTGGCAGCAGAAGAACACACTTATAAAGGTATTGAAGTTTGCAGGCATTCGGAGCCAATGGCTCCTTCTTCTGACAGAAGCTTTGAAGAGGAAGGAAGAGGGGAGAAGGAAAGACTTTCCTTCTCATCTGCCTGTTAAGTCTACCCACACCCAGGGTTGTGGTTGACTCTATCCCTTTTCCTACCTCATGAATCCTTTTCCTTCACCCCTCTTTCTTCCCCTTCAATCCTTCTGCCAGAAGGAGCAGTCACTAGCTCCGAAAACTTGCAAACTTTAATACCAAATGAAACAATGGAAAATTCAGGATGGAATGTAACAATATTGTGAGAGGGAAAGTTGCCACTCACATATAGGGGAGATGCTGAGTTGCAGAGAGGCACAACTAAAAGATTTTCACACTTACTTTAATACCTTTATATGCGTGTTCTTCTGCCACTGTTAGGCGAGCAGATTTTTTTGTCTACCCAATTACAAAATATTTTCAAAAATTAATCATTTTCGTAGATAATATGAAGTGATTTTTGAGCATATTTACCTGTTATCATCAGTAGTGGGATAGAGAAACACAATAGTTAGCAGCGTCTTATTCTTGTTAATATATGACTTATCTCAATGAAGCTGTACTGTAATTTGTGTAAAGTGACCAGAATGTAATGGTAATTTCTGGCATTAATATTTGAGAGATTGTTAGTAGTTCAATTACAACTCATTATAATACGATATACAGATTTCCTGCTGTTCCACTACAGCAAATGTTTCATTTCAGATCCATGGGAATTTCTTCTTAATGATAAAGAAAATGAAACAAAGTTCAAATTCAGTTTAAAGAAATCATTGCTGCAGTGTGGCAAAGCAAAACTTCTCACCGGTTTTAATGTGGCAGTCACACCAAGTGTGAAACCACCACCACAGGAAATGAAAGGTAGTTGTGCTTGTTTCATCATATATGCACTGTTGTTTTGCAAACAGAGCATATGAATGTAGAGAAGTTCATTGATAATTGTAAGAACTGGAAATCTCTTTCACCAATGTTAATTTCAGTGACCTATTTCCTCAAACCACCAAAAATGAACATGACAGTTATGAAACAAATCAGATTTTCTGTGTTACTCTTCCCAGTTAAGCTTGCTGTAAGTAGAATCTTAATCTCAGTTTAAGAATAAAGAAAAAAATGTGTAGTAGAATATTTGGTTCTGTAATTACATCTTCTGATTGTTCTATAATTATTCAGCTGTTTTAAGAGTGAGGTTTTTTTAGCTACTATCACTGTTTTAATTTAGCGTGCAATCAAATTTGAAGACAATAAATGCCCTTTGGATAATTTCAGATAGCATCTCAGGAAGCTGAGCCAACTACATCATTAGGATTCATGTTTGCTATTGATGTGATACCCTTTCATCAGAGCTACTCAGTGCCACAAACTGTTCAATACCAAAAGCCTTGGTCATGTCCAAATGCCCACCCATAGTTTAGTTTCTGGGTAAGAGAAGAAAGCACATTGAAAACAAACCTGAATCTGAAAGTGAGGTGGTGAGTGTATAGTGAGGCAAAACACTTGCTAGCAAACAACCTCAGCAATATTCCACTCACACAAGACTTGCTCAGGTATTGGGGCTCTTCTTGAAGTAATCATCTGAATAGGTTACCTGTAGAAAATTGTGAAGCCAGAAATGACTTTCTCAGTTCAAATCATCCCATTCCCAGTGGGGGATTATGCCACTAACAGGTTCAAACATGGGAGACTTGGGGGAGAACTCCCTTTAAAAAAGTTTCATGGATGACAAACCATAACAAAACACTGACACTATATAATAATTTGTTGTGAAGAAGAGAGAGAGAGAGAGAGAGAGAGAGAGAGAGAGAGAGAGAGAGAGAGAACGATTTAGCGGAAATTGCTAATCCTGATATAACAAGTAAAAGAATAAAAGAATATGCAGGATATGCATGACAGCATATTAATAGAATAGGAAAGGATGGGCGTTATTTGGATAAATTTCTATCTAGGCAATTATTCAAAACATTTTATGTGTGGGGGGGGGGGGGGGGAGGAGATTATTCCTTTCTATGAATAAAAATAATTATTTATTGTTTATTATTCATAATTTAATAAATTACATAGCATACCACCAAATTCCCCTCCTCCTCCTCCTCCTCCTCCTCCTCCAGCCTTCACACTCTCGCATATAACCATTGTTTGTTCCTATAGCTCAACAGCCTGTGCAGTTAAACTGCCGATGCGGACCAATTCAGCTGACTCTGCACTTGTCAGTATTGAATATAAATAACCTATATACAGCTCACACAGGAAGCTATGAAGTTTTAACACAGGTTATAAGTGTTCAGTATGCACATCTACTATTGCATGGAAAACATTTAATAAGAATAGCTTTGCTCATCTTTTTCACAGTTGTAGTACATGCTCAGACGTAACAGATGATGTTGTAGTATGATACTCTTTTTGAGCATCTTTGAAAAATCAAGGTTCGGAGTTTTGCGATCCTGTTAAGTATTGTATGAAAGCTCCGACTGTCTAGCAGCAATGTAAGCACAACGGACATAAATTGGCAAACCAGAAATCAGCACGTACTGGGTTAGTCACATTCTCACCAGCCCTCCTGCTCCCAACCTTCCATCAAATACTGTATCACTACAGCAAATCGTGTTTCTTTGAAAAAGAATGATGATGATAATCTATATAAATAAAAATGTAATGTTCATTTGTTCAAATCTTGTGTCTCTGAATGTTCTTCACTGATCGCTTGCAGTTCTTCACTGATTGCTTTGAAATTTTGACACAGTGTTGCATGCTAATATGCACATGCTTTTATATACCTATTGTAGTGCCATCTTTTGAACATAACAGTGACATATTGCTCATGCCGGACAGCAGGCTTTGTGACAGTTGTGGTTTCATTGTCTTCCTCTGTCATTTTTAACTACAATAACAAGGCACTTAAATATATATCCTTTCTCCTTATACATAATTTTAAACAAAAAGTGTATACACAAATATGTGCTGTTTTGTTTCCTTCATTACAGTTGGTTTCAACACATAACAGGGAAGTTTTATTTATGGAGTATTATTAGAATATTACCGCAGAATCTGAATTGTCCAATACTTTGTAATCCTACTCGTTGCCAAATAACAATATGCAAAATACTATCATTGAAGCTACTATACTCGCAGATCCAGCAACAGGAGAGGTCTCTTATACCCCATATTCCAATAGTTCCAATCGATTTACTCATCCATTTTAAGAGTTCCAATCGATTTACTCATCCATTTTAAGAGATTTCAGTTCCCAATTGAGGTCTTGTTTGCAGTAACAATAAACAACGCTCAAGGTTAGAGAGAGAGAGAGAGAGAGAGAGAGAGAGAGAGAGAGAGAGAGGGAGAGAGGGAGAGAGGGAGGGGATGAGGGGATGGGCAGAGGAGATGGACAGAGTGGGGAGGAGTAGTATATGGACAAAGAGAGGGAAGGGAGTTGATGGACAGAGAGAGGGGGGAGAAGAAGATTAGGACATATATCCAGTTCCCATACATATTTAACAATTCCAAAGCATTGACGGATTTGCATAGGGGGAGGAGGAGATGGACAGAGAAAGTAGGGAGGAGGTGATGGACAAAGAAGGGAAGGAGAGATAGGGCACATATCCGATTTCCATACATATTTACCAGTTGCAAAGCATCGCCGGGTTTGCTAGTAATATGATAATAACAGTGTTGATTTGTGGTGAGCTACAATCAAGGTATATTAAGAAATTGTGATGAAACAAACAATTTATTACCCACACATTCATGTGTATACCACAAATACAGTGTAGATTATTTATGTGCAGCCACAGAACAAAGTTAAAGTTCATAAAACCTTAATGAGCTATCGTCAGTATGAGCAAAGCAAACTTGATGGTGGAAGAATAATTCCAAAAAAGTATGTAAGTCCTCACACAGCTGTTATCAGCACAGTAATTAATAGTCCAATACAGTAGAGAGCAGCCAGGCTCCAGTAGTGCATCACGAAGATGATCTCACAGTCTTTCGGTCAGTGAACTGTATGCCAGTGGTGCTACTGGCAGGCAGGAGCAGGGGGGGTCACCAGGAGTGCCACCTGCGTAAATGTAGATCCTGCGTTGCCATGCCCCACAACCTCTTTGGCTCAGCATCATCAATGTCTACTGTCATGGAATGGTTATCTGGGTGAGATACAAGAATTATTGATCTGACAACAAGTTACAGAACTGTTTCATACACAAAAATATCATTGTAGAAATTTACCCCAATTCTCCCATTGTAGAAGCTATGGTATTATTGACACCTCTCAGCTGTTACAAAAGTGTGATCAGCAATGCATACCTCCTGGATCAAGGATTTGAAGGGAACTGTCTCAGAAAAAAAAGCAAAATAATTTTCATTTGCTTTGGAAATTATTGACCTCCTGTTCTTAGGGACTGGCTAGGCAAACATGTAGACAGTAAATAGCTGTGGACATGTTACAAGTGTATAGCACCTGAATTTACCTGAAGATAAATAAAAAAAAAATAAAAATATTTCAGGCATATTGAAGTGTGGGATTGGAGCCCACGTTGTTTCTGGCAGTGAAACATAAAGCATATGCATCATAGTGTATTGTGAATGAATATTTATTCTAGTTATAACACAGACCTTCAGACATTGTTTGTTGTTAATCTTATCCAATATGGACATTTTAGAACCCGTGACTGTTAATTGAATGTAAATACATAACACTGAAAACCAGTCACTTTTTTGAATAGTTATTTATTGTTCCATGAAACTGGTTTTTTGAACCTTTTCAGGTTCATCCTCAGATGGTTTTCTGGAAGTTACATTACTATTTCTAGCATAATGCTGAGGTTGCTGGCTCTGTGACAAGAAGATGGAACCTTTAATATATCGCCATGACTATTGTTTTTTTTTGCCAAAATAGATGCAAAATTTAAATTTTTACTTACTGTGGCAGTATGGGCACCTTTTTTCGTTTGTGTCCATCTTTCTGCTTCCATTTTTGATAGCCAGTTGGTACATCACTTTGCACACTTGTACACAATCTGTATTCATGTACACTGTGACAGTGAAACTTTGCCAGAATCCAGCATGTGCTACACAACTGTTGCTTGTAACAAAGATCTTGACAAAAAGATATGGTGTAGGCCTATTTTGCTCAGAGATGTAACTTGTTCTTGCTTACATGTGTTAAAGTCGATATAAGGACAAATATTTTAATCAGACTGGTGTTAACATGAGAGCGCAAAATCATATGAACAAATAAATGAATTACTACAAGAACAAACTTCAAGTGATCTGATGTCTTATTTCTATTCATATATTAATGTATAATAAAGTCAATTTATGAGCAAATATTGTAATCAAGATTGGCGTTAACATGAATGTCCAGGTATAAAATAATACGTAATTGACATAGTCTAGAAAGATCCTGAATACATGAGCAACAAGTGTATGGCTTAGTTCAAAAACATTAATTTCAAATTTTCAGAAAGCCAACACCAGTTTGTTCATACATAAGTCCTCTTTCCATCCAGACCAACATAAAAAAGCATTCTTCAGAACAATGATTAATCACGTGCTTAAAATCCTAATGCACACAAGTTAAAGAAAAAATGAAACAGAAATTTAATCAATTGCCCCCAGCAGTGGGTACAATCCTGCAATAATAGATAAACTAATCCATACAGCAAAATCAAATCAACCAACTGCTGAACAACCACCCACAAACAAGAAGACCACATTTATAAGCATGCCTTCCCTAGTTGAAGATTTATCACTGAATTGTCAGCCTCTTCAAGACATACAACATAAAAATAAGCTTCTTCACCAACAACAAAATACAAAATAAAATCTTACACAACACCAAAACCGCTATACAACAGTATCAAAAGTGAGGTGTGTACAAGCTCATTTGCAACTGATGTCCAAGCTTCTACATTAGACAAACTGGCAGAAGCTTCACGGTAAGATTTACAGAACACATAGATGCGCCGGCCGTTGTGGCCGAGCGGTTCTAGGCGCTTCAGTTCAGAACCGCAAGACCGCTACAGTCACATGTTCGAATCCTGCCTCGGGCATGGATGTGTGTGATGTCCTTAGCTTAGTTAGATTTAGGTAGTTCTAAGTTCTAGGGGATTGATGACTTCAGATGTTAAGTCCCATAGTGCTCAGACCCATTAGAACCACATAGATGCACTCCATCCTAACAACCTCAACAAATCCATCTTTGCCTCACATCTTGCCCAACAGAATCTTTCTGCAAACAACATATAACAAAATCTCCAAATACTCCATTCTGTCAACAGAGGCAGGTTACTTGGTCTTCTTGAAGAAATTGAAATATTTACCTACAAAAATACAGCAGCTGACTACTTACTCAGTGACCAGACTAAACACAGAAACAAATTTTTCCTTCAGAACTTCAAAGAATTACTAGTTCATAACAAGTAACCACTCAACCAACCCTACACTGCTTCCACCCCCCTCCCCCCCCACCAAACCCCCCCACCCCCCACCCCACCACCCCCAAAAACCCTCTCCTTACATTCTAACTACACTGATGTCAATGTAAGTATCCAACCGCACAATAAAACCTGCACTGTGTTTCTAAATGGTAAAGCCCATTACTGTTAACATTAATCAGTACTTTTATATGTATTACCTGTAACTGAAACAAACAGTATATGCCTTTACTGATATTCCAGATCACATTAATATGAGAATAGAAATAAGTCAACAGTTCATTTGATATTTTCTTCTTGATTTTAAATGTAAAGTGTATGGCCTTACAAACAGCTTTAGTTCATTACAAACACTATAACTTTTATACTTACCTTTAGCTAAAATAGACTGACTCTACCCTTAGTAACATACCAGATCTTGTTACTGCAAGAATAGAAATAAGACAGCAGTTCATTTGAAGGTTTGTTATTGTTTTAAGTTTAAATATAAAGGTCATGGTCATACAAACAGCTGTACCTCATTACAAATACTATAACTCTGTATTATTTTATTCCTGTACGTTCATGTTAATGTCAATCTCGATTATAATATTTGCTCATAAATTGACTGTATTATACATTAATATAAGACATCAAATCACTTGAAGTTTGTTCTTGTAGTAATTCATTTATTTATTTATATTATTTTGTGCTCTCATGTTAACACCAGTCTTATTAAAATATTTGTCCTTATATCGACTTTAACACATGTAAACAAGAACAAGTTACATCTCTGAGCAAAATAGGCCTACACCATATCTTTTTGTCAAGATCTTTGTTACAAGCAACAGTTGTGGAGCACATGCCAGATGCTGGCCAAGTTTTGCTGTCACAGTGTAAATGAATACAGATTGCGTACAAGTGTCTAAAGTGATGTACCAACTGGCTATCAAAAATGGAATCAGAAAGATGGACACAAACGAAAAAAGGTGCCCATACTGCCACAGTAAGTAAAAAATTTAAATTTTGCATCCATTTCAACAAAAAAAAAACAATAGTCATGGCGATACATTAAAGGTTCCATCTTCTTGTAACAGAGCCAGCAACCAGCATTATGCTAGAAATACTAATGTAACTTCCAGGTTCGATAACTTGTTCCTGGAACAATAAATAACTATTCAAAAAAAGTGACTGGGTTGCAGTTTTATGTATTTACATTTGTTTTTTTAGTTTTTCAAAAATCACGTAACTGTGGTCCAGATAATCTGCGATCTGGATGATCTGCATCCGGATAATTTGGGAGCTAACTGTATCTGAATTAGTGTCACTAGGGTATCTGCCAGAATAAAGGTATCAGTTGCAGAATATGGGAGAAACAAAAAAGAAAATATGGAGTGTCAACAGTTGTGTGTGTCAATGAAGACAGACTGCTGCTGGTGTCAGGAAACAAACGTGTTAATAAAAGGTACTACACAGCTGTTGTTGACCCATCATGCTGGAGTCTTGACAAGGAATATAAACAACTAAAGAGGCTATGGTAGATTTTTCTTTTTACTGTGAAAAAAAATGAAGGCTAATGCTGAAAAAGTACCGCATGTCACATCAAGCTTGTGGGAGCAAAGGATAAAAAGTGAAAACTGCGTTATCCCATAAATACATTATCTCATACTGCACAGAAGCTGTAAAACCTAGAGCTTTAGATGCAGACTTCTCTCTCTCTCTCTCTCTCCTCTCTCTCTCTCTCTCTCTTCTCCTCTCCCTCTCTCCCTCCCTCCCTCCTCTCCCTCCCTCCCTCCCTCCCTCTCCCTTTCTCTTCCCCCCCCCCTCCCCCTCTATCTTGTGTGTGTGTGTTTTTGATTTTTACCAAGGGATTTTTGTAACCATATTTACACCTAAGCATATGCAATAATTTTAAAACCAGTTGTTCTTCTTGCTGCACATACTAGAGATCTGCATTGTTACCAAATATTTCAGGTATAGTTGAAAGTTGTGGAGGTACATTTATAGAAGCCATGAAGAAACTTCCAGCAAATTCTTTCATAGTATCTTGCAGTGGAAGACAAGCATATGTGGCCAAAATTAAAGAAGCTTGGGTCACCTGTTCGTTGGAGCTGAAACTTTACTCTTGGGAGTTTTGCAACAGAAGTTAAATTTGAATACTTACCTTCTCATATGAGCACTACTTGGTAACTTGTGCGTACACCTATGTAGTACTTTTATATTGTATTTTTCTCTGTACTCTTACTGATGTATTTTGTTAACAAGTAATGATTTGAATATCATATGTGGGATGTCATTCAGTGCAGCTCGTTTTTATATTTTTTCTTATAAGCTGACAATGTTCATTGTTATGTACACATATTTTTTATGTGTAAAATAGAAAGCTTTATAGGAATGCAAGTTTTCATGGTGATATACATTGATAAAACTCTCTCATGCTTCCAGTCACATCAGGTTGTTTAGATACCACAAGCTTTTGACCTAGTACTTCTCAGCCATTGTCAAGTGGTTGCTATAAAGGATGGCAGCAGCAGCCACATGACATTATGATGCTGCTGGCTGTGATGTCACTAGTGCCTAGTCCAGTGCCATGTAACACAATGTTTTTGATTGCAAGACAGCCTATGGCCGGGTTCCAAGACTTGCTTAACTTCAATCTCTATTGAGGGTATTTTAGAAATTTTTTTTCTCACTCGCGTCTTTTATGATGTCGTACCAGAAACCGTGTGTCTGTATAATGATAAGACAAATGGTTTCTGGTTCAGCCTCATGAAAGAAGTGACTGAGATAAAAATGTCTGAAAACACCTCAATAAAGATGGTAGTCTGCAGTTAAGCTTAGCTTGGAAACAGACTGTTAGAAGACTGAAAGCATTTGTGGCAGTCTTGCAACTGAAACTTTACCTTATACAGCACTGAAATGAAATGGCGCCAATAACATCACAGGCAGTAGTGCCACTATATCTGGAAGCTCGATAGAATTTTATCAATATAAAGCTTTGTAAATCAAGTAACAGAAGCAGCCACAAGGCATGTTTATGTACATATTTGCTTTTGTAGTGAGATACAAAAACATCACATTTCTTTGAAATCTTGTAGCTTCCCCATTTGTACAATGAGAAAGATATATTTTTGTAATACATATTTATCTTATGCATCTGTGTTTTATTACTAACAAAAATGTTATTGCATTCTTCTTTACAATTAGCAATTGCTCTCATTCTGAGATCAAGTGAAGATAATCAGCTTCAGGTTGGGATTACTTTAAAATCCGTTGGCAGGCAGTAGAAGTTTCACTCTGTGTCCCAGTTGAAAATCCCCAGTTTTATGCATGCAGATCATTAGATAAAGTAGTTTTGTTGCAATCCCAGGAGGAAAAAAAAGTCTCATATGACATGTTGAGTGTCTTTTATACGGGGCTCGTGGTAAGTTTTGTCTTATTTACACCAATCTGTTCCACTCTCTTACCACACAATGCAGCCTTTGTTTAACTTGCACTCTACAAACGGGGAGTGTCTCTTATACTTTTTTGATGTGGATGTAACTAGACCAATGTAGAAGTGCAAAAAATGAGAAAAAAGGAGAAAAACTGAAATTAAGCTTCTGTATCATTGTGAATAATTAATATCCTGTGAAGGCAGTCACATACAGCCATCAAAAAAGCATTAAAGTAGGTCTGGAAGAGAGAAATTTTAGACAATACTAGGAAAAGAGTGATATTGAAGTTTGAAAAATGCTGCAATGTTTTGATTTGTCATGTTTCTTAATGCACCACACATCATTGATCTCCATGTGAATGGTTGCCTTTCCTTATTCTTGCTTTTCAGCATGATGAAAAGAATATCAAAAGCTCCTAATTTGCATTTGTAACCATAAGTAAATAATGAGGCAAGTGCCAAAAAAATGAAAACTTGAGTTGTTGGTGAAATTCCACTGTAAATGCCAAAGCCAACAATTTATGCTCTGATACAAGTGCCAGAACATCAGGAAACCATTTACAGCTGACACAAGATGGCATTAAGGTCTAACTCCAACATCAGTGTTAAAATAACCAGTCATGCGCCAACTCTCTGTCCTCTGTTAGCGTCTTGCGCCTTGCTCTTGTGTGAATTGCTTATGACTGAAGTAGGTCTGTGGTTTGTTTGCAACAATAGAGCATTGCTGAAGTAATTATTACAGATACATAATATACAGTATTGCAAAATAGAAAGGAAAACTGGACCAAAATGGAGGAAGAGAGGTGAAGGTAGTGCTCAAAGTGAAAGGAAGAAACTACACAGTGAAGAAAAGGAATATACTCGAAAAGACAATATTGTGGGTCCAACTAAAGAGGCTCCCAAGCACAAGGTAGGTCTTGACTGTTGTTTGAACATTTATTGTAAGGCTTTGAATCTACATAAGTAATGTTAAGTATTTTAATGCATTTAATTTATTATTGATACTAATTTCATATTGGCAAAAATTATTGTTCTGATTATGAGGTTATAGTCAACAACTTTCATGGAATTATTTACTCACTTGCAAAGTCCTAGGTATGGTGGTTTAAAAATGTTATTATATATACTGTTTCACTCTTTCAGGTTTTCTGTAAATGTCAATTTAAATGCAGACGGCTTTCATAAGACCAGAAACTTAAGTTTTTTAATAATTTCTACTCACTAAAAGATATAGTGACGCAAAATACCTATGCAATGTGTGATGTATGTGTTTGCAAAGTGAAGAGGTGAAGATCAGAAATAAATGATAGTAATGAAACTGCTCAGCTGTGTACTGAGTAAGGAGCTGAATAACAGGTAAAATCTAAGAAACAAAGAAATAACTGTATAACTATATGCTACACATTGCCTAATGGTGAGGGATATGTAATAAGAGAATGTAAAGGGACACTTTGTGAGGTTCCTGGTTTGACCAAAAGCAGAGTGGTGAGATCCGTCTGTGAAGTAAAGCAAGGAAATAAGGAAAAACCCACTGGAATTATGCAGAAGAAGATTAAAAGCTGGTTGTTGTTCATATTAATGCCATACCAAGGCAAGAACCCTGCTATTCGAGAGAAAGTATCACCTGACAAAGAATATTTATGTGAAGACCTAATTGTTTTTCGTTTATTCAAGGAATTTCAAAAGCAATGTGATGACACTAAAATCATGGACTATTCCTGTGCTAAAGTCTTTAAAGACATATTTCCCAAACTAAAATTTCATCGTTTGTCATGCGGCACATGATTTAAATGTAATCTTGAAGCCATTGATGTGTAATCCCAATAATAAAGACAATAAGCTGCATCTATAACTCCATCACCAAAAGCAAAGAAAGCTATGGATTCCATGAAAGTTGAAACAATCAAGGGTCAAGGTCCTGTCTTGGAAGTATGTACAGCAGCAATGTATTTACAAAAAGTGATATCTCTTCCTTAGTTAAGGTACAGTGCAATGTACTATTTACGGCAGCTCCAAATTCTCTGGTACGAGCCGTATTTGTTAGGAATGGGAATGGAATTGTTTCTTGTGGCATAAAGCCTTGACATCAAAACTTTACTTCTAAAAGAAACTGGTAATGTGGAGTGACAACTGCTGTGGGCAGAATAAAAACAAGATAATGATTTTTCTCTGGGTCTACGTAACAAGAAAGGGCTACTTTACCAAAACAGAACACAAGTTTTTTTGTGGAAGACGCACTTTTATGTCTTGCGATCGTGATTTTACTAACTGTGTTGAGGTTCCAAAAGATTTAGTTTGCCTCATGATTGAAGCTATGCACATTGTTAATAGTGATTGTTATGAATTTCACCAATGTGTAGTTTAAGAGGCACAGTGGACTAAACTGACTGCTGAATGGCTAGGCATACTGCAAGTTTGGTCATCTCCTAATGCGATTGAAAGAGTTCGAAAAACATTGCATCTTGAAGAGAATTGTGAAGCCTTCTGATCTTCAATACATGCACCTGGAAACACTATACTATGAATCTAAGTTGTATGAAAAAAAGAGTAGGGATTTAGCTAAAATGATTCAATGTGTGAAAGACGAGAATAAGTGGTTTTATGAGAACCTTGTGAAGTGAGTGAAAATGGGCACTATGGCACTTCCATCGTTATGTGTTTAAGCCCATTGTATATAGAACATATAATTTTCTTCAAATTTTGTATCATTTTGTTCTTAAACCTACTAAGCTAGAATAAAAAATACATATAGTTTTTGTGTTCGGGTTGTGATCCCTAACTTTTATAATGCTTTTGTGTAAGTGCTATATACATTTTGTTGATAGTCTCTAAATCAGTTTTTTGGCACTTGATTTATTATTTATTTATGTGCCACATTTTATATGTCAATGGTGAAAACCAAAAGAACGAGCCCAGTGCTAAACTAAATACCTTTCTGCCTGCAACTAAGTCACTGGACAAAATATTAGTTACCACCCCTGAGGGGGAACAGTGGTTGCTTTAAAGCACTGTGGATGGTGCAGAAAGCATACCAGGTGTTCAGGTGAACCTCCCCAGATCTGTATGTGGCAGTTGGTTGTATGGAATGAGTCACAATAAGATTTTAGACATGACAGGATGCAAGGCACTTTCATATTTGGACTTACCAGACACTGTATTGCACCTCAATTTGCCGTCTAGACTATTCAAACTTGATCCCATAGAAAATTTCTGTGAGTATTTGGAATAGCAGGTGAGACATAGCAATCAACATCCTCACAAACTGGTAGCTCTGTGAGACCTAATCACCAATAAGTGACTTAAGTTGCATTTTGCATACCAGAAGAAAATTGTGGACACTCTTCCTGGTCAAATTGAGGCCGTTGTCAAGGACTGAGATATTGTTGCACAGTATTAACATGATGTTTACAGGTCGAGGGGGGGGGGGGGGGGGGGTTATTTTTTTTGTCAAGTGTGCTTCTGTTTCACAATTGTAACTCTTACCATTTCTTCTGCAAACAGTTAATTGACATACATTTTTTCTTAGAGTTTGGTCATAATCATATTAACACTTTGCCATCTGCATGTCTCGTACAAATATATTTGCTTGGCGCCAGCAGCGCAAATTCGGATTGCTTGACTTGTTGCCGGCCGTTCTTGACTTTATCAGGATATTATAAACTGTTAAGTTTTACTAATCTCATTGTTAGTTTTCATAAGTTCTCAACCCTCTTCCCCTACTTTCTCGAAATGTCGAAGATATACGTACATAAATATATACAAAATTGGTTTGTTTTGTTTATTTGTTTTGTCTTTGGTACTTAGTATTTTCTCTTTCATATGGTATGCAGCAAAACAATCTCCAAGGTGTAATGCAACTCCACAAGACTTACACATCAAGTTTGGTTGTTCTTCTTTTTTTGTTTTTGGAACGTACATTGCAGTTTCTTCGTTTTAGTTGATTCGTTTTGGAAATAAGTATTGGTTGGTGTTGGTTTATGTGACTGGAAAGTCTGTCAACCAGAACATGATGAGATGTTCTCGTTGTAGTTGCAACCTCCAAGTTTTGCTCAGAAGCAGGTACGCGGTCTTTTATCCATGAATCAGACACTTTCAGTAAAAAATTGTGAAACCTGAGACTCTTGTGTTCTGTGTTGAAATATTGACATTTTAAATAATGCGCAATGATAGAGGTACATGCAAATCTTTTTTGAGCATTTTTTCGTTTTCTGTACACAGGGTAACAACTCAAACATTGGTCTGCCCGATCCACTCCATGTATTTGTTGTAGTGTAATATGCTTTCAGGTTTTTTTATTGTGAGTATTTTTATTTATTTATTTATTTTTTTAACATCAAGCAAAATACATGTGTGTGTGTGTGTGTGTGTGTGTGTGTGTGTGTGTGTGTGTGTGTGTGTGTGCGCATTCATGTGAAAATGGGGGGGATTTACAGTAAGCCCTCAAAACAGACATAATTAGAGGACAAATCTGGAGGATGAGAATCACAGGAATATAAGATAGCTTAGAGGCAGAGTTCCATTCAGAATCTTCATATAGTATAGCTGGCTGCCCACCCACCTGGTGCATGTCTGATGTGTGTGTTGAAAAAAGTTAAATAACTTTATTATGAAAAGGAAAGTTGCTAGTCACCATACAGTGGAGATGCTGAGTCGCAGTTAGGCACAACAAAAAGACTGTCAGAATATAAGCTTATATTGTGACAGTCTTTTCGTTGTGCCTATTTGCAACTCAGCATCTCTGCTATATAGTGAGTAGCTACTTTCCTTTTCATAATATTGTCACATTTCATCCTGGATTTTCCATTGTTTGAGTTAAATAACTTTTTTTTTATTTTGCATGCAGTAACAAAAATTTATTTCTCAGTGTAATCTCCAAAGCACACTATTAATTTGTTTCTGGGAGGTTCTTGTTTCATTTGTATCCTTCAGAAAAAGAAATTTGTTTGCAGTGCTATGCAGTAGTTGTTTAGAACACAGATAATGCTTTCATTCAACAAAAAATTCTTCTTACCAAGTAATTCCTTTAGATTAAGAAACAGAAAATGTCATCTGGTGCCAAATCTGGGGAATAGGAACAGTGTAAAACTATTAAAGCCCAGCTTTTGCAGTTTTGCCATCATTCGCTGATGTTTGAGCAAGGACATTCTGCCCTCTAATGATGGTCATTTCCGTTTCAGCTTGCTACGCAAACTAAAACCCATTACTTATCCTACATATAAAATTGTTTTTACTATTTTCTGTGAATTTCAGTTTCGCCATTCTATTGCTTGATTGCTGTTATGTCTGGTGTGTAGTGGTGCATACACTATGCACCTACAGTCACACAAGTATGCCAGCAGTCCTGTGGGTTAAACTACAACTTTCCTAAACACTTTGAAACATCAATTTTTGAGAATTGTTAGTGTGCAATCAACAAATATACGACCCACTGTGCACATTTTCTTCATATTCCGAATTTCATTTGTAATATTATGCATCTGCTCACGAGAGATCCCTAACAATTTAACAGTTTCACAGAATGTAATTTGATAGGCTTCTCTCACAATGGCATGAATTTGATCAACCAATTCTTTAAAGGAAACTCGGTTTCATGACAGGAACGTAAAATGTATAGTGCACTTATAATTGTGTATGTCACTGATCAAATGATAAACATTTTGTGTGGTGGTGTAGAATCCAACCTTCTACTATTTAGTTTGTACCTATACCTGTACCTGTGGTCAACGTTTTCAAATAAAGATCACTACACCATCAGTTTCTGCTGAATAAATGACTCCAGTATTTAAGAGATGTGCTCAAGAAGTAACGGGAATTTTTTAATTTTAAGGACTTTATAAATCCAATTTTAAGCATTTTAAATATTTAGTTTGTTGTTGACAGTCGAAAAGTTTATAAATGTTTTCAAGTGCTCAGGACTTTTTACTTTAAAAAAAGATGGATCAAAGAATTTGCATTAAATTTTGCTTGGAAAATGGAATGAAGTGCAGCACCGCATTCAGAAGGTTGACTGTCAGTTTTGGTGAATCTGCTATGAGAAAGACAAGTTTACAAGTGGTATAAACATTTCAAAGAGGGTTGAGAAGACGTTAAAGGCGATGACCACATTGGGTGCCTTAGCACATCAATTAATGATGACAATGTGGAAGACAAAAAGAAAATGATTCTGGAAAATCGCCAGATTGCCATTGGAGAGGTTTCTCACGACATTTGGCTCACGCCAAGCAATTTTTTTTTTTTTTTTTAATGTTTTGGGCTTCAAATATATAGCGCAAAGTTTGTTCTGAAATTGCTGAATTTCGACCAAAAAAGGTGTCACGTAGACATAGCTCAGGAACTGCTGAATGAAGCCAACAAGGATCTAGAACTACTGGAGAAGGTTATACCAGATGCCAAAACATGGGTATATGGATGTGATGTCGAAACAAAGGCACCGTTATCCCAGTGGAAATTGCTGGAAAAGCCAAGACAGACAAAAATTCAACAAGTTTGATCACATATGGACGGTCCTTCTCACCGTTTTCTTCGACTACTATGAGTTAGTGCATCATGAGTTCCTTCATGATGGTCATACGGTCAATAAGGAATACTACATGGTAGGTATGTGCCATTTGCATGAAGCGATCTGAAGAAAATAACCAAAATTGTGGCAAAACCACTCATGGAAATTGCATCATGATAATGCTCCTTCACACCTCAATGCATGTTTGTGATTTTTTGACAGAAAAACAAAACATTTGATTTCTCAGCCACTGTATTCACCAGATGTGGGTCCCTGCAACTTCTCTCTATTCCTGAGGATGAAGAGAACCATGGAAGAACATCATTTTGCAGTCATTGGTGAGGTAAATACAGAATCACTGAAGGAGTACTGAACACCATAATGAAAAGTGGGTTCTAGAAATGATTCCAAGATTGGAAGAAGCGCTGGCACAAGCGTTTTATATCTGACGTCTGAGGGGGACTATTTTGAAGGGGACAAAGTTGATATTATGAACAAATAAAGATTCCTTAAGGAAAACAAAAATTCCCATTACTTTTTGATCACACTTCATATAGCTACCAATAAATAACTGTGTGTTAAACGTGTTTGCAAGTTTAAATGAAAGCATTCCAAGAATTATGTTGAAGTAAATTTCACAATGTGATATAGAAACTTGCTGGACCTTTCAGTCCACTCTTATTCATGGATTTCTCAATTCACTGTCATACATTGCAGATAAAATCTAACCATACTAAATGAAACTTCTGTAAGTTTGTTAGAATTGGTATCTGGTGATGGAGAAAAGTATCTTCAATAACTGACTTCGCTCTATGCTCCTCTAATCTGGCACAGACATGTGTTTCAGGGACCATTTTTTGATTTGCTAGGTGTTGGAGAAAGTATAGAATTTAAAGCCAATGAATAGATGTTCAGTATAGTGAGAAGAACAGTTGCTACTCACAACATAGTGGAGATGTTGAGTCGCAGAAACACACTACAAAAAGACTGTTGGAAAGTTGGCTTTTGGCCAACAAGGCCTTTGTCAAGAATAGGCAAAACACACACACAAACAAACAAAACCACAGTCTCTGGCAGCTGGAGGCAAGCGTTAGGGGTAAGGAGGAAGTTGGGGTGGGGAGGGGGAGGCCTAGCAGAGTAGGGGTGATGGACGGTAAACTGCAGCTGGGAGCATGCAGAGACGAGATAGAGAGTAGGGCAGCTAAGTGCAGTGCAGTCCAGAGATTAGATGGGGGCGGGGGTTAGCAAAAAAGGAGAGAAGTAAAAAGACTGGGTGCACTTTTACAATAGAGGGCTGTGTAGTGCTGGAATGGGAACAGGGAAGTGGCCAGATGGGTAAGGACAATGCCTACCGAAGGTTGATGCCAGGAGGGTTAAGGGATCACAGGATATATTACAGAGAGAGTTCCCACCTGTGCAATTCAGAAAAGTTCATGGTTGGTGGAAGGATCCAGATGGCTGTGAAGCAGTCATTGAAATGAGGGACATCTTGTTGCACGGTGTGCTCAGCAACAAGGCGGTCCATTTGTTTTTTGGCCACAGTTTGTCGGTGGACATTCATGCGGGCAGACAGCTTGTTGGTTGTCATGCCCACATAGAATGCAGCAGAGTGGTTGCAGCTTAGCTTATAGATCACATGACTGGTTTCACAGGTAGCCCTGCATTTGATGGGAAAGGGGAAGTTCATGACGGGACTGAAGTAGGTGATAGTGGGAGGATTTATGGGACAGATCTTGGACCTAGGTCTATTACAGGAATATGAGCCAAGAGTCTAGTGGTTGGGAGCAGGGGTTGTGTAGGGACAGACGAGGATATTGTGCAGGTTCGGTGGGCAGTCACTGTGGGAGGGGTGGGAAGGACGGTGTGTAGGACATTCCTCATTTCAGGCCATAACGAGAGGTAGTCGAAAGCCTGGTGGAGAATGTAATTCAGTTGCTGCAGTCCTGGGTGGCACCATGTCACACTTGATGCAGATCACGAAGATGTCATCAGTGAATCTGAATGAGGTGGGGGGTTTGAGATTCTGGGTGTTTAGGAAGTATTCCTCTAGATGGCCCATGAATAGGTTGGTAAGGGATAGTGCCATGTGGGTGCCCACAGCCATACCCTGAATTTGTTTGTAGGTAATTCCTTCAACGGAGAACTAATTGTGGATGAGGGTAGAGTTGGTCATGGCGACTAGGAAGGAGGGTGTTGGTTTGGAATCCATCAGGCATAGGGAAAGTTAGTGTTCAATAGTGTTAGGCCAAGGGCATTAGGGATGTTAGTGTAAAGGGAGGTGGCATCAGTAGTGAGGAGCGGTGCCTAATGTGCAAGACCTTACCACTGTTGAACACTACCTTTCCCAATGCCCAATGGATTCCAAACTATCTACTTCCTTCATAGTCGCTTCGACCAACTATATTCTCACCCACAATTACTTCTCCTTTGAAGTACCCACAAACAAATACAAGATATGGCTATGGGCACCTCCATGGCACCATCGTATGCCGACCTACTCGCTGACCATCTAGAGGAAACCTTCTTAAACACACAGAATCCAAAACTCATCACCTGGTTCAGATTCAGTGATGACATCTTTGTGATTTGGATTGAGTGTGAGGACACCCTATCCACATTCCTTCAGAACCTGAAAATCTCCCCCTTTCGCTTCACCTGGTCCTACTCGACCTATCAAGCCACTCTCCTCGATTTTGACCTCCACTTCAAAGATGGCTACATCAATAAGTCTGTCCATGTCACACCTACCAGTCACCAGCAATACCACCACTTCGACAGCTGTCACTCATTCCATGTCAAGAAGTCTCTTCCATACAGGCTCACTCGTGGCCATTTCATCTGTAGTGACAGGTAGTCCCTCTGAAAATAGACCAAGGCTCTCACTGAGACCTTTACAGATTGTAATTACCTTCCCAACCATGTACAAGAACAGATCTCCCAGTCATCCAACGCCTTCCAAAGCCCCACTGTTCAGCCACAGAGGAGCAGTCCCCTCGTGACTCAGTGCCACCCAGGACTGCAGCAACTGAATTGCATTCTCTGTCAGGGTTTTGACTACCTTTCATCGTACCTGAAATGAGATATGACTTATCCACTATCCTTCCCACCCCTCCCACAGTGGTATTCTGCCTCCCACCGAACCTACACGGTATCCTCGTCCCTTCCCTACACACTTATCCCAACCACTTGCCTCATGGCTCATATCCCTGTAATAGACCTAGATGCAAAATCTGTCCCATACGTACTCCCACCACCACCTACCCCATCACAGGCGGGGCTACCTTTGAAACCAATAATGTGATCTGCAAGCTAAGCTGAACCACTCTGCTGCATTCTATGTGGGCATGACAACCAACAAGCTGTCTGTCTGCATGAATGGCCGCTGACAAACTGTGGCCAAGAAACAACTTGAACCACCCTGTTGCTGAGCGATCCGCCAAACATGGCGTCCTTTATTTCATTGACTACTTCAAAGCCTGTGCCATCTGGACTCTTTCCACGAAATCCAGCTTTTCTGATTTGCACATGTGGGAACCCTCCCTGTAATGTATCCTATGGTCCCATAACCCTCCTGGCCTCAACTTTCATGTCCTTGTCATACCCATCTGGCCCCTTCCCTGTTCCCATTCCAGCACTACACAGCCCTCTATTCCAACAATGCACCCAGTCTTTTTACTTCTCTCCTTTTCCTCTGCCCTCCCCCTCTCTTCCAGCCTTCCTCTAACCTCCCAACTGCACTTAGCTGCCCTACTCTCCACCCATCCCTGCATCCTCCCAGCAACACTTTACCTTTCTTCACCCTTACTGTGCTATCCCTCCCCTCCGCACCCCAGCCTCCTCCTTACCCCCACCTGGTTGCCTATCCCATAATGCACTGCTGCTCGCAGTTTATCTCCAGCTGCCAGAGACTGTGGTCTTGTGTGTGTGTGCGTGTGTGAGTTGTCTATTCTTGCCAAAGGCCTTGTTGGCTGAAAGCTAACTTTATGACAGTCTTTTTGTCATGCCTTTCTGTGACTCAGCATCTCCACTATATGGTGAGTAGCAACTACACTTCTCATTACATTTTTATATTCCATTGTGGATTTTCCATTGTTTGAATGGATGTTCAGTAAGTCCATTTGGATTCCATGCAGTCAAGTGTTCATCTGTACACTGAAGCTGTCAAAGAACTGCCAAAGAATGGGTTGCCACATCATGAGTATTAATAGTTTTATTCTGCCAGCAGAACTATGGAAGTCAACCACGTGAATTTCTATAAATATAAAATAAAAATAAATAATAATAAAAAAACTAGTTTGGTTTGTCTCGTGTAAATAAGTGCTGTAACACTAGAATTGCCCTCTAGGCAAACACAAATAAGTCCCAAACATAAAATTAAATCCACCTCCTTGCTGACATTGTGGATTTTGGCATAATTTTCTAGCAAGTGTTTTGTCTTCTGCTGCATGAGACAAGATCAATTGCTACAGACAGGCATGAACTTAAGCGTTTATGACATTTATAACTCTGTGTCTGTCTAAAATTAAAACTCAGATTCTGCCATTTGTGAACAGTGTGCTACACAGTTGCGTTATCTGAGTATTCCTCATAGGCCCATTCAAAGGTTTGATTTCTCATAATTATGTTGTAGCCTGTGTGCTAGAAGTCCACACCTTTTCTTGCCTACATTTGCTAATTTGATCATTATGTAATGACCTTCAAGGGTTGTGGTGAATATTGGAGGAAACACTTTCTTCCTCATATAACAACAACCACAGGTAAGTCTTTTTAGTTGCTCGTAATTTGTTACTGAAATATTTATTTTTCATGAGAGCTTCTCTTTAAGCAGTATGTAAACTATCATGTGTGTGCGGTTTTTTTATGATCTTGCAACATACTTAGCATGTTGTTTAGGTCTTGAATCTCATGTTGCAACCAGCAGTAAGTAATCTGCATAAGCAATGCAGCCTCTTGCTTCTCTTGCAGCTCCCAGCTTTTCTTACACTGGCAAAAGCACAACATCCCAAAAGACTGGGCGCGTATTGAGCCATGCATGCATCTTTTCAGTAGTTCTCAGAAAATGTTTTCTGTGACAACTCTAAGTTGGTTCTTCTGACTCTGTAGTAATCTGTTCAGACAGTTATAGAGGTCTCCTAAATATTTAATTTCTGTAATCTTTTATTGTTTTTTCCTTTCTGTGTACATATTGTTTGAGGTTTACATCAGTAAGAGTCGTGGGAGTTTTGAGTCACTTACACAAAAGTTTTCCTTTAATTTTTTTTTTATTAAGATTAATAAGAGACGTAGTGGACAGTATGATTTAGCTATTATCTTTTAATGCTTGTAGGATTCAACATTTTTTCCAGCAGGTGCTGGAGCCAGCTTCTTTTCATCGTATAGCTGTAATTTCTTCCTCTTCAGAAGAAACATTATTGTCATTTTTAAAGTTTTTGTATGGGAACATTATTGTTCTGCTGAAACCACCCATGACCTATAATTTTTATGTGACACCTAATCAGATTGCCTACAAATTGCTTGTATATATATAAATGAATGAAAAGAAACATTCCACACGGGAAAAATATATTAAAAAAATGCTGTGACTTACCAAGCGAGAAAGTGCTGGTAGATAGACACAATAAAAAACACACAAACACACACACAAATTTCAAGCTTTCGCAACCCACGGTTGCTTCATCAGGAAAGAAGGAAGGAGAGGGAAAGACGAAAGACGATTTCCCTCTCCTTCCCTCCTTCCTGATGAAGCAACCATGGGTTGCGAAAGCTTGAAATTTGTGTGTGTGTTTTTATTGTGTGTATGTACCAGCGCTTTTTCGCTTGGTAAGTCACAGCATTTTTTTAAATATATATATATATTACAGTGTAGCTCTGAAACACTTGCAGCAATTTTAGCGAGTAATGTTACATGTAATACTTAGTACCAGGAGACAATTGCTGTGGGTTTAAGACATCTCTAGCACCCATTTATGGGGTGAGAAGTATAATTGGAAAACTTGGATCAATTTCAGCCAAACTTTGTCCTTGTATATCTATCTGAGAAACAGTAATGTTAGGGTAAGACACCCTTGGAAGTGGAGTGAAGGTGTAAAAGGAGTATGCCATTTAAAAATAATTGAAAACTACCAATATTAAGTTTCAAATCCACAGCTTTTTAGGGTGTTAGGGTAATTGGTTACCTAAAGATGACATTTAACCCCAGGGGTGTGGTTGACAGTAGGGAGTCATGAAATGTAAAGCACAACTCTTGAGCAGTTTCAAACAAACTTGGTATACATAATGTAAGGGTGATATACATAAGTAACTCGGCAAACAGTTAGTAATGAAATACCCATAACATATCACACGACCTCCAAATATATAACAGGCAAGGAACCAGAGATCTGCTACAGCCATTTGTTAGGAAGGAGCTGAGAAATGTCAGCAGAATGTTTAAGAATGGAAAAGCATCACATTGAAGTGACACATACAGAAAAGATCAAATGGCTTGGAAAAGTCAGAAAAAGTATTATACTGGAACTTTTCAGCGCCTGCTTCAAATGCTTTACCATTCCAAAAATAGGGAGAAAGATTACAGTAGTAGCCATTCTTCAACCTGGCAAGGTACCGTATAGTCTGAAGAAACTTTGACTAATCTGCTTTTTATATTATCAGTGTAACATCATCAAAGGAGTGCTCCTGACCCCATCTTACAGCTCTTATTGGGCTATTTCTAATCTTTTAACAGACTAGCTTTAGCTCAGGCAAGAAATGTGTAATGCAAATAATAGAGCTGTCACAATAAATAGGTTATTTCAAGTCCTGTAAGATAATAGGTTGTGGAATTTGTGGACATTTAGTGTGCCCGAGATACTGTACGTCATCAAATTCTGCTACATAAACATAAACTAGATACTTCAGACTCACAAAACTTCTTGCCATCCTTTTACAGAACTGGTTTTTCTGTGTCAACTCACAGGGTCAGTGCAATCTCTGGAGAAGGCTAATGAATAGCCTGCCACAGGGCAGTCTGCGAACTTCTGTGAAGTGCGTGGTAGAAGATACTCACCATTGTATCAGTTATTAGGACTTGTTCCCATTCCATTCAGGTGTGAAGCACAGGAAGAATGGCTGCTTAAATGTCTTTGTGTGCACTGTAGATTAATCTAACCTTTTCCTCATTATCCTTATGTAAGTAGCTCGTAGTTTTAGTATACGAGGTGCGACAATAAAGTAATGAGACTGGTGTGAAAAAAATGTTGCTTACCATTTTAGTCAAGTTTAGTGTTGTCTCCTTCAATGTAGTTCCCTTCTGATGGCACCCACTTTTTCCAGCGCTTCTGCCATTGATGGTAACATTTCTGGAACTCATCTTCTGTAATATCCTCCAAGACCTGCATCACAGCTTTTCGGACATCTTGTGTTGTTTGAGAATGGTGTCCCTTGATCGCCGTTTTGACTCTTGGAAATAGAAAAAAGATTGCACGGAGCGATATCTGGTGAGTAAGGTGGCTGTCGTAGTACTGAAATTTGTTTTGAGATTAAAAATTGCTGTACTGACAGAGCAGTATGGGATGGCACTCTTTATGAACATTTCCCTTGGAATCAAATAAGCACAGTCATGCATTTCACTTTTGACTTTGACATGCAAGCTTTTTTGGTCTGGGTGATCCCTTTGAGCACCATGGCGAACTTTGGCGTTTTGTCTCTGGATCGTACTGAAAAAACCGACTTTAATCACCAGTGATAACAAGGCTCAACAATTCTGGATTGATTTCCATTTGCTCTAAGAGATCGGCTGCCACATTTTTCCGTGTTTCTCGCTGTTGTGATGTGAGATTTTTGGGGACCATTTTTGCACAAATATTTCTCATACCAAGATCTTCAATTATTATTAGACAAACCATTTCTTGATTGATTTTCAGTTCTTCTGCAATCATTTTCATGGATGATATTCAATCAGATTGTATGAGTTCACGCACCCTGACCATGCTGACATCTGTCCGTGAGGTTGGTGGTCGTCCACTGTGGTCTTCATCTTCAACATTCGTTCTGCCTTCACTAAACATTTTATGCCAACGAAAAACTTGTGCTCTTGACATAACCTCCTTTCCAAAAGCCTTCTGAAGCTTACTGTAAGTTGTCGTCACGTTTTCACCCAATTTAACGCAAAAAGAAATGGCATACCGTTGCGCAATATTATGCGGTTCCATTTCCGTGACGAGAGACACAAACACATGTTAACTTATTACAGCACAACGCACGACTGAGCAGTTGCATTGATGTGCCGCTTGTACTAGAAGCAGTTTATAGGCCAAAGTCAAAGATATTGTGCCTATGCAAGCCTGCAGGGTTGCCACAACTTGCAAAGAAGATCAATCTCATTACTTTATTGTTGCACCTCGTATACCTAGGTTCACTGTTTAAACTTGGTTCTTGCAACTCTATAAATAGGTTTTTTCAGGATAGTTTGTGTCTATGAAGTGTCTGTTAAGGTGCGTTTACACTGCGATTTGTATCGGCACATGTATGAGATACATGTATATGCGACTTTGCGACATGTATCGCGACTTGTATGAGTTGACAAGTATCAACCTCATACATGTATGAGCGTGCGTTTACACTGGTTGATATGTATCACTGTGCGATAGCTTCCGACGACGATTTGGAAGATTTCACATTTTTATGTGCTGATACACTTGCTCTTTTGGAAGATGATAGGAAGAAAAGGCGGAGGAAGCGTAGATGGTGGCACAGAGAGTTTCTCGCGAATTAACGCTAGAGGATGGCGCATATTTTAGAAATTATGTGAGGATGAGTATGGAGGATTTCCGCGGTTTGTTATCACTTGTGGCTCCTCTTGTGTCCAAAACCAACGCAAACTTTCGGGAAGCGATTCCACCAGAGGATCAGTTGGCAGTAACACTCCGTTTTTTAGCCACTGGGGATTCCTCGTAAAACGAACATTTCATGACAAAACATTTGCATTGTCGCGCGATTGCTAATGCCAACGTCTCACACACGATTGTCGGCATCCGTTGTCAACATTATCACGTGAGGCCGCCGGAATAATAGCAAAACATTGATATACGTGCCAGATGCATGAAAAAATTATGTAATGTATTACATACTCTGATATATATATAAAACTTTTACCTTCACTTCTTGGGATAAAACTTGCACAATGGCCGCGCAAACACGAAGAATAATGTTGCATATGGCACTTTTTGATATTCTATGCAGATACATTGACGTCGAAACGACAGTCGGCACCTTCAAAACTCAAACAGCCGCCAAAGAGCCTGGTACTACGCATGCGCTAATCGTCGAAATAAGCAGCAGTCGACAAGACGACAGGAAATGATAGTACTGCGCATGCGCGAGTTCTTCAAATGTCGCGTATATGGGCAAAAAGCGATATACAAAATGTATACGCGACATGTATGAGCTCGAGGGTCCGCATACAAGTTCCGTGAGTTTTTGTATGAGGTGATGTATCGCGACATGTCAAATTGACATGTCGCTCATACATGTCGCGATACATGTATCTCAGTGTAAACGTACCTTTACAGAGATCCTGAAGAAATGGAACTGGCACTCTCCCACATGTCAAACAAACCTTTAACAATTCATGCTGCCATTCCCTGTGCATTGTCAATATCCCCTGTTAGTCCTATTTGGTATGGCTCCCACACATTTGAGCAGTATTCTATAATGAGTCACATGAGAGATTTATAATCAATCGCCTGTGTAAACTGATAGCATTTCCCTAGTATTCTTGCAGTGAACTGAATTCTGCCACTTGCTTTACGTATGATCGAATCTATGTGACGGTTCTTTCTGTACACCAATGACCCAGCACTTAGTACTCTGAGTAAGAGTTATAAAACATCAGAGAAAAAATTTATCTTCCCATCTGCTTTGCAAGCTGTCTCCATTTGTTATGAGTGTGCTACTGACACAAGTAAAGAAAATCACAACATTCCTTACCAAATATGCTATTTCCATACCATTAAAAGCTGCAACACCAGACTAGTACATAATGTGGCCCACCTTCTTTAATTGCATATCTCACAATCATAGTTTTGCCATCTTACTTTGTTTCCTATTGAATCATAGGTCAGGTTCTCATTGTAAACTGAACTGCAGATGATGTATATGATGATCTCTGTTCAACACAAAACACCAGAAACAAAAGAACTGCATGGCCCAGACCGAAAAGCAGTCTAGCCACAGCAGCCAGAGACAGTGGTCGTGTGTGAAAGCAAGGGGAGGGGGGGGGGGGGGGAGAGAGAGAGAGAGTTGTGTTTGTGGGAATATGTGTGTGTTTTTCTACTTTATAAGAAAGCCTTTTGGGCAAAAGATAAAGTGTATAGCAGTCTTTTCGTTGAACCAGTCTGGCGCTTGACGTCTTCTTTATGGGGTGAGTAGCAATCTATTCTTTCCATAATACTGTTTCTAGTAATCAATATTTATGAATAAGTTCAGTCACCTGAAGTTTTCCTTTTGTACAGCCACTTCTCAAGCAAATTAAATTTAAGAAAATATCATTCTCTGCTGCAGAATAAATTGATGGTGGAAGGAATTACATACAATGTACGTAGCCCAAAAATTTCGTTACTGATACAGATTTAACAAAAAAAAAAAAAAAAAAAAAACTGTACTGCATGATAATTTATTACCAATTGGGAGGGAGGCATTGCCTGTGCAGTCATTTTGCGTATACTCATGCCTGGTAAATGATAAAATGATACACAACTTCTTTTTTGATACATTTGTTAAATTTTATGTATTTATTTTTTTCTTTGACCATTAAAGAAACAATATATACGATTACTCTAAGTGGGGGGGGGGGGGGGGGGCAAGGACTTCGCTATGGGCTTTTGAATGGAATGCCTCCGTACTCACCTTAGAGACACAGGAACACTACGATATCGTGAGTTACGATCGCTAGATGAAGGTTCAACCACAGACTACCTGAATGCAAACACAATGCACCACCTTGGTACTTAATTTATAAATGAAACAGTAAATAATGCCACACAAATCTGGAACCTACAGTCACCTTACACTATGGATAAGTACTATGGTATAACTATAAACAATAACACTAGTGTAACATGAAAACTTTGTTCTGTACAATTCTGAAAATTAACATATGAAATCGTGCCAACACTGCTACTGCCACTACATTCGCAATTTCTCTTGTATAATGTTTCCATCATTGAGTTGTATTTATAGCTGCATGAGAAACAGAAAGCCAATAACACAAACATTCTTTTGCGAAAGTACATACAGCATTAACAGTACACCCACTATCAGCTTAAAATATTGTCAGCAATTTCATGAGGACTTGTTACTTCTCTGAGCCAGCATATTTACTTAAATGGTAGAAGCACATCTCAAGAAGATTTTTTTTCTTTAAACTCTGCTTCTCTAAAATCGGTTTATTCCTCCAACCTCTTGTTATATACTGGTAGTGCATTAGAAAGTATGGCTCATATCTCTGAGCATGAATTGGGCTTGCTTGCATATAAATGAACCCACAGCTGCATATGTATTGTAGCTGTGCTTGAATATTGCAAATGAGGATATTTCACTATTTGTTTAAATGATGTAAATAAATCATTATCAGTCATAATAGATGAGGAGAATCAGGTTTTAAACATTCCACAATTGTCTAGTACAACTGTTTTTCAGTATGTAGCATGCAACATAAGCTAAGGACTAATTACTTCTACAGACCCATTTACATCATCTGAGTAAGAATTAAAATTCACTGAAACACGTCAGTTTCATAATACTGTTCACTTTAATTTAAATGTTCCTTATTAGCATTACCATTACTTCCCAAAAAATGATACATGTTGTCCACTGGAGTATAATCATCATTTTCATGGATAGTCTTGAAAGGCAAAACCAACTGATTTGAAACAGTTTGTATAAACTGAAAACAAGTTGGATTTGTATTAGCAATACCATGTTACCATATACAAAAAAAAACTACATTTACTGGAGTTTCCTGATTCAAGGCCTTTAAGTACTTCAACCATAAGAAAATAACACTCTCATGTAATCTGCCAAAAACCAAATATTTTAGGCCTTGTTTCTCACTGTTTTAAAATCTGCTTTGGCAGCTGCCTATTTCCTTCAGTATGGTGTACTACATTCCTATGTGCAGCAAATTTTCTGACTGTCTCTTCTGTGCACTTGCTGTGTATAGCTAGAGGTGGTCATATCTGTATAGATGCATGTGTGTCAATTGCTGCTACAACTGTATGGCACACTTGTGTAACAGAAACTTGTAGATTCATTTTGATATAGGAATCAAGACAGTTAGTGTTGTGATTTTATTTTAGGTAGATATAGGAACTGTGTTTTTTAACCAAAAAGAAAAGTGTACAAATGTACTCAAATTTTGCTTCCTTATAATGTTCAAAATTACATTTCATTATACATCAGAGCATTTGTTGTGTTTGTGCATATGTGACGTATTGAAAATAGTAACAATAGATTGATTAATTACGAGGGTGGTTCAGAAAGTAACCTCCGATTGGTCACAGTGCGGGTTGTGGGGGGAGTAGCGACGCCATCTGTGCGTTCACGCACTCAACAGGTCAGTCGGCATCAAGCCGTGGTCGAGTGAACGTCGTACCTGCGCTAGTTTAGTTTTTGTGGCAGTTTGAAATGTGTGCTGCAATAGAAAACCCCGCCAAATGTGAAGTGCGTGCTGTCATAAGGTTTTTTACAGCCAAAGGATATTCTGCAGCAGCTATTCATCGTGAGCTTTGTGCCGTGTACGGACCAAGAGTTATGAGTGAAGGAGTTGTCCGTGAATGGGTACGTTTATTTAAAAGTAGACGAGAAAACGTTCATGATGAAGAGAGGAGTGGTAGACCATCATTGGTGACTGACGAACTCATTCAGACAGTTGATGCAAAAGTTCGTGAAAATCGACGTTTCTCAATGTCGGAGTTGTCTACTGGTTTTCCACAGATTTCTAAGACTCTCTTGTACGAGATAGTGACAGCAAGATTGGGTTACCGTAAGTTCTGTGCACGATGGGTGCCCAAAATTCTTACCGACCACCACAAAACTCAAAGAATAGCCTCTGCATTAGACTTTCTGTCACGTTATGAGGACGAAGGAGAACCATTGTTAAACAGAATCGTGACCGGTGACGAAACCTGGATTAAGTACGTGAACCCTGAGACAAAAGAACAATCAAAGATGTGGGCACATTCAAATTCGCCTACCAAACCAAGAAAAGCCTCGCAAGATTTTTCTGCCAGAAAACTGATGGCAACGGTGTTTTGGGATGCCAAAGGGGTGTTGTTGGTTGAATTCATGGAACGTGGTACGACCATTAATCAAGACGTGTACTGTGAAACAATAAAAAAGTTACGACGGGCTATACAGAACAAACGCCGTGGTATGCTGACTTCCGGTATCGTTTTTTTGCACGATAACGCCCGTCCTCACTCTGCTCGCAGAACAACGGCCCTTCTTGAGTCCTTCAAGTGGGACGTTATCAACCCTCCACCTTACAGCCCAGACCTGGCGCCAAGTGATTATCACCTCTTCATGCATTTGAAGAAATGGCTCGGGTCACAGCGGTTTGATGACGACGAAGAGCTCAAAGATGCGGTCACAGGCTGGCTCCAGGCACAAGCGGGTGATTTTTATGCAGAAGGAATTTCAAAGCTTGTGAAGAGATACGATAAGTGCCTCAATCGCTATGGAGACTATGTAGAAAAATAGTGCAAAGATGTAGTTGTAAGATGTATATATTAAAATATTTTTATTTAACTTGGTGTATTTTTTTAAATCAACCGGAGGTTACTTTCTGAACGGCCCTCGTACAAGAAAATTAAATGTACTGTGCTTTGACAAATTTTTTTCATACAGTTATTCTTTTGTTGAAAGTTCTGATGACATATGGTGAAGGCTACTTTTACTCCAATACTCTGAAGTTCACTTATGATGTGAACAATGAGTGCTTCTAGATGGCTGCAGTAAGTTAATATACTATACTACTTTTCAGAGGTCTTTGAATATCTTTCAGCAAAAAAGAGATGTGTGGCTTTCATCTACAGATGATCGTCCTAGGTAACCTAAATCCTGTTAGCCATAGATTAGTTGTTTGTACGCTTCATAATACATACCATCATCCACAGATATGTTTATCAAAGAACAGAATATAGTATTTGCCATTTTCATGCACATTACTAACTTTCATAGGTAAGATGCTTAAGAAAGCTGGATTAAGTACTATATCAAATGGTATATTGGAAAGCCACTGACTTGAGGAACCGGAGAGGTGGAGGGGGAAGTTTGTGGCCCACTATCTATACAGTTGAGAATTACGATTCTAATGGACAAATCAAATGCCTTATATTGTACAGACCATCACATTACTGTGAATTGTTTATTAAAATTCCTTAACTGGCTAGTAATAAATGTTTTTCTCACGCCATTTAACTTGAACTTCCTGTCATCAACAGCTCTCTAGAATTTTCAACTGGTTCCTTTCATTCTGCAGCTCGTTTTGCAATTTGCCTGCTATGGAAACTCTTACCTTGATGCAATTTATGCATCCCTTCTTTTCTTGGAGTTAAATCATGAACTGAAACTCCAGATCCTATTGCACCTTTACTACTTCCATCATCATAAAGTGATGTGCCTAAGAAGCTGTTATCATCACCACCTGAACCTATGTCATAAGAATTTATATTTGCATCTGCTGCCAGTACTGCCCACCACCACCAATGCAACATAAATGGGGAGAAAGACTGGTATAACACCAATTCCATATGTTTCAGAATAACCCCAGGATGTAACCTGTGCTTAGAGATGTTTACAAAATCTGTTTGAGAAAAATTATATTTACATACATTAACTGTAGTTATTATTAAATCGTCAGCTATATTGACAATTAATTTCCACTTTTTGATTCACCTGCGAATTTGTAGAATTGTTTATTCTGATATTTTGGTGTTTAGTATAAGCTTAAAGAATAACACCACTTACTGCATCCATCCACATGAATTTTTCTTTTGTGTGTGATCCATCTTCATTTTTCTAAAATGAAATTCAAACCCAAAAATTATATTCAACACACGTGGATTTTTCTTTGTTAAACTTCCACAAACAATTAAATTTCTGATTAGGTGCTGTAACTGTTATACTGTGGTTTCTATTGTGAAAGGTAGTTGTTATATCAGAATAACACAATAACATTGGTTCACAATAGCTTTTCACAATCCATAGCAATTACACATGTCCAGGGCACTCCAGTTCACATCCAAGATAGTTGAGATAGTACCCTAAGTTCCACAGGGTCCCTAGTACATGCGGTCACTAGTCACAAGTACGAGCGAAAGCAGGCGTAGGACCTGCTGAACATTGCTGTTGCAATGGCCTATATACTGTCCAGGAATATGACTTGTGGTGCAGCAGGCACCGAGTTGAGACTCGCTTCCATCACGTGACACTGGCCCTCTAGTGGTCATTTCGAAATGGATTACGCGGCTGGTTAGCGAATCTATATGCCCGGTCCGTGTGTGTCATCTTTGCAGCTGCGTGGCTGACCGCACTTTGTGTGTGTTGACGTCCGCTGCTATCGGCCGGTGACTGAGTAATGGCGAACAGCACACTCCTCCTCCTACAGGAAGCAGTGAAACAGCAGCTGGTGATGTAGGAGACATTTATGGGTTCTCCATCGAATTCGTGCAGGAGGGTGGTGCAATAAGGCCAAAAATGTCCCCAGCGAGGCCGGAAGACCTGCTGGGGCAGAGGTGGTTGGAGAGGCATCATGTCATCTGGTCCCCACATCCGAGAAGGGCGTTGTGGTGTGGGGGTGATGTCTGCCGCCGAAGGTTGTGCTCCAGATGAAGGCGGCTGCGGTCCAGATGGGCCTCGGATATTGAACTGCCCTCAGGACTAGGAGACAGCAACTGGCCAGTAACTGGTGATGACGGAATGCTGTAATGCTGCCCACTGTAACCAGCAGACCCGTAGCAGGTGGAGGAGAAGTCCAGCTGATGGGCCTGCGATCTGGCTGTTGGTGAGGATCTGGCTGGCAGGCTCTCGATGGTATCTGCACCGTCTAGGAACGGAGCTGATTAGCATGTGGGAACATGACACTGTCCTGGATCTTGATGCGGAAAACGTTGCGGCCCCACTGTTGGAGGATTACACCCGGCAGCCACTTCGGTTGGCGACCGAAACCTTGAGCCCAAACGGCCACTCCAGGACGGAAACGTAGTGCCGACATGGGTACTGGGAACAGAAGAGTGAGGACCATCCTAGGCTGTCGACCATGCAAGAGCGTGGCGGGGCTCTTGTCACCAATTTGAGTAGACCTGTAAGAGCTTAGAAATAATGTGAGTGCATTAGCCCTGGAATGGTCGTGGAGATATTTCTGCAGTTGGATCTTGAAAGTCCGCACCATGCGTTCTGCCTTACCTTTGAACTGGGGATAAAAGGAGGTGTAGGAATGTGGTGGATGCTGTGGTGAAGGCAGAAGGTGAGAAATTCCTGGCTGTTGAATTGAACCATCGCTTCAATAACCATCACTTCGCGAAGGCCTTCAATGGCGAAGATATGTTCTAAGGCGGACACAGTAATGGATGTGGTCGTGGAAAGACAACAGACGACGTACGGGAAGGGGAATAAGTATTCAGCATGATGAGGTACATATAATCAAAAAACGGGCTAGAGAAACCAAGGTGTAGACACTCCCATGGGCGAAAGCAGGGGGGCCAAGAAGAAGTTGTCTGACATCGCGCCGCCTGCTGGTGCTGGCAAGCTGGGCAGGCACGGGCCATCTCTTCAATGTCATGGCTCATGCCAGGCCAGTACAAATAATGGTGACCCAAGAGCTTGGAGCAAGTGAAGCCCCAGTGGCCCTCATGAAGCAGTTGCAGGGCCTTGGAGCACAGTGCACCTGGAATGACCATGTTGGCGCATGGTAAAGTAGTGCCAGTAGAAGAGCGAGGCGGCTGCATATCTGGCCACTCACGGAGAATGCTAATGCGGACCCACTGGAGATCAGGATCCTGACTTGTGGCTTCGGCAACTGTAGCACTACTCAGCGAGAAGGAGTCCACTGCTGCTTGGGCTGCGTAATCCATCTCAAAACAGAGAAGTTCTTCGTTGTCAAATTCAGGATCAGGGCCCCAGGGAAGGTGTGAGAGGGCATCTGCATTAGCATGTTCGGAAGTATGCTGAAAGTGAATGTCTTATTGATAACGGGCCAGGACCAGGGCCCAGTGCTGCAAAAGATGAATTGTCTGGACCATAATTTTGGAGACAGAGTTGAACAAAGTGATGAGAGGTTTGTGATCCGTTATTAAGTGAAACTTAGGTCCCATACAGAAACACATGATTTTTCTTGAATGTAAAGACAATTGCATGAACCTCTTTTTCAATCTGGGAATATTTTTTCTGAGTGTCTGAAAACATTTTAGAGGCGTAGGCAATAGAGCGCTCTGAGCCATCAGGGAACTGATGTGCCAACACTGTCCCAACACCCGCCTCTGATGCATCTGTGGCCAGGACGAGTTGTTGTTGTGGGTCCAAGCAGGCGAGCCAAGGGGCTGTAAGCAGTTGTGATTTCAAGGTCCGGAAGGCAGTTTCACAAGACTGAGACCAAGTGAAAGGCACCTCTTTTTTACAAAGGTTGGAAAGAGCAGCCATCACTGCCGCAGGAAGGAACTTCTGGCAGTATGACACTTTACCCAAAAAGGATCACAGTTGTGTGAGATTGGTGGATCTAGGCAACTGGATGATGGCTTGGATGTGACAGTCTAGTGGTTTGATTCCTTTGCTGGAGATCTTGTGTCCCAGATATTCAATTTCCTGCCAGAAAAAACATCATTTGTCTTTGTGGCATTGGAGGTGGTCATCCTACGTGCATCCTGTAACAATTCCATCATCAAGGTAGTTGACACAGCCTTTGACTGAGTTGACCGGTTGTTCAAGAAAGCGCTGGAAAATGGCTGGTGCACTAGCAATGCCTTACATGTGGTGCTTTAGGCGATACGGGCTATGTGGAGTTTCGCCAATATTTCTTCCATACAAGGTAGTGGATATTTGTTGATTTCCAATTGGGAGTTGATGGTCACTTTAAAATCACCACACAAACGAAGTTTTCTGGATGGTTTTCTGATGATGATGACAGGTGAGGCCCATGGACTGGAGGATTTGGGCTCCAGGACACCATCTACAGTGAGATGATCTAGTTCTTCCTTGACGAGGTCGTGGAGAACGATAGGGACCGGATGGGCACAAAAATAACAAGGACATGCTCCAGGCGGCAGCAAAATGCTCCAGAAAATTATGTGCTTTACCCAATTCCTCGTGAAAGATATATTGGTATTCATGGCAAAGTTCTTCCAGGCTAGCATACAGAACTTCATCACGAATCAGATTGACAGAGTCCTTGATGGAAAATCCAAAGGCACGGGAAGCGTTGAAGCCGAAAACGTTGACGGTAACACCGCTGTTGACTATCGAGTATCCGATTATCCATGTTATACCACAATAAGGTGTAGGCTCAAGAGAGGAATACTGAGTTTGTTGTAGGTCAATAACCGGCGAGAGGAAGTCAGCAAGTGAGGTGCTCCAAGACGTACATAAGTTGCACAATTGATCAAGCTGGCTGCTGTGCCGGTGTCGACCTGTAATTTTAGTGGCCTGTTGTGAATGGAGACATCCAGGAACATTTATTGGAAATGTCCTGGACCTCAGTAGCGGAAATTTGATTTACGTCCATTGGAGTGTTACAAGTCTTCTTGGGCCTGGACAGAACAACACACCGATGACAAGTGACCTGCTAAGGTGCAGAGAGAGCAGTAGGCCCAATGATCTGGGAATTCGTTCCTGTCGTGTTCTTTTTTAGCAGTCCGGACAAGATGGAAAATGGCACAGGGTCCGCTGGCAAGAAAAGCGACCGAGCTTCTGCTGAGATCGAGACGGACGTGCAGGACGGCGGCAACCGCTACGTCGTCAGTGGGTGTATAGGGACCCTCAGGATGACAGGGCAAGGGGACATGGACAGCTGCAATCTCCACCCAAGTCTCCATTTTTTGGCCTGCAGCGCGCAAGACTTCGAACGTTTGAGCTAGTTCTAATACTTTGTCTAACGAGGGATCCTCAAGCTGTTGGGCATCATGCTGGAATTCTCTGTCTGGGGCACCACAAATAATCATATCACGGATCATTTCCTCAGCATACAATTCCTTATTCTTGGCAGTGAAAAAACGGCATTTGTGGCTGAGACTTTGTAATTCAGCTGCCCACTCGCGATGTGATTGTGATGCCTGCTTTACACATTGGTAGAAAGCCTCTCACAAGGAAATAATATGTGCATGGTTCTGGTAAAATTGGATCAATAAGGCACATATCTCTGGAAATGATTATTCCAAAGGAGTGGACAACAGAGTCAATTTGCACAGCACACGATAGACCGTCGGTCTAGACCAAGAAAGAAATGAGCTTGATGTCAGTTACCTGGAATACCTGGAAGTGTTTCTTCAGTCATTTTTCATACAATTCCCACTCTTCAAGGGCTTCATCAAAAGAAGGGAAGGCTGGAATTTGATGAATTGATTGATGATGTAGTATGCTGGGAAGAAGAGGCTGTAGATTGGCCACAAGTTGTTGCTGGTTCTCCACCTGTTGCTGGATTAGCCGTGTGATGAGCGTTCCCAGAGTCATCGGTTCTTGTTGACTCGTCGCCATTTTATTGTGTTATACCAGAATAACACAATAACATCCAAGTTGGTTCACAATAGCACTTCACAATCCATAGCAATTATACAATTCCAGGGCACTACAGTTCACATCTGAAATAGTTGAGACAGTATCCTAAGTTCCTCGGGGTCCCTAATACATGTGGTCACTAGTCACAAGTACGAGAAAAGGCAGGCATAGGACTTGCTGTACAATGCTGTTGCAGTGGCCTATATACCGTCCAGGTAATCCCAGAATATGGTGTATGGTGGGGCAGGGGCAGAGTTGTGACTCGCTTCCATCTCGTGACACCAGCCCTCCAGCGGTCATCTCAAAATGGACTACACAGCCGGTCGGTGAATCTATATGCCCAGTCCGCATGTGTTATCTTTGCAGCTGCCCGGCTGGCGCGAATTTGCGCGTTTTGATGTCCGCGCTATTGGCCAGATGGCGGATACCACAGTAACAATCCATTTAGATAAAGTAACACTTACAATACATTAACCATCCTCTGCTCATTCATATCTCAGTGTAAATATGTAATGCTTATGTGAGTTTTTTTCAGATGGTGACATGTTTTAATGTAATAAATGATAGTCGCGCAGTGGAGGGTGGTTAACAATTGAGTGCTACAAGGTAGACTGTGGGCACAGCGTAAGTTCATGCCTGGCTCTGTCTGTCCGCTGACAGCCAAATGCTCCACTCTTGTAGTACAGTACATCTGTTAATGGTGTGTAAAGGTGCAACAAACAAAGTTCAAAATGTTGTGAATAGAGTTGGTGGTAAAGAAATGAAAACATTTTGTGTGATCTGACATTTTATTGCCTGACCAGTGAAAATGTGGTAAGCAATAAACTTTTTTCCTTTCATCATGTTGTGAGGATGTTAGGAAGAAAAAGTTTCATAAACGTTTGAAATTGTGTGTAAAGTTAATAGAAAGGTACTAAGTGCTCTCTTTCCACCAATGATGATTAAGTCTATTTCTTTGTCTGTTTCAGAGTATTACTAATTCTTCCTCCTCACTTGTCATATAGTAGCTCTTAAAGTGAATAATACACTATGTGAAATGTTTGCTGCCAGTTCAATGTAGCAGACAATGTGAATATGTATGTAGAAATGTTTATTGCTATCGTAAATGGAGACACAGCCATTGAGCATTGTTGCCAACAATGTTGTGAACAAAAACATATTTTTAAACTCTGTTGTATAAATGGCTTTACATGTTGCCCAGAAGTTGATCTGTGACTGTACTATCTTGAGTGTTCTTATTTTTGTTGTTTCTTTTTTTGTTGCAGTAAATGTCGAGCCCAGTAAATAACAACCTTCACAGTTTAAAGGTGTTTATTACTGGGGTATTCTCTTGTAACAAGTCAGTAACACGTTACCCTCTGGTCCAAAGTCACATAAATCACGCCCTTCAATTACAATGACATCCACACATATTCTTCTGGCGATATTCAGTGCCAAATCTTCTCCCACTGTAATGCCGAGCGTAATGTAAAATATTGGCTTAATACTAAAGCAATGACAATTGTAATATTTAGCTGGATTTGGTCTGTCAAAAACTATATACTGTGTGACATAGTTCTGGAGCTACATTGTCATAGACATTGAGACGTTTGAAAAACTTGCTTTTCATCAAAATCGAGCACAAATTATCCGAACTATACTCATCCAGTGTTTCATAATGAGAGCACTAATGATTTCCAACGAACTTTAAGCTTAATGTCAAATCTTTTCTAAACTTTTTCTCACACTAACTCATTTGTAAATTAATCAGACGTTTGAAGCTGTTTTATACACAGGAGTTCAATTCTTTAAAGAATCGGGGGGTTGACTGGTACTATAGAAGACATGGTGGGAATGACATGCTTTCTGAGCTGAGTTTGGGAGACAGTTCTGGTGTTCATAACTTCACTAGGATGTTGCTGTCTGGTTCCAAAATTCTAACAAATGTTATATGGCTAGTTGTTTCGAAGACACATAAATTTCAGAAAAGCAATTCCTATTAAGCAAAGATCTACTGTTACTCTTCGGTTTTTGGCAACAGGAGATTCCTATCAAAGCCTTGCATATTTATTCCAAATTTCAAAGCCATCCGTATCTCAAATAGTTCCTGCAGTTTGTGAATTAGGACAGAGCACAAGCAAACACTCATAAACAATGTTCCTTTGATCTTTCCTATAGCCATGGAACACTGTTTTTGTGTTCATACCAAGCTGCGAATGTCAGTAGTCCAGTAGTAGCTGCGAACAATGTTGTGAACTTTGTTTTGAGCTCAGTGTAAATGCGCCTTAACTAAATTCAATGGAGTCAATTTCATCTCCAAGTTTACACTGTATTTGAATGTCGAATAGCACAGTAAGAACATAAGCATTCTACATTACAAATGTGGAAGATCAACAGTACTTAACACAGATGTGTTTCCATGTTATTAACAGGTATCACAAGTAATAAACTTTATGAGAAATCAGTCTGCTAGAATCATGCTCCTACTGTAATGAAAATGTTTAAGTGAATAAGGCACTTGAAAAATATCGAGCACCGCTCCTCGCCATCCTCAGGGTTTCATCATTGGATGTAGTGGCAAATTTTGTGTAACTAGTTTGGTGACTATAGTGGCATTCAGTGCAGTGGAAGTACATTCACTATATTTTTGCTGTGCAACAGTACCTGGCACAATAACTGCTTATTCTGTCACTGAGATTACAAAGCAAAGCATACTATGTGGCAAGAAGCAACACACACACCATTCAAAGTAGACTTGCTTACTTATCATGGATTAAAATGTAATGAAGTTGAATACTGTTTCTGTCAGAAGCTGCTAACATGCATACTCGATTAAATACAGGACAATATGAGTAAGAGATGTGAACAAAAATTGAGCAGAATACAAGGTATACACGTATGACGTAATTAAATCATGCAAATATATATAAGTCCACAGAATACCGTGCGATAAAACCAGTTTATTTGAAACAAAACCAAAGTGGAGTCATGTAAATTACCAAATATTATCACTGTGAACAAAAACCAAGCAGAACAGGAGCAATGCACTTACAATTCAAAGAGTGCAAAGTGCATGCACACACATGAGAGAGCCTTATAACATTGTGGGATGAAACCAGTATGGAAAAATTTAAAACATTCAATAATAAACCTGCGGCACTGCAAGTGGCCTGGGAGTGAACCAGTATTTTGTTACTGGAAGTCTCTGTATAAGCTTTCGAACTTGTGGATCCTAATACAATTTCTTCTATTATGTTCACGTTCATTCCTTTGGTAATTAAAAATTCAGAAAGGTATCAACACATCCCTACAAGCTAGGCACAAAATTTAAAGATGTATCTACAAACTAGTATCAACATCCACCTTCCCATCACCATTAGAGCACACAGCCCCAACACTAAAAAGATCAAAAGCAGAACGAGATATATGATGAATTTTGACTAATGTATAACTGTGTTTTTAAAAATATATATTTATTGATTACATATATCAACAGTATAAGATGAAAGTATGATTAAAAAACGATTGTGTCTTTTTGTATGAGTGCACAATAAATCTTCAGCCACTTCAATTATTCTGATGCTGTTCTTTCTTCTCTCTCACCCATGCTTCAATTTTAAGTCTGAGCTCCTCATCAGTTTTGACTTGATCCATAGTTAATGGAGAGCGGTTGAATGGGTCAGTCTGATCACTCAGCAGATGCCTGTATTACAGAAAGCAAATCTTTAGTTTTGCAATAAAATAATTTTATGTAAAATTAAAAATACGTAATCTTTTTAGTTCAAATTGCAATGAGCTTCAGTACTGAAAGATGTGAAGGGAATTTAACAGGCCAATTACAACTAGACCAAAACTGTTTTGTCTTTCTCCTGCTTCATCCTTAACAAAGCAACGTTTTCATAAGTAGTAGTTGTTGTTGTTGTTGGTAGTGGTGGTGGTGGTGGTGGTGGTGGTGGTGGTGTGTGAGTGAAGTGCTTTTATAATCTAATATTTTATGTCCAATGTGCAACCAAAAGTCATCATAAACCCTACACAATGTGTTCCAATTTACTTCAATTTCATTGTAAAATGTATTATTGTGATTGGCTCAATATTTAATTCTGGATAAATGAGTGCTGACTGCATTTCCATACTTATTGTATATGGCAAATAATAGATTGAGAGTTCCCAACGGTATTCAACCACACTCCCCTTGAACCATTGACCTTGACAAGGTGGGCTGGCTTGCATGCCTCAAAGAACAGATAGACGTACCACAGGTGCAACCAAAATAGTGGGGTATCTGTGGAGAGGCCAGACAACTGTTTGGTTCCGGAAGAGGAAGCAGCAGCCTTTTCATTGGTTGCAGTCTGGAAGATTGATCTGGTCGTGTAACATCAGCCAACATGGCCTTGCTGTGCAGGTACTGTAATGGCTGAAAGCAAGGGGAAATTGTGCAGCTCTTACTTTCACCGATGGCATCCTCTTGAGTAGAATATTGTGGAGGTACAATTCTCCACCATTTGCATCCTTGGGTGGGGACTACTCATGAGGATGTCTTTGACAGGAAAAATAAAAGTGGCATACTACAGGTCGGAGCATGGAATGTTCAATTCCTTAAATCAGGTAGGCAGGTTAGAAAATTTAAAAATGTGAATGGGTAGGTTGGAGTTAGATATAATGGAAACCAGTGAAATTCATGTCAGGATGAACAGAATTTCTGGTCAGGTCAGTACAGTGTTTACAGATACAAAATCAAATAGGGGTTATGCAGTAGTAGGTCTAATAATTAACAAGAAAGTTTGAAAGTGGGTAAAATAATATGAACAACGTACTGAACACATTGCTGTAGCCAAGATAGATATGAAGCCAATACCCAATACAATAGTATAAGTTTATATGCGAAGTAGCTCCGCAGATGATGATGATGATAATGAGTTTGAAAGAATGTATGATGAGATAAAAGAAATTATTCAGATAGTTAAGGGAGAATTAATAAGATAATACGGACTGGGGGAAAGGAACGAAAGTGAAAGCCAGGTGGTAGAAAATTGTGCCAAGTGTAATTTAAACATCACTAACACTTGTGTTGAGAATCATGGAAGAAATTTGTACACACTGAAGAGACCTAGATACTTTCTGGTTTCAGACCGATTACATAGGGATACAGTAGATGATGACTGTGTTACTTCGAGAGATGAAATAGTGAAATCAACGGAGGATCAGATAGGTAAAAAGACAAGGTCTAGTGGAAATCAACGGATGTGACAGAAGCTATTGAACGTAATTGATGAAAGGAGAAAATATAAGAATTCAACAAATGAAGCCAGTGAATGGGACTATAGGACTTCTAAAATTGAAAGTAACAGAAAGAGCAAAATGACTAAGCATGATTGGCTGCAAGACTATAAAAGCATGTGAACTAGAGAAAATACAGATACTGCCTATAGGAAAACTGAAGAGGCCTGTGGAAAAAAGAGAAGCAATTATGTGAATATCAAGAGCTCAAATGGAAAACAAGTAATAAGTAAAGAAGGGAAATCTGAAAGGTGGAAGAAATACATAGAGGGACTATACAAGGGAAATGGACTTGGAAGGCAAGATTATAGAAAAGAAAGAGGAAGCAGATGAGATGGGACATGCAGTGCTGCAAGAAGAAGTTGATAAAGTACTGAAAGACCTAAGTTGAAACAAGGCCCCTGGAGTAGAAACATACCCTCAGAACTGCTAAGATCCTCGGTAAAACCGGCCATGACAAGACCATTCCACCTGCAAGATATGAGACAGGGGAAATACCCTCAGACTTCAGGAAGACAGTAATAATTACAGGTCCAAATCTCTGGAGAATGGAAATTTGTTAACATCAATTATAAATTTAAGTATTTGGAAGTCCTTTCCAGCACATCTTTATTGCTTGTATTCTGCTCAGATCTTTCTTTGTCCAAGTCCAACATTCTGAATCCACAAGACAAAAGTGGCAGATAATATTACTTATTATTTCTTAGCAATAAATATTGAACAATTTTTTATTCCCTCCAAAATTTCATCCTTGAAGTTCCTTTTTTTGGTTAATTTACATTCTGGATACTTGGAAGCATCAACTTCTTTAAAGCTTTTTCCATTACAACTTACAGCCTTCACTTTTTTGCATTTGTCCTCCTTATTTTCATTATTTCACTTTTTGTTAAGCTTATTTCCACACCTGCTTCTTCAATCACTCTCTGCCAGGTCTTTTAGTCGTTTTTCCAATTCCTGCTCATTACATCGTATCATCAGGTGTTGATCCTTAGTGAACTTTCCTTATGAAGGATAATTTGGAAAATATTTTGAGTAGATTTCCCCACCATGTTATAGTTCTGGGTGGAGATTTTAATTTGCCGGATATAGACTGAGAGACTCAAACGTTCATAACGGGTGGCAGGGACAAAGAATCCAGTGCTTTATCTGAAAACTAGCTTGAGCAGTTAAACAGAGAACCGACTCATGGTGATAACATATTATACCTTCTGGTGACAAACAGACCCCAACTATTTGAAACAGTTAACACAGAACAGGGAATCAGCGATCATAAAGCGGTTACTGCATTGATGATTTCTGCTGTAAATAGAAATATTAAAAAAGGTAGGAAGATTTTTCTGTTTAGCAAAAGTGACAAAAAGCAGATTTCAGAGTACCTGACGGCTCAACACAAAAGTTTTGTCTCAAGTACAGATAGTGTTGAGGATCAGTGGACAAAGTTGAAAACCATCGTACAATATGTGTTAGATGAGTATGTGCCAAGCAAGATCGTAAGAGATGGAAAAGAGCCACCGTGGTTCAACAACTGAGTTAGAAAACTGCTGCGAAAGCAAAGGGAACTTCACAGCAAACATAAACACAGCCAAAGCCTTGCAGACAAACAAAAATTACGCGAAGTGAAATTTAGTGTGAGGAGGGCTATGCGAGAGGCGTTCAATGAATTCAAAAGTAAAGTCCTATGTATTGACTTGGCAGAAAATCCTAAGAAATTTTGGTCTTATGTCAAAGCAGTAGGTGGATCAAAACAAAATGTCCAGACACTCTGTGACCAAAATGGTAATGAAACAGAGGATGACAGACTGAAGGCCGAAATTCTAAATGTCTTTTACCAAAGCTGTTGCACAGATGACAAAATGGTAGATATCGAAATAGACGACAGAGGGATAGAGAAACAATTAAAATCGCTCAAAAGAGGAAAGTCCGCTGGACCTGATGGGATACCAGTTATATTTTACACAGAGTATGTGAAGGAACTTGCCCCCTTCTTGCAGCGGTGTACCGTAGGTCTCTAGAAGAGCGTAGCGTTCCAAAGGATTGGAAAAGGGCACAGGTCATCCCCGTTTTCAAGAAGGGACATCGAACAGATGTGCAGAACTATAGACCTTATATCTCTAATGTCTATCAGTTGTAGAATTTTGGAACACGTATTATCTTCGAGTATAATGACTTTTCTGGAGACTAGAAACCTACTCTGTAGGAATCAGCACAGGTTTCGAAAAAGACGATCGTGTGAAACTCAGCTCGCGCTATTCATCCACGAGACTCAGAGGGCCATAGACACAGGTTCCCAGGTAGATGCCGTGTTTCTTGACTTCCGCAAGGCGTTCAATACAGTTCCCCATAGTTGTTTAATGAACAAAGTAAGAGCATATGGACTATTAGACCAATTGTGTCATTGGATTGAAGAGTTCCTAGATAACAGAATGCAGCATATCATTCTCAATGGAGAGAAGTCTTCCGAAGAAAGAATGATTTCAGGTGTGCCGCAGGGGAGTGTCGTAGGACTGTTGCTATTCACAATATACATAAATGATCTTGTGGATGACTTCGGAAGTTCACTGAGGCTTTTTGTGGATGATGCTATGGTATATGGAAAATTGTACTGAAATGCAGGAGGATCTGCAGCGAATTGACGCATGGTGCAGGGAATGGCAATTGAATCTCAATGTAGATAAGTGTAATGTGCTGCGAATACATAGAAAGAAAGATCCCTTATTATTTAGCTACAATATAGCAGGTCAGCAACTGGGAGCAGCTAATTCCATAAATTATCTGGGAGTATGCATTAGGAGTGATTTAAAATGGAATGATCATATAAAGTTGATCGTTGGTAAAGCAGATGCCAGACTGAGATTCATTGGAAGAATCCTAAGGAAATGCAATCCGAAAACAAAGGAAGTAGGTTACAGTACGCTTGTTCGCCCACTGCTTGAATACTGCTCAGCAGTGTGGGATCCGTACCAGATAGGGTTGACAGAAGAGATAGAGAAGATCCAACGGAGAGCAGCGCGCTTCGTTACAGGATCATTTAGTAATCGCGAAAGCATTACGGAGATGATAGATAAACTCCAGTGGAAGACTCTGCAGGAGAGACGCCCAGTAGCTCGGTACGGGCTTTTGTTGAAGTTTCGGGAACATACCTTCACCGAGGAGTCAAGCAGTATATTGCTCTCTCCTACTACATACATCTCGTGAAGAGACCATGAGGATAGAATCAGAGAGATTAGAGCCCACACAGAGGCATACCGACAATCCTTCTTTCCACGAACAATACGAGACTGGAATAGAAGGGAGAACCGATTGAGGTACTCAAGGTACCCTCCGCCACACACCGTCAGGTGGCTTGCGGAGTATGGATGTAGATGTAAATATGATGACGTCCGTGACTTCCTTGCCAAACCTCTCTATCCATTCTAAACCACTCTTGAGTTCTTACCACCTATTACAACACAATTCAGGCATTTGTTGACCATGTTTCTGATTCTCAGTTGTGTTCCTTTTGATAATTCCAGTCTGTTCAGACCTTTCCATATCTCTTCCCTTCTAGCAGTGCCATAAACATTTTTATATCAGCGGCATAATGGTGCTATTCCTATGTGATACTCACAGATCACAGTGTTACCTTTCTGAAAGTAGGTACAATAACTGACTGTCCAGTCACCAGGAATCTTTCCGGATGTCCACACTATTCTCATTATTCCAGAAAGCCACTGAATTCTGATAGGGCCAGCAGCTTCAGTCATTTCCACTGTGATATCATCTACTCCAGGAGGAATTATTGAATAGAACTGGGGAGAAAAGAAATTTGTATCATAACTTGACTATCGGAACAGATCAGTTGATAGGACACATTATGAGACACCAATTAATTGTCAATGGGGTATGTAGGGTAAAGAGATGAATACAGAAATTAGGTTCAAAAGGATGCAGGTTGCAGTAATTATTTGGGGATGAAGAGGCATTCACAGAATGGACTAGTGTGGAGAGCTGCATCAGACTGGTTAATTGAAGACCACATCACCATTCAACAAAACTCAAAGGTCACACATAAGCGGTTTAAATTTCATTTTAAGCATGACACTGCAGCTTGTCTGATGTATTCTGCTAAGAATGATTTTTTGAAACTAGTCACTCTATTGGCAACATATGCATAAATATGCAAAGTTCAGATTATTTTGATTAAGTAATACTGAAGAAAAATATAATTAATGGTTTAATTCATAGTATTCATAAATTCATATTATACACATAAGAGGCTCAACAGAAGTATTAGGTATTTTGCTCTTGTTTTGAGACTTCTTTTATCTTACTTATCAATCAAATATTGTAAAAATATAAAGTTCTCACAAATTACTGATCATTTGGTCATATGAGTAACCTGTAAGCAGACAGTTATACCAACATTTTTCCAGCTGCCTGGAGCCTCCTGTGTTAGTACTGCAAGGGTTTCACTGCAGTCCACACTTAGTAATGTACTTACAGATGACCAAACATATAGCCATAATCTTGTGTTGAGCTCATGTCAGTGCACTGTTGCATCATGCTGTGAAAAAAATATGTATATTATGTCTGAAGCCTTATGTTTACTGTACAATGATGTGAGACTGGGACAAAGGAGGACGCATGTAGATAAGGTTGAGGAGATACCAAGGTAGAGGGTGACCAAAAAGTATGTTCTGATTACATCCAAATATGATGCAAGTAGTTCCATCTGACATGTATTTTTGGTAGAAGAGAGGAGAATGGGGCAATAATGTGTGCAGTTTCAATGTTGAATGGCAGATTAAGGGAGCAATTTTGTCTGCAAGCTTCATGTAATTATTAGATTTCTAAGGGCTCACAAGCAAAATTCCAGCAGACATACACTCCACTGTGTCACCTGTATAAACCTGAGAAGACGGTAAAGTCTTACAGTGGTGCGGGCAATTCACTGGAGACTCAACCAAAGTGGTGGAAAGTATTCGGGCAAGCAGTTTTGCTGAAGCAGGGCTTACAATTTCAGAATGTTCCAGTCAATTACACCTCACTTCTAACTCATTGCTGCACAGAATCACCACCCAACACCAGAGTTTTTCACAAAATGTGTGTAAGATGTGTGTCAAGGCAGTAGGCAGGTAGACTGAAAATTGTTTGATTGCAGCTTTGACAGTACTCCAGCAGTGTGAAGAGAGAGTGTTTAAGAGTGCCTCACTTGTGTCTGTCTGTTAGTGATTAGGGTTTTTGGATGGTAAATTGCAATGTCCAAGGCTGGTGCAAATCATTAAAACAACAAAAGATTGTCAAATCAAACTATATCAACAAACACAGCATAATAAATAACAATTTAAAAGAAGAACATTGATGTATGGAGGGCAATAAAAGACAACCAACAAAATGCAATCGGAAAGACATGAAATAACTGTAGATAAAATCAATTACAAAGTACCAGCACACATATATTTAAAAATGGGCAGATTATTGTGACTGGATGACTCAGCCATTACGCAACATGCTAAAATCCAGGTTTGCCACAAGTTACCCCAAGTGAAATTCCCTGATTTCCAGACAAGTTTTGGCATTATTCATGGCCAAATATTGAGATCTCAGCGATAAGTTAAGACAATCTGTCTTTGCAGTTATGGTACAAGAAACAATAGTGCAAATGAAGAAATATCAAACTTGCGAGCTGATGGCGTTTTCTGTGAGCAAAAATGTTAAGTACTAACATCAACATATTTTGTAATGAAGTGTCTTTAGATGGAGAAAGCAAGCCAAATTGTATATATTTCATTAAGACCACTGATATTATTTTATATCAATAACACAAAACACACTTGCTGACAAAAATACACACTTTCTTGGAGATGCAAGACAGATTTAAAATACCTTCACTGATTTCAGAAATAATGTCAGAAAAAAGTAGGCCCCTTGAAAGAGGTGTATAATGCGGGGAAGAATTGTGTAATCCAACACTGTAGGTGAACAGCAATAAAATGTTGGTTTTACTATGTTCCTTATTGTCAGTTATTACCCACAGTGTTGTAAATATTATTTTAAAGGTATTGTGTGAGTTTCCTTTCAAGAAACACATGAGTACTTAGTGTACAAATCGCCAGTGACTTACACAATTTTCTCCTTCTTATCGCCCATACTTTTGAAGGGCCTAAATGTAATAGAATAAATAAAATGTCTGTAAAATGCTACATTCAACGTATTTGCAATTGAGACAGTTGCAATTCTGAAATCCACTGTGCGTGACATTTGGCCTGCTGCGGAGCACCGCAGTCTTGTGTCCACGAAAATCCGCCTTATTATGCCACACACAGACCCGGCCTGCAGGCAGATCAGTGAGACTAGATCTGACGGGCAGGGTCTGCACATTAGTGGGAACTGAAGGGCTTCAGATCAGCAGGTGTAATCTATTAAAAATACTTGCAAAAACAGCCTGCAGTTCTGGCCCATTACAGAAATCCACTCTTGTGGCCAGCTATTCATGAGTCGCAGACAGCATGTTGATGAAATGAGACCACGGTGATTAATCCATGCCACAGATAACTTGTTAAAATACTCTGAGAATCAATAATAGTGAGGAAAGGTAGCAACTCTCTGTAATGATGATCGCTGAGCCAGACAGGCACATAGAAAAGTCAATCACACTCTCACAACTAAATTTTCAGCCATAGCTTTTGTTACAAAATGAGAGCACAAAACACATTCACTCAAGGCACAACTCGTGCACACATGACCGCCGACTCAGACCACTGCATCTAGTCTCTGAGAATCATATCCAAACAAACCACTCCTCACGCCTCTCTGTCATCAGCAGCTGCTAGGTTAGCGGTAAGAAGCAGTGGCAGCACTGACGGCAAGCTGAGGGGAGTTGTAGGAGGAGGAGAAGCAGTAATAATGAGGGAGTAGGGAAGCAGCATACATACTCAACTGCACCCAGCCAGTGACAATGCATGATGTCTCAGTAAACAAACCATTTCATCTACTGAAACAAAAACGAGATTTTCCAGTGTTTTTTTTTTTTTTTTTTTTTTTTTTTAATTTCCCTGACATATTTGAAATTCCCTGATACTTCCTGATTTCTAGAACCTGTGGCAACCCTGAAATCTCCCACTCAATATTTTGGGAAGGAGCCCCTACAATACACAAAACTTTAAAACATGTACAACACTCATCTCACTGTCATTTAAAATAGTGTGTGATCCAGTGGGGGAGAGATTTGCCCTCCGGTCATCAAATAACACAAACTCAATTAAAACATGCTGGATCAAACTCTACATTCCGCAACTTTGACACACTGTTGTATCATCCTGTAAAGGCTAGACTTCCATCTCACTGACTGCAGGTTACTGCTTCTCACCTCCAGACATTGAAAAACCAACCACTGCAGAGCCTCCTTGGCACGCAGAGAGAGAGAGAGAGAGAGAGAGACTCCTTTGCAGTTGCACCAGTCATATCATTTCCCTGGATCCCTATGCATCCTCAAGCCCAACAAAAAATTATTTCCCTCACCTGCCTTTGCAAGAGAAAGATATCACCTATGCTATCTTGAACCATCCCGTCTGCTGTGTGAAGCTGACCAATGGCAAAAAGGGCATTTTGGGAATCAGAGCAGATGAGGAATTTCTTACCACGATAGAAAAACAATTCTGTATGCAAACTGACAACTGTTCTGAGAGCCTTATTCAAAGGACACATTCAGGGACCATGACTGAGCATCCGATAAAGTTCCCCCATTTAGACCCATCAGTAAACAACAACAAAATTCAAGTTGATTTAAATCTCATAAGATTTTGTTTTAAAGATGTAATCTGGGATACAATTCCTCCTGTAACCCTTCAGTTCTAAAATTGTGCAGGACATTTTTAGTAGACAGGGGGATCCCCTCTCTACCTCTGTCTTTGCACCTTAATTCGTCCACATGTAATATCTCAAGGCTCTCCCCCACACTGCTCCCAAATGCCGCGTTGCCTGTGGATGATTGTTGAACAGATGCTTCAGTGGTGGCCAGCCAATGGAGATGGATGCTGCCTTCTGGGACAGACAGAGTCCTATATTTTTGGTGCACCATGAGAAGACATTGAATGGATATTGGAGACTCGCCAGCTGCTAGCCCAGCCACAAACAGGGCTTGTGTGATAAGCACCTGTTGAAATCTTAATACCCAAATGTTGTGCCACATCCATCAAGTTTCAAAGGTCTTGCGAGTCATAACTATGGTATCCGTGTTAAAGTCACAAGGCTTAATAAAATTGGAGCAGATGTGCCCCGTCTGTTACCTAACACGTATTAATGACACATTTTAAAATATTTAAAAACCTTGAGGTATCTTGACTTCAAGTCTTTAAAGTGTGATGACCATAGTAGTCTTTCGTAAAAAGTGGGGTCAGGAATTTCACCTTTTCATTAAAAGTGAGGACAGTATCCCCCTGCTCTAAAACAGTTACATTAGAAAGTGGGAGCAATTAAAAGCATTTGCAAATCTTTTCTCTGAAGAGAACTTAATCCTGTGGCATTTTTCCATTCCTCCAGCCACTTGACCATCAAATGCAACTAACAAGTTGCTGTTGAAAGGTTAGAGGACACTGAGAAATAATCTACAAATAAGGAGCATTGTATAGATTTCCTTACAATGGATGTACTTCTGTTTATTTCACTGACAAACACCATTACACTTAAAACACTTCCTTGACAAATGTAATTTTCCTGCTTAAAACGTTCAGACAGGTCATACCTAACCCTGTATCTGATGAGAAGGGCTGTATGAAAGTTGGGAGGTGTCCACAGAAAGCCCACTTGTTGAGATGCAACAAAATATTACACCTCCAGATGGTGAAGGCCTTTTACAAATTCAAGAATACTCCTACAAGGTGTTGCTTACAGAGGAAGGCTTGTTGAATTGCCGTTTCCAGCTGGATTAAATCATCGAGTGTGAAGTATTATCTCCTGAACCCACACTGGGAGCAACTTAGTAGTGATCTTGTTCACAAACCCACACAAGTTGCATAGTCATACGTATGACACAACTGATGGTGATGTCTGCTGGAATTTAGTTTCAAAGTCCTTAGAAATCTGATAATTGCATGATGCTTGCAGTTAGCAGCAGACAAAATTGTTGTTCTCCTTTTCTATGAAATAACAACTGCCCACTCAAGAATGAACCTGTACCATATTATTGCCTCATACTCTCCTCTACAACAGGAATATGAGTGTGTCTTTCCTAAATAGCTAGTGAGATTGACTACTGGTTTTCAGAATTGGGATTAAAATGGCTTCTTTCCACAGGTTGGGAAATACTCCTGATAGTCAAATTTCATTAAAAAGCTGAAGGATGGCGCCCTCCAACCACTGGTTCAACTACTTTCACATGCTGTACATTATCAGGTTGTGACCAGGCACAGTATTACGAGTCGTTAACACAGTATTACAAGTAGTTGAAAACGCAGAATCCTGCTCCCACGAGCAAAATGGTTGGTGATATTCCTCTATGCTGTTGAAACAGTTGTCCGAACCATCCCTCTCTTGCATTGCACAATGGTAACAAACTATTAGATCCTTGTTGTAATCAGCTGTGATGTGTTTATAGTATTCATCAACTGCCTAGACACTGATCTCGGAGTTGTTAGGAGGTATACCTGCTCTAAGCTATTATCGGGGGTTGTGAGTGCTGCCTGAAAATTCTCTTAGTATTTTTGCATACTTGCAGCTGTGTATCTATTGATGGACTTCAGCAATACATGGCATGACCTCTTCTTACTCTCTCTAATTATTATCCTCATCTGAAAGACTGCGAGGCTTTCATCTGTAGGCCATTGCTTGAACCTTAGCATAACACACCATCTTTCCTTTATAATCGAACTACTCTCATCATTCCACCAAGGATCAGCTGCCTCCTAAGTGTTCTTGATGACTTTGGGACTGATGCATCAGCAGCTTGGATCACAGGTGTAATGTGATCCACCCAGTCCTAGGCACACTCACACTGCTCAAAATCAGCTAACTGGCTGTAAAATGTCCAGTTATTCTTTCTGGAGATCCATCTTGGTGATCTTTCAGGACCTGCTGTGTCTGGAAGACGGATCCATATGGGGAAGAGATCACTTACACGAAAGTTGTGATTCATCTGACACTGAGCAGTGTCTGCAAGAGCAGGTGAGCAGAATATGAAGTAGACAATCCTGTAGCAGTACTGAAATGAGTATCTTGACCCATGTTCATTAATATGATGTCTTTATCATTTTTGCTTTCCGTTATTCCTTAGATGCTCCTATATTCTTGGAGATTTTGTCTTATGCAGGTAAAAGAAATACTGTTAGTATTTTGCCATACAAATTCCACTTCTTTTTATTTATGAAGCATATTCAGTGGCTTGTAAGACATGTTTGTTTTGCATGTGCAACTAGCTGACGATCTTGTCATTGCCCAGTTACTCATTTTGCCAAGTTTCTGTTTGAAACAAAAACTGAACTGTGTTTGACTCAACTGTAGAAGTGTCTTCGTAGTAAAGAATAAATTTACTAAAACTTTATGTATGAAGCAGCATTTTTTCATGCATCTCACTGTTTATCATCATATCAATTGAACTATGTGTCATAAAATCATGTGTTTGTGTGGCTACAATGTTGTGAATAGTGTTAGTAGCAATGGAATAAGAAATTGAAACGTCAAGCATGATGCAGCAGTTTTTCACTCATCTCAGTGTTTATGACGTCATACCTCCTGAATTGAGTGTGATACCCTGATATAATTATGTAGGTACATTTAGCAAGAAATAATTTTAAATGTCAAACATGGTGTGGTAGCTTTCAGGCAACTCATTGTTTATGACGTGATATCCCTCAGAACTATAATAGGGAGGTAGTTCTTAACTCCGCAGCAATTGTTGCCTGACAGTCAATGAGGAAGAACAATCTAATGAAGTTTTGTGAGCTCCACTTTGATGCACAGACTAGGGCTGTTGATAAAATATCGATATTAAAATGGCAATATCGAGTGCCAATATTTTTATTTTATGACATAGCCTGAAATTGTAGAAGAACATAATTTTACTTTCTCTGTGTGAAATAGTTTTACTACTTTTTGAGCTTTCAACATAGCCTATCTTTCTCTTTAATTGTGTGAATCAGTTATATGTGGCACAAAAGAAGAAATCTGCACAGGGAGGTGGCAGTGTGAATGAAAATGAAATTTTAGTAGAACATAATTTTATTTTCACTGTGTGAAGTAGTTTTACTACTTTTTGAGCTTTCATCGCGTCCTACCTTCCTCTTTAACTATGTGAAGCAATTATATGTGGCACAAAAGAAGAACTCCAACTGCACTGGGAGGTGGCAGTGTGAATGGAATAACAAGGATTTCCAATGTGAAGAAACAGCACACCAGTTGCATTAAAAACAATTTTTAACACACTTAGTGAGCTATTTCTTTACAACATCATTCTTCACAATGCTATTGCTGAAAATGATGAATAAAAATCTAAATGACAAGATCGGCCGTTGCAGTGGGTGGAGACGTGTGAGGGGAAATGCTGACGCAATTGGTGCTCGGTATTACTAACAGAAACTGCAACTTTTAGCCTCACTTTTGACACTACAACTGCTTGGTTGGTGGTGTTTGCAGAAATGAAAAGAACAGGGAAGTTGACACAAAGTGTTGCAGACAAATCCGATATGTGACAAATAATGGATCCATCAGACACCTTTTATTGTGCCACTTAGGTGTGGTTACCACTGTTACCAAAGTGGTTATCACCAAGCGTGAATGTGCGTCATTTTCCTTTCAATTCTTGCTCTAAGGATGATAGGCAGGCTGCTAGCTTACTGTTACAGAATATCTAATAATAAATCAATACTTAAATATACAGCTCTAAAACTGGCAGTATATTTACAATGTGCAGCTGATATTTTTATGCCGATATATCGACACTTTTATTTCGATATATTGAGAGCTGATATTGATATGTTTTTTAAATACCAATATTTTTAAAAATATAAAAATATCAACAGTCCTAGCACAGACTTGTGTGAGGCGTTGGGTTATTGTGAAGAAGGAGAAGTTTGTTTGCATTTTTGTGACGATCAACATACTGAAGTCGTTTCTTCAGCTTCCTGAGGATATCAGAAAACACGTCAGAGTGGACCATGGACCATGAGGAAGGACATCAAACATAAAAACCCCTTCAGAGTCCCAGAAGACTGTTGCCGTGACTTTACCAGCTGTGAGTGTGGCTTTGAACTTTAGCTTAAGGGGAGAGGTGGTATGGTGCCTGCCACTCCATGGATTGCCATTCTGTTTACAGTTCGAAGTGATGAACCCATGTTTCATCACATGCAATGATGTTCAATAACTGCCACAAAATCAGGCTCGTAATGCATAAGCAATTCTGCACATATGGTCCTTCATTGCTCTTTATGGTCTTCTGTTAGACTGTGAGGAACCGAGCAGACACACAAGTGTGTCAGCATTAACAACAAAGACATCCAGATAGGCCCAGTGGTACCAACTGACTGCCATATCATCCTCAGCCAATAGGTGTCACTGGATGCAGATATGGAGGGGTGTGTGGTCAGCACACCACTCTCCCGGCTGTTGTCCGTTTTTGGTACTGGAGCCTCAGTGAAATAGTTCTTCAGTTGGCCTCACATGGGTTGGGTGCACCCTGCTTGCCAATAGCAATTGGCAGACTGTCAGTCAGTCATCCATCCAAGTGCTAGCCAACCCCGACTGCGCTTAACTACGGTGATCTGATAGGAACCAGTGTTACCACTGTGGCAAGGCCATTGACCCGTATGGCTAATAGTATAGTATAATAATGACAGATATGTTATTACATTACAGTTTTTTGTTATTCTCTTGTTGTTAGAAGTGCAAATCATATGGCAAGAAGGCCATGCACGTGCCAGGCAGCCTGCAAATGTTCGGTGCTGTGATAACCATGACGCACAAACAGAAACATGGGGCCAAAGAGGCCTCACAAGAACAGAAGAAGGAGCACAGGCCGTCATAGCCATTTTGCAGTGTGCTTCCGCGTGGCACGGGCAGCCAGCAGCTGTGGCGTTACCTCTATACATTTCTATAACATCTCGTGTGCAGTGAATATGGAATGAACACCAGCCTTACAAGTACTGATACAATGCTTACGTGTGAGGACATCATCACTTCCTTTCAGAAGCTTTCATTTTCAAGGAGTTGGAAGACATTAAATTTTGAAGAAGGATGTCTACCACTGGCATTGTATTCAAAAAGTTAATGGCATTACATTCAAAAAGTTAAGTTCAAAACACATTCTGAAGTTCGTGGTATGAGCAGCACAAGTGGTTTTGTGCTATCCCTGCAAAACGTAAATTAATCTCCCAGCCATGTTAGCTGTTAAGCACAAGAAAAACTGTATGGTCCACTGAGGGTTTTCATGATCTGAACAATCTGTTTACAGATTTAGCACAGCATGCTTCTTCTAAAAATCATCAAAGCAGTTTTATTTCACATAAATAACTACCCAAACAAGTGTTTAGTATTTCAGAGCTACTTAAAGAACATCAGAAACTGATGAAAATCAAACACAGCAATGTAGTGAAAACTAATAGATACATCAAGAAAATTCTAACTGATGTCACAGATCTTTTGTGTAAGCAGGATTAGATTAGATTAGATTAGTTTTTTGTTCTATAGATCCGTGCTGAGGAGATCCTCGTGGATGTGGAACATGTCTTTTTTTTTTTTTTTTTTTTTTTTAAGCTGAAATAACAATACTAATAGTATGAATATATACAATACATCACTTGTTTCTATTAAAAAATTCGTCAATGGAGTAGAAGGAGTTGGCCACTAGTAAGTCTTTCAGGCTCCTTTTAGACTGATCTTTATTTGTAACTAAATTTTTTATGTTTACTGGCAAATTATTGAAGATGAGTGTTCCTGAGTGGCGGACCCCTTTTTGAACTAAAGTAAGTGCTTTTAAGTCCTTGTGCAGATCATTTTTGTTCGTGGTATTGTATGTATTAACTGAGCTGTTTGTTGGAAAAAGAGATATATTATTTAGGACAAATTTCATTAATGAGTAAATATACTGAGAGGCAGTAGTTAGTATACCCAGTTCTTTGAAGAGGTTTCTACAGGACGTCCATGAATTTACTCCACAAATAATACGTATTACACGCTTTTGGACTCTAAAAACTTTTGTTTGACTTGAAGAGTTACCCCAAAATATTATACCACATGACATTATGGAATAAAAGTAGGCAAAGTATGCAAGCTTTTTCATTTTTATGTCACCTATGTCTGCTAACACACGAATTGCAAATACAGATTTGTTAAAGTCGTTTTTGCAGTTCTGTGGTGTGCTCTTCCCAACTGAATTTATTATCTAGTTGTGATCCCAGGAATTTAAGACTGTCAACCTCTTCTATCTGCTCTTCTTCGTACTTCATGCATATGCTGGGTGGAAACCTCTTACAGGTTCTGAATTGCATATAGTGAGTCTTTTCGAAGTTTAATGTCCGTGAGTTGGCTTTAAACCATTTATTAATATCCATGAAAATATCATTAGCAGATCTTTCTAGAACTACACTTGACATACTATTTATTGCAATACTTGTGTCATCTGCAAACAAAACGAACTCTGCTTCTGGCAGTGTAACTGATGAGAGATCATTAATGTACACAAGAAAAAGCAATGGCCCTAAGATGGATCCTTGTGGGACACCACATGTAATTTCTTCCCATTCTGATGATGACTGATGACTTAATTCACTAGTCCCTTGCACTGACACCCTTTGTTTCCTGTTAGTGAGGTATGACTTGAACCATTTTGCAGCACTGCCCGTGACACCATAGAATTCTAATTTACTTAAAAGGATGTTGTGGTTCACACAATCAAATGCCTTTGACAAATCACAGAAAATACCTGCTGCTTGTAATTTGTTATTTAATGAATTAAGTACATTTTCACTGTAGGTGTAAATAGCCTTCTCGATATCAGAACCCTTCAGAAATCCAAACTGTGTTCTTGATAATATGTTATTTGTGGTCAGATGGTTGAGCAGCTGCCTGTACCTTACTTTTTCTAAAATTTTTGAGAATGCTGACAAAAGTGAAATCGATCTGTAGTTTGATGGTATCTCTTTATCCCCTTTCTTGAATAGAGGCTTAACATCTGCATATTTTAGCCGGTCAGGAAATGTCCCAGTTATAATTGACTGGTTACACAAGTAACTTAGAATTGTACTAAACTCACAAGAACATGCCTTAATTAACTTTGTTGATATTTCATCGTACCCACTAGAATGCTTTGTTTTTAAAGATTTTATTATGGAAGTTATTTCTTTTGGTGAAGTGAGTGATATATTCATGTACTTGAAGCTATTTGTGAAGGCTAGTTTCAGATATTCAAGGGCATTATTTACTGATCCTGAAAGTCCCGTTCTATCAATAACGGATTTAAAGTACTTGTTAAATAGATTTGCCACACTATGCCCATCAGTTACTAATGTGTCATCTACCCTTAGTGCTATTTGCTCCTGTTCCTTTCTGGTTCTACCAGTCTGCTCTTTCACTATATCCCATATTGTTTTTTATTTTGTTCCCTGACATTGCTATCTTCTTCTCGTAGTGCATTTGTTTAGACGTCTGAATTACTTTTTACAGTATTCCTTGTATTTAGCTAAATCATCAGCATTGGAGCTATTCTTGGTCGACAGATACATTTTCCTTTTTGTCTTACAGGAAATCTTTATTCCTTGTGTAATCCATGGTTTTATTATAGACTTCTGTTTAATTTGAGTAACTTTTAGAGGAAAACAGTTTTCAAATATGGTACTGACATTGTTCATGAATGTGTTATATTTTTCATTCATGTCATGAGCACTATAAACATCTTTCCAGTTCATATCTTTGAGCAGTTTTCTAAAACATTCAATTTTTGGTTGATTGACTACTCTCCTGTACTCAGATTTAGCAGTCTTGATAATCTGCTTAGAATTTACATCTAAAACAAGGAGCTGCATGTCATGATCTGATGGTCCATTTATAACAGGTTTTATGATATGATTTTGTTCCTTTGATTTGTCTATAAAAATGTTATCAATGGCTGTCCTTGAGGATTTAGTGATCCTAGTTGAAAAGTTTACAGTGTGAGTTAGATTGAAAGACAACATTACTAACTGCAGTGAATGTTTACTGGAAGATTGCATTAGAAAATCTGTATTAGTCACCAGCAATCAAAATTTCTTTGTTTCTTCCTGTTAAATAACCCAAAAGAGCTTCTAGATGATCTAAGAATGGATTATAATTTCCTGCAGGTGCTCGGTAAATAGTTACTATTATATAGGATCTGTTATGGAACTCTACTTCTGTTGCACATGCTTCTAGATGCTGCTCTAAACAGAATTTATTAATGTCAATGTTCTTGAATTTATGGCAGTTTTTGATAAATGTGGCAACTCCTCCTCCATCCATATCTACTCTGCAGAAGTAGGAAGCTAGCTTAAATTCTGAAATGTCTAACATATCTATATCAGTGGTCACTTGATGTTCAGAGAGGCAGATTATGTCAATTTGGTTAGATGAATTCATTTCTTCGATACAAATGAGTAGTTCATCTACTTTATTTCTGTCCCGGAATGTTCTGGTGTAATAAAGATAACTGATACTGCATACTAATGGGATTGTAACTGCTTTGGCGAAGATGAACTGGTAGTTTCTGATTACTTTCTGTTAAACATTGTTTAAATGGAGGCTGTATGATGAAATCTGACTCCTGTTCATCTGTTTTCTCAAACTGAGTGTGTCTGCCAATCTCTCTTAAAACTCATTTTCTTTCTCCCTTCCCTATCCTAAAAAAGGCATCTCTCTGACACCTGTGACCACTGGTATTTTACCATTTGTGCCAGTGTCCCCACTTAAGTTTTCTGCAATCAACCCAGACAGTTTTCCCTTCCCTTTTCTATTGAGGTGAAGGCCATGCCTAGTGTAGTCCCACCTATCGATAGCATCCACAGGAATCAAACCAATATGAGACCCTATATCTGTCCTAAGCAGCCACTCCAACTCCAAGTTCACCCTCCCTATGGAAGAGTTCAAATGATCCCTATGGAAGAGTTCAAATGAGGCCGATCATGGCGTCTCAACACAGACACAAATCCCACACTCGTATGCTTCGTTGCTGATGCTATTTTCACCAGGTCACTCTCTATGGAATATTCAGAGTCTGTGTCAACGCTATTTCCCGGACCACCCACTGTAACCACGGCATCCTCCTTTGTGAAATCCTTGCATAAAGCACCTACATCCTCTGTTACCTGACCCAGATCTGCACTAGGCTTGAAAAAGTTTGTGACCTGGTACTCTGGACCTAGATTTTCCTGCAGTAGTTGGCCAACACCTCTACCACGTGAACTACCTAACAACAGAACTTTCTTTCTCTTTAGAAATTTCCCTACCTTTTTCAAGTCCTTGAAAGCTTGTTGTGCCCTTTCTACAGCTTCAGCTACATGAGGCTCATCCGATTCTGACTGAGGCAACAGGTCAAATCTATTTTCAAGATTTATTAAAAAGCTGTCTGATGCTCTCCTTTGCCTGTTTCCCCTATTACTTGTTGCCACTTCCCACCTCTGTTCAACCTTCTCCCTCTTTAACCTGTCCAGATCCTCCCTTGCCTTGTCTAGGTCAGCTTGAAGAGCTGCAATTTTCCCTTCCTGTTCCAGTATTTTCCTATCTCTACTGCAGATCCTACAATACCACTGGTGAGCCTCATTTATGTCCCCATTTCCCACGCCACTACATTCGCCCCAATGAAAGAAACTACAGCACCCACCACACCATACCCCGGAACTAACGATCCTACGGCATGTCACACACTTCTCACTCATGGTAAAAACAGAAATAGTATAAGCTGATTTAAGTAGTGACTAAAACGTAAACAAAGGACCCTAGAAACTATTCAGGCAGATATAAATAAATTCAAAGAGTACTGAATAAAAAAAAACTGGTGATTACATATAAGTTCAAGTCACTGTTTACTTACGATACGCGCGTGTGAAATTAAGCCTAAAATCCGTGCTATAGGTGCGAGAAGGAAAATAAACTTCTTACCCCATTTAATCTTCTTTAACACTTCACTAACACTGCCACTAATGTAACAACACTTATATTATATTTATACCAAGTGGAAACGTTTATCTATAAGTTTAATTCACTGCTTACTTACGATTCGCACAAATTAGGCCTAGGATTCGTGCTACAGGCACAAGAAGAAAAATACGCTTCTTACCCCGTTTAATCTTATTTTATACTTCACTAACACTTCGCCTAATTCAAAAACACTTATATTATATTTATAACACCTGTACACGTTTAAAAATAGCTTAATAACAACGCTTTTTATAATTATTTAGTGCAGCAAATACTCGAAGAGTCCGCGTCGGCGCAGTGTTGCCAACTTCTCCGAGGAGCTAGCTTTCAGAGATCACAATGAGATAGAACATTCCCTAAATTCTGAAAATTTCAGAGCCATTACAAGCTGCACAGAACAAACTGATTAAACATTTAAATGAGTAGATTTGTGAATAGATACATTCAGGTTTTGGTTAAAACCTCATTTTATGCCTGCATCGTGGATGAAGCAACAGATGTTTCAGATAAGTTACAATGCTTTATTGATGTGAGACTAGTGGATTCCATCAGAGACATTCAAGAAGGTTTTTTGGTTTTTGTGATGTTAGCCTAGCTAGAACTGCTGCTGCTTTATTCACTGTGCTGAGTGGCCTGTTTCAGAATTATGATATGAAGAAGAAACTGGGGGCCTAAACCTATGATGGTGCTTCTGTTCTGCCAGCAGAATTAAATGGCCTTCAAGCTAAGATATGTGAGATAGAGGCCTCAAGTTCTTTTTACTCACTGTTTTACACATTGTGTAAATTTAGTACTGCAGCAGAGCTGTTCTCGTATAAAACCATTAAGGATTGTTTTGTCCATACTTCAGGATATTCCTGCTTTCTTCCACTGGTCCTTCAAATGCACAGCAATTCTCAACAGTATTGTTTGTAAACATATATTCCTTCCAGCAGTCAAATGAGACAGAACTGTAATGCCAGAATAATATCTACCATTCACGAAAACTGTCCAGGACTAGTTAACATTTTAGATGAAATAACTGACAGTCCATACTAGTGCAGTGACTACAAGACAAGCCTGTAGTTTCAAATATACCCTCCTAGACTGCACCCCCCCCCCCCCCCCCCCCCTGTGTGTGGATTTTTTTTTTAAACTTTTTTTATGACTGAACTTCTTTTCAACATTCTACAGAAATAAACCAAATATGTGGTGTTTTGCAACACTGATGTCTCGGAATGCATAGTTTGCATGAAAAACATACGAAATTAAGATAAGTTGACTGACATTTTAAATCCACTAAACTCTTGATTAATTTGCAAGGTGAAACTACGATGAATAGAGCTGAAGTGATGGATGAATACACTGACTAATTTCAATTAAGGCTATGAGTAGGACTAGTGTCCCTCGCTCTTTTTATTGGGTGAGTGTGAATATTCCCAGGTGGTACAACCATCCTCTTGGGAGTGCTGTGTACTGAATTTGTCATGGTGCTCCCACAAGTAGCTACAGATATAAAGGTCCACCAAGACAGAGCCCCACTTGCCTTGATTATCCTTATACAACTGAGGTGCGGCAGGTTCCTCAGGCGTTACCCTATTAATGACTGTTATGCCTCAACATTATTATTAATGCTGTTGTTGTTGTACAAGTATGTAGCATCCCACAGTCAGGCCAGTTAAGCCAAGCACCCCATTCCCCGAGACACAATTTTCCACAACTGTGCCCCCACTGTGGTCACTGAAACATGCCCATATTTAATGGATTAATGTCTGGTAGTACTCACTAGCTCCTAGCTCAGAACATCTGGTTCGCCAAACCTGTACCAAGGCAATGAAGGCTGAGCTAACTGAGATGCCTGCCGTTTGGCAAGATCCGGGAAGTATGTGCGTGGTTTACTGCATGCCACAAATGTGCTAAGTTTTACCCCTCACCTCACCTGAATTGTCACCAGGACTGAAACGGGTGTTGCATGCCACACCAGAGATTAAGTAACAGTCCATTCAATGGTGATCAAATGCTGATCAATATTGTCAATTGTTGCAAAACCTGCAATGGATGATCCAGAACAAGAGACATAGAATGCTAAGTAGAAACACGCCTTTGCATGTGTTCACATACAGCCCATACCACACAGAATCAGTTGCTTCAGTTTAGACAGGAGGTTTTTATACCATCCAGCCTACAGTCCTGACCATGCAGAAAATGACTTTCCTTTGTTCTGCCTCCTGAAGCAATTTCTGGCTGGAAAATGTTTCTACAACAATGGTGAGGTACAGACAGCAGTGACTTCACAGCTACCCCAGACGTAGGCAGCAGACTCCTTTGAAATCGGCATACAAATGTTGGTGTAATAACAATGGAAATTGTAGAGAAGTAACTAGTGAATCTCTGTCAATTCTGAAATACATATTTCTTACTTACTGAATGTGTACAATGTCTGTTCATCCACTGGAACTTATTTTATGGCTTACACTTGTGCTTTTCATGCATACCCCTTTAACTGCTCCTAACTATAACACATCAGACATGTTTTGATTCAGGTCAAGTCAGTTCCTTTAAAGCCTAACAACTCTGAAAAGAAGAACGAAACCTCTACACATGTACTGAAATGCTTCAGTTCAGTTATTTTTCTCAGTTTACACATTTTGTGCATTTCTTTCTGCACACATTTGTCCAATTGTCAGTAACGTAAATGGCATGCTTCAGTTAACAGTTGCCCAAGGATAAAGAGACAGCTGGATAAGACCAGAAGACATGTTGGAACTGTACTATTATTATAACCGATTGTCGCACTGTACCTGGCAATTGTTGAGCGATCAACAGTTTTCCTTGATGAAGGCAAGATCACAGGATCCATCATTAGAGTAGACATAATAGGGTCCAAGAATTCTTCAGGTGCTTCAGCTAGTATCTCCTCTTCAGTTTTTTGACGAGAAGCCATCATAGCCACTTTGCTCGCAACTAACTGTAGATCGGTGATAAGAGCACCCCCTCCAATGCGAGCTGTTTAATACATCAAGTATTATTCACCTTAGAAAAGTAACTAATTTCTCTCTCTCTATTTATTTATTTACCTATCATGGGCATAAACATGTACAAACTCAGCTAAGAAAAAACAACACTATTAAGTAATCTTCGTATGATGTTAAATTATATCTTCAATTAATGTATTAATTCTGCTCGCATATAGATAGCTACATGCTGCTTACCTAAAACATCCTCAGCTAGCTGAAAAAGTTGTGGACTGTAGGAACGACCATCTGAGGAGACTGCTGTGCAGAATTCATCACTGTTGTATAAATGCACATATATCTTGCAGATATTCATTACGATAGCTGCAGGGTCAAATTCATATTCCTTCTGATCTTTAACCTGTAACAAACCACACAATAAAACAATGGAAAATCCAGGATGGAATGGAACAGTATTATGAAAAGGAAAGTTGCTATGCACCATATAGTGGGGATGCTGAGTCGCAAACAGGCGCAATAAAAAGACTGTCACAAATAAGCTTTCGGCCAGCAAGGCCTTCGTCAAAAATAAGACGACAGACAGACACACACACTCATGCAAACGCAACTCACACACATGACTGCCGTCTCTGGCAACTGAAGCCACACTGCGAGGAACAGCAACAGTGCATGATGGGAATGGTGACTGGATGGGGGAAGGCAGAGGCTGGGGCAAGGAGGGGGAGGAATAGTAGGGGAGGGGTGGGGGACAGTGAAGTGCTGCTAGGAAGTGCACAGAGATGAGGTGGAGAGAGGGTAAGGAAGCTACATGCAGTCGGGAGGTTAGATGGAGGGCAGTCGGTCGGTGGGGGGGGGGGGGGGGGGGAGCAGAAAACGAAAAAAATAATAAGACTGGGTGCATTGGTGGAATGAGGGGAATGGGTAGTGCTTGAGTGAGAACAGGGAAGGGGCTGGATGGATGAGAACAATGACTAATGAAGGTTGAGGCCAGGAGGGTTACAAGAATGTAGGATATATTGCAGGGAAAGTTGCCTCCCTGCCCAATTCATAAAAGCTGGTATTGGTGGGAAGGATTCATATGGCCGAGGCTGTGAAGCAGTCATTGAAATGAAGGATGTCTTGTTGGGCAGCATGCTGAGCAACAAGGTGGTCCACTTGTTTCTGGGCCACAGTTAGTTAGTGCCCATTAATGGGGACAGAATGCTTGTTGGTTGTCATGCCCCCACAGAATGCAGCACAGTGGTCGCACCTTGAATGGCCCTCCGTCTAACCCCCTGACTAAACTTAGCTTCCCCACCCCCTCTCCACCTCATCCTTGAACTCTCCACAGCAGCACTTCACTGTCTCCCCCTCCTCACCCCAGCCTCCACCTTCCCCACTCAGTCACCACTCCCATCAGGCACTGGTGCTGCTGCTCGCAATGTGGCTTCAGTTGCTGGAGCCTGCAGTCAGAAGTGTGAGAATTGTGTGTGTGTGTGTGTGTGTGTGTGTGTGTGTGCGCGCGCGCGTGGGGGGAGGTCTATTTTTTGTTGTGGCTATCTGCAACTCAGCATCTCTACTATTTGGTGAGCAACCAACAAAATACATTTGTTGCATTAAAACAAATCAGAAAAACGAAACACAACAAGTACGTGTTACAAAGCATGTGGCTTCTTGTGGAGTGTCTACAAAGGTAAGATAATCAAATTTTTCATGCCTTAGAGTATATGTAATTTAGAAGTAAAGGAGACAACTCATTGAATAGCTGCAGTGTTGAGTCATTGACATGTACACAAAGAAAGAATGAAAACTTGCAAGCTTTTGCACAGTTCCTTTAACAAGCTAAAGCACTGGCACGCTTTAGTTGTATGTATGTGTGTGTGTGTGTGTGTGTGTGTGTGTGTGTGTTTGTTTTCTCTAGCTCATTAAAGAATCTGTCCAAAAGCTAGCAAGTTTTCATTCCTTGTCGATGACTCAACGCTTCTACTATTCCGTGAGTGGTCTTTATTCACCAGAACTTTCTGTACCATAGTTACAACTTACAATACTGAGGATGGAGGTAAAAATGAATGTTACCTGTGTGTACAGTGTAACTGTTCAGTCTGTTATGCAACAGGTGTTAAAAAGGTAATCATAGTCTGCATATAGATATATGGCTATGCATCAATAACTTGAAGTCATGGTGATGGTGATTACAATTTTTGGATGAGAGCCCTTGACAACACTGTTACCACTTGTATTTGCTAAAATATTTTGAGCTATGATTAACTATTAAAAAAACAATAATAAAATCTGATACGATCTTCCATAACTGCTCAAAGTCACAATGTAATACTAACTCACAATGAAATATGCTAAACTAAAAACTCTGCACAAATATTGCTTTAAAGTAACACAAGGAAAACTAAAAAATAATATAACAGAAAATTGTATCTCGCTTACCACTGATGAAGGATGAGTACCCTACCTCAAAACAAATTAAATATACCTTTATAGAAATTGAAAATTTCAGGGCATGTACAATTAATTTTTTTTTTCCATTTAACACTATTACATAAGGATTATTCAAGAACAACAGGGTGCTCTTTAATTCCTCAATTCAGGATACATTTCATATACTAAGATACAAAAACATCAATGCTTGGTCTTATAGATATATGAGCACCCATCACAGACAATGTACATTCAACCAATAATGTGAAAATCCCATCTACTACTCTTATGAATGGTTTTTGATACACATTAGCAATGATAAAAATTCGTGTCTTCTAACAGAAGCTTTCAATTTTTGACATTGTTCTAAGGCTTAATGTACCACTCCTCATAAGAGATGTCATTCCTAAATTCCTTTCTTCTGTTCTGTACACACAGTCTGTCTACATTGATGTGTTTTTCCTGAATTAGGATGGAAGAACATATTCTGAACGTTGCAGAGAGGCGGTGCAGCTAATGAAGATTTTTGTTGCCATTTTTTTCTTTCCTTGCAATAATTTCCAAGACACAGGTGAAATTAACACTAATTAAGCTATGCAGCAAAGTATTGGTGCATTTGACTACTAAAGTGCAGCAGACAACCCAAATCGAATTTCACCTCTTTCCAGTTATTCCATCACTACTTTTGCAAACAGTGCCACAAACATTACCAGCCCTGTCATGCAACCACATGATGAATGAGAGTCATTTACTAACTGCCTGCAAAACAGTATGTCCTTTCTTTAGATACAATTTTAGAATTGTGGTCACTATATCTCAATAATCTTGCTCCATATCCTTTAATATCATCAGAGACTTCTACAGAAACAATGACAGCCAGAGCACACGGCCTGTCTCACAATCACATGACTTTTTTAAAATAATAATAATAATCCAGATTTACTTTTCTCAGAAGAAGTGTATTGCCCGAAGAATAACCATTCTATGAAATGAAGTAGACTCTCATCTATATACAGGGTATTTACACTCCCGGAGAACCGGGAAATCTGGGAGACACCCAGGAATTTATTATTATTTTAGTTTTCAGCTAAATTTATATAATTTTGGCTGGTAAGAACTGATACTCTAACAAAGAATTTGGCTTTAGCCCATTACTACAGAATAATACTGCAGCAATAAAACATAAACGAGAGAATAACATCAAAATAAAACTTTAGTTGCAAAGAAAAAGCGCTATTTACAACAACACAACACATGCGCTATTTACAACACAACACAGTGCAAAGGCTGTAGGAAAAAGATTGTGCAATACTTTGTAACAACAAACTGCTTACATTTTTAACACACTGCAGGAAAACATTGCAAATGGTGGTTTGAGAAGAGTTACTTTCAAAGCAAATCTTCTTTTAAGCAAGACAAATTATGTTACATGTGAGAATGTACAATGAATTTCTTAAATGATGGAGCATTTGACTCTTTCAAAACTTAACACTTTGTGGACTAGCCACTTAGAAAAATTTCAGGCCCAGAAGACAAGCCATTTGTGCAAACATTTAAAATTTTAGTGGCACATATGTGTTTGATATATCCACGGTGTATACGACCCGGGAGATCCAGGAAAAACCCGGGAATTTTTTCATCCGGGAGAAAACCGGGAAAAATCTGGGAATTTTTTAGAATTCCGGTAATTTTTCGTTGTTTTAGTTTTCAGTTAAATTTTTGTAATTTTGACTGGTAAGAACTGTTACTATAACAAAGGATATTACTGTATCCCGCTACTGCAGAATAATACTGCAGCTTTAAAACATGTATGAGAGAAAAAAACGAAAATAAAACTTAAATTGCAAAGGAAATGCACCATATAAAATAACACAGTGCTCGTACAAGCATCTGCAAATAGCAAAATGTGTCAAAGGCTTTTGGAAGACTATGCAATGCTTCATAACAACAAACTGCCTTTGATGAGGCTGACGTCACAACTGTTTACATTAGACTCAGTTAATCAGTTACAAGAAAGCTCATGCACACGCGCAGTTGAGTCGCATATGGGTAGTACGTTCTCCCACTTCTGGCTACAGAAATGTGGCTGTTGAATGTGTAAGCAGCAGTAGCAGCAACCAGCCACATGGTACCTGGAAAAATTTTCTTGGCATGCCCAAGCTGCCAGATTCACGCGTGTGCAGCAGGCCCGGATATAGTGGGGAGTGAGGGCAAAGCGGGGTATTTGAACCGGGCGGCAATTTCAGGGGGAGGGGGCAAATTCATATTCTTGAGAAAAAAAACCTTGTTTCACAAAGCACCTAGCATCCAGTGCACATCGGTCTATCTATTATTCATATGATTTTGAAACGCATCCCTGCTAGTTTTTGAACACTTTCTAAGTTGATTTCTGAATGAATTATAAGTTGATGTTTGAATGCGTGCATAGTGTACGTGATGTCTCTGCCAGGGGAATCCTCATCACATCTAGAAATAAACTTTCCGGCAGACAAAACAGGGCGGGGCTATAGAGCAGAATAAAGCCGAACCGGTGATTGCCAAGTGCTGCTTGTTTATGTGGGTGATTCGGTTTGCGAATGTTCAGCGTTGTTATAATTACTGGCAAAACCCATAGATTCAGACTACCAGAGTGGAAATAAACAACTTAACAGGTAAGAAAGATTACGTATTATCTTCTCGGTGTATCCAAGAAAATGAAATTTTGACAGAAATTTTTTGGCCAGATCGCTACATGAGTCAGGGCCAGTTGTAGTCCCTGGCTAGCAGCCACTTACGTTCCATTCTGGAAGTAGTGCGGAAAATGCATTGTACGAACACGTAATAATGCCTAACTGGAGAATAATCACCAGATAACTAAACGATGATTGTGGCAGGGTTAGTGAAGTTAACCAGAGACTGAGTTTTGACAGTCGTAGGAATAGTTACAGAATTAGTGATGACAAGACTGTTTGTTAGAACAAGGAAGGAGAAGAAATGGAGACATCACACAAATTATGGAAGAATATGAAGATTCCAAATTTATACAAAAATTTCGTTCTACTACTTTTCGGTCTCATGCATGAGAAACTGGAGTGTATGAATGAAATGTGAAACTATTTCCTAAAGTAAAGCTTTTTGCTTGTAGTAGGCCAAATAGGTATTTCATATTGCAACTTCATGAATTATATTCTGACGTATTATATAAATGATCATTATTGCCAAAACAGTCTCGCTTATTTGATGTGTGTTACAATTGCTGAAATATTAGAAAGGCCCATTTTGTTTTCTCCAGCACACGGTGACAAAATGATGTAATCAGATTGAGAAACCACACCAGTCTTGGGTACTATTTGTATTAACAGTTTTTTCAGTATTACACAACATTTCTCATGTAGCAAAACGTTGGACGAACTTTGATAAGGTAATAGTCCTTTCGCAGAAAGGAAAGCACACCATGTAAAGCTGTAGCAAGATTAGAGAGAAAAAGTCTAGGCCTAAGGACTGAAGAAATGCGTACTGTCTTGCCTGTCTCTTGTCTTTACTGGTTTTAGGTGTCCTATATTTAATTTTATGTCACACAGAAGAGCAAGTTATTAGCTAATAGGCAATAAAGAGTCCAGTTTTTCTGAAGAGTTCTTGTTCTCCTGGTTACAAATAATCCTATCCAGTACTAATTGTGAGGTTTTTAAAAAAAGAGAGAGAGAGAGAGGGGGGGGGGGGGGGGGCAGGATGTCAAACCGGCCGACTGGGAGCAGGAGAGGCGCTACAGGAAATTTTAATTCCCACTATCCTGAAATAGTTTGATGGCATCCATTACAAAATATACAGGTTTGAGTTCCACAGAGCGAAATACAGTGACATGCGGTATAACAATGTTGTTTAAAGATGTGTGGCACCACACTGCACACTTAAGACCAAATAACATGTCTTACATCATTTCCTTGAAGATATATCTTTTATGTATCAGTCAGACTCTTCAGTAAGATATGCGCTACAAAATGAACTTATTTTTGAAAAATTTTATTTTTTTGAATTTTTGACATTCTGATGCGCAGAACAGTCTGAGTTATAGGTCTCCACGTGACCCGTTTTTACATTTAGTGATTTTTCTGTTTCCTCTTCGTTTACTGCTCTCACGTCAAATGAAAAGAAGACGGATTTCTGTGGCTTGGAGCTATCAAGTGAATTAAAATACATTCACTTAATTACAGAAGGGTTAAACTATGTTACTAGTTTCAGATCTTATTTCCACCTTTCTGATAGTCAAGTATTAATCGCCTTGCAGAACAATGAAGTTATTTTTGCTGGTTTGATAAATAAATTTGGCTTTTATTAAAGCTTTCCTGCTGAGGCAGTCAATTTATTCCACACTATTGGCTAGTTTCAACTGTTCGGTGCATATCAGGTGCATGTTTTCATCTTCTAGCATGTATGGAGGCCTACGTCATAGAGAATCTGGACATACGACCTGCAAGATTACAGACCAATAGCCTTAACAGTGGTTTGCTGCAAAATTCTTGAGCATATTTTAAGTTCGAATTTAACAAATTTTGTTGGGACAGGACAGCTTCTGCCCAGGAATCACCAGTGATTTTAAAATTTTAAAAGCATAGCTAAAGCAAACCACAGCTTGCTCTTTTTTTTTGCCTGATATCCTCAAAACACAGCTCGCTCTTTCCTTGCATGATATCCTGTGAACCATGGATGAAGGATAGCAGCCGGACTCCATATTCTTAAATTTCTGGAGGCCATAAGATACAGTGCCCCAATGCAGACCGCTAATGAAGGTGCAAGCATACGGAACAGGTTCCCAAATATGCAAGTGGCTCACAGACTTCTTAAGAGTGCCCATCAGCAACAAGGGTATTGTCAGGAGTGGTTTAGAGGAGTGCGATACAATAGCTCTTGTTCCCTGTATACAGGGTGTCTCTTCTAAGAGTTGGTAGGCACATTTTCTCTGGTGTTTCAGCAGATATTTGCAATTATGTTTTTGCATTGTGTAGCTGGAGTCAGCCCAATCAGATAGTGCTCATCATGTCTTCCTTGTGAGGTACAGTGTGGATGGAAACTGTCAGTTTGTTTCTCAACAAAATGATTTTTGAAGTGGAATTTTACAAGCCCATTCACTAGAGTGGTCTTGGATTAGTCTAGTGCGGTACTTGTTTTATCAATATGTATTAAGAAGGATAGTAAGACCTGAAGAACAATCAGTACTTAAGCAGCTAAAACAATGCCCTGACTGCTACTGCCAAGCATGCTGTGCTACTGAGTTGCTGCTGTTTATTTTTCATTGTTTTGTCCCTTTCAATACATATTGATAAAATAAATATTTCACTATATTAATTTGGGAGTGCCATATTGAATAGGCACATCAAATTCTGATTTAAAATAAATCTGTTTTTAATGGGAAACAAACTGAGTTTTTTGTTGACAATGGACTCACATGAAAAACATGATGAGCACTATTTGTTTGGGGTGACTACAGCTACACCATGCAAAAACAAAATTGCATATGTCTGCCAAAACAACAAAGAAATGCACCTGATGACACTTAGGAGAGACATCCAGTACATACAAGGATGTCTGGAAAGTAAGCTCTGTTTCACTCTACTGCCACTGCAGCACTAGTGCCACAGTTCCACACATTCACACTTACTCTCTGGTTCATTGTCTTTCCACTGATGCCATTGAAGCTGGATTGAGTTGTGTACTCTCTTGACAGTGATTGTTCAAAATGTTATTAGACAGTATCTGAGCCCACTGACTGTGTGCTGTGTTGTGCAATATGATTTTAGAATGCAAAGAATGTTAAGCCAGCTGAAGTTCACCATCAATGTGTCGAGATTTATGGTGAAATGTAATGAGTGATGGAATAGTGAGAATATTGATGAGATGGACGAACCAATGTTCATGACGAAGCACAAAGTGGGCGGCCTTCTGTTGTCAATAATTGTTTCTTTAAGAAAGTGGATGAGAAACTATGTGAAAACAGACAGTTCACAATAAGAATGCTTTGTAATGAGTTTCCACTAATTTCAAAAACTATGACTGTCACAAATCGCTTAATTTTTCTGAAAATTGTGTTCCCTTTGGGTTCCAAAAATGCTTATGGATGTCCACAAAACGAAGCGACTTGGCAGTGCTTTGATATTTCTTACCCAATACAGAGATGAGGGAGATGAAGTCCTAAACAGAATTGTGACCAGTGATAAAATTTTGATTTATCCTGTCACTCCATAATCACACCCACAGTCGATGGAGTGGAGGCAATCTGCTTGTTGAGTTCCTTCCCAGAGGTTAAACTGTCAAACTGTCAATGTGGTATGTTACTGTGAAACACTGAGAAAACTTCACATCCCCATTCTGCCGGTGTCACTCACAACCTTATTTAATTGGGAGAAATTATGTCATCCACCAAGCAGCTCTGATCTCACATCTTCTGACTTGAAGCTTAATTTTGGATGAAGGCCTTTGACAGCCATGACGATTCAAAAAATGGTATTCAGCAGTGGTCGTCTTCACTGGTGGCATCTTTCTATGAATACAGCATATAAAATGTCTGAACAATCATGGCAAATATATAGAAAAATATGTTACTGCATTGCCTGTTTTATTCTGAATTATGATGTACAGTTCAATAATACAAGAATTGCAATATCGTATTTATCCGCCGCCACTGGGCAAGCAACTTTCAAGTAAAGTCTCTCACCTGTACGGGAATATACATAATGGATGTATGACGACACGTTGTAGACACATGGTTGACAATGTGTGGAAATTTGAGTCTGGCTGTGAGTCACGCATGGATAGCCAAATGGTAAGCAACTGCTCACTATAAGTTGGAAATTCGGGTTCAAGTCCTGGTCCAGCACAAATTTTTATTCCATTCTACAGCTGATGGTTGTCCATATTCGCAACTTTGAATACATTTAATGTACGTAGAAAAATCGTCTAAGAAATTCTCTTTCTTGCAAAAACAAATTTTGGTTTGAAAAAAATGTGTTCATTTAGTTTTTTTCCTAAAACTGTACTTACTTTCTGGACATGCCTCATAAATGAACCTGATGAACAGGGTGAGCGACAAAATATGAGAGTGTTTGATGCTGCTGCCTTAGTTTACAGAGAAGTGTTGTTGAGTAACTGTAGGAGGACTTAAACAGAATATCTATTTGAATATAATAGAGGGAAACATTCCACGTGGGAAAAATATATCTAAAAACAAAGATGATGAGACTTACCAAACAAAAGCGCTGGCAGGTCGATAGACACACAAACAAACACAAACACACACACAAAATTCTAGCTTTCGCAACTAACGGTTGCTTCGTCAGGAAAGGGGGAAGGAGAGGGAAAGACAAAAGGATGTGGGTTTTAAGGGAGAGGGTAAGGAGTCATCCCAATCCCGGGAGCGGAAAGACTTACCTTAGGGGGAAAAAAGGACGGGTATACACTCGCGCGCGCGCGCACACACACACACACACACACACACACACACACACACACACACACACACACACATCCATCCGCACATACACAGACACAAGCAGGAAATTGCATACAGAACACATACGACCCACTCTTGAGTACTACTCAAGTGTTAAGGAGCCCCACAAGGTTGGATTAAAGGAAGACACCAAAGTAATTCTGAGGAGAGCTGTTATATTTGTTACCAGTAGGTTCGATCAACACGTATTACATCTGCTTTGTGAATTCAAATGAAAATCCCTGGAGGGAAGACAACATTCTTTTTGTGAAACACTATTGAGAAAATTTAGAGAACCAGCGTTTTCAGCTGATTGCATGGCAATTCTACTGCTGCCAACATACATTTTGTGTAAGAACCACGAAGAAAAGATAAGAGAAAATTAGGGTTTATTTGGAGGCTTGTAGTCACTGTGGTGTCACCGCCAGACACCACACTTGCTAGGTGGTAGCTTAAATCGGCCGCGGTCCATTTAGTACATGTCGGACCCGCGTGTCACCACTGTGTGATCGCAGACCGAGCGCCACCACAAGGCAGGTCTCGAGATACGGAATAGCACTCGCCCCAGTTGTACGACGACATTGCTAGCGACTACACGGACGAAGCCTTTCTCTCATTTGCCGAGAGACAGTTAGAATTGCCTTCAGCTAAGTTCATGGCTACGACCTAGCAAGGCGCCATTAGCCTTACATAGTTTGATAGTTATCGTCTAAAGCATGTCTCAACAAGAAGAACGATGTATACAATAAGGATAGATTAAAAGTTAAGTATTATATCAGCTACGTACTTTTCTTGCTACCATTCATTACGTATCCTGTTTCAGACCTCTCTAGATTAACGCGTGCCTTTCGGCTACTTCAGTGTGGCGTAGCTGTCTTGTTACACCACAACAGTCACTTTCACTTAGTTCCATTTACAAGCGGAACAGGAAAGGGAATGACTAATAGTGGTTAAAGGAAGCCTCCACCATACACCATATGGTGGCCTGCAGAATATCTATGTCAAAGTAGATGTGATGTAAATGTGAGGATAAAAGAAATAATGGTGCACTCATTCATTCACTACCTGACTTACTTTGGTTAGGCCAAAGATACAATCAGGGTGAGATATACCTCCATAGTTGCCCATAAAAGAATATTAATAACCAACCATTTCTTTAGCTAAGTGTTTACTTTGATACTGAGAGGATTTTCCTTTTAATTTTATTTATTTATTTTACAGAGGATTCTATAATCCTCGCAATCTAGATAGATAGTCCTGTGAGAAGCTCACCATCTACGATGTAAAATACTAGTAGTAAATGAGACTCTTTGGCAACCAGTTTAGCCTCCTGTTAGGAGAATATCTTTGGCTTGCACAGTTCATTCTGAACTGCACTGTCGACATGCATTTCTTTGTACATCCGTGTTTAGTTATGAAGTGTGTATTCATTGCATTTACTAGCATTCTCTTCTTCCTGTGAGCATTCCCAGCCAGGATTCCCACAGTGGTGACGCCAAAACGAAGAGCAGCCACTACTTGAACATAATAAGTGTACTTTGTCGAATTGTATTTGCTTCGACAATGGAGACATCCCATGATTACAATTTTTAAGAGTGACTTAGACAAATTGGTGGCTCACGTTATGTCTTCTACCACCTGGATCACCCTATGTTACGTATGAAACATGAAAGTGACATTTTAAAGTGTTGTACCTTCAACTACAACAGTGGTGAATGCTTGCATGAACAATCTGTAATAACTTTTGACCTCCTTGTGAGTTCAACGATGAGTTCAATCATCCACAAATTGAGTACAGGCCAGCCAAATCTATGTAACCATAGACAGCACCCAGCCGGCTGTGCCACAAGAAAAAATTCTCATGTTTCAATCCACGTTGTGCGAGGTACCAGGAAGCTTGTCCATGGTCACCCTCAGGCTACACTTCCCAGAACATCAATGACAAAATTTCTGTGGAACATATGTAAAACTGAGGTTTCATCCTGAACTACTGCCTTTCAACTAGAACACCCTGCAATGAGGTTTACAATCATCAACTTCATACTACAGAACTAGAGCACCCTTGATGACACTTCTAAGTTCGTGTAACATAGGGGAACATGTCCAGGTCATCAGTGACATCATACAAGCAACCTCCGGCCAAGGCAAATTGCCACTGTGAAGGCACCACAACAGTGGTGATAGTAATTCACAAAGAGAGATTAGGCAACAGGAAACCATCTCAGCTTCGATAACATCTCCGTACATCAATCAACTTGACCGTCATGCCAGAAAACATGCTATGGACACTATGGTTCTTCAAACTATTGCCACAGACTTGACTGGCAGTGATCACGCATGAGAGAGAAATGATGGAACACAACATAGTCCTGGCTGCCAGACTTTTTTCTGTCCTGCAGCAATGACAATAGAGGAATGTGACAGACAATAATGGCCACCTCCAGTACGACATGCTGCCCACAGCTGATGCGACCTCAGCAATTACGTACACTCATGAGATTGATGTAACTAGCCTCCACCATGAGAGCAGCGACCTTGAGCCAGCCGCGATAGCCACGCCCATGGCTGACAGTAACATTCCTCACACAGGCAAGCCGATGGGACAATATTTGTGTTGGTTTCACAATTGCTTTTGCGATGGGGCATGCAACTTCAACAAGTAGAGCAACCACACAAACACTGTTCTTGATCACACTGCACTCAGGTAAATCACCTACAGCTAAAACATGGGCCACACTAGTTTTGCACCATTTCTGAGTGACATAGTAGATTGTGTGTGTCACATAACTAAAAAAAGTCGATACTGCCTGATCGACACAAGCACAGAAGTGAGGACCATCCCCAGAGAAACCACCACCAGCAGAGTTTGCGACATCTGCTGTCTATCTTCATCAAACTTTTTGGAATTGTCATGTGCACCAAGGCTGTCAGTTGGCATGAGAAATTTCCATGGCACTTTTCTGGTCATTGATGTTTGATACTAGATCTTGAGTGCAGATTTTCTCCATTAATTTCATTTCTCCCCAAATCTAACACGAGGTATCTCAGGCAAAGCAGCAGCAGAGAGTGGATATCCACATCACTAACAGTCTGCCACCACGTCCACAGGCAGTTCAGGAGGAGTCTATTCTAACAGCATCTTCCTCAATCCCTACACATGACATCCATCTGCAACCACTTAATGACCCTCAGACTTTAGAATTGGAAATACAAAAAGTGATGAAGCATTATGAAGGAAGGGAAAAGAAGAGCTTAAAGGCTTCGCAGTGAGAATCTCGAACTGAACACAAAAATACTTTTGTTAGGTAGCAGCACTTAAGGCAAGAACAGCATCAATACCCAGCATGAATAAGACAGTATCTACCCTGACACCAGCAAATGACATGCAGACTTAGCATGAATGAGACAGTACCTGTCCTGACACCAGCAAATGACACACATAGTTAGGACACTGCACAAGTCATCTCCAATACAGGTCAGTACAGTGAACTTATCCAACAGTATGTGCACCTCTTCTACGTGTGGTCCCTATACTCCCCAGACGACAAATGTGGCATTTAAGTGGAGAGGTATTGGACATGACACGAAGTCCACAACCAACGTGCGACTGGCGCCAGACAGACTATGAACAGCTAAAACTGTTATCAACAAATTACTGCAATCTGGCATAGTAGAGAGTCAGATATCCCACCCACACACTTGGTTTCCAAAAAAGACGGAACATACATGTTATGTGGTGACGGAACATACATGTTATGTGGTGATAATCGGATCCTCAACAATTGCGCAGTACCTGATAGTTACCCGACACCGAACATTCAAGATTTTACTTGCAACTTGGCAGGTTCTTCTGTGTTTAGTGTTCTAGACTATAGCATGTTTACCTGCAAATTCCCATGGCTGCTAAGGATATATTCAAAAGAATGATAACACAGTTCAGCCTCTCTCTTCAAATTTCCTTTTTACTGCGCATACCTGGATGATATATTAGTTTTTTGGCATTACTGCAAGAACAAGAGGAACATCTTACACTCACTTATGAGACCCTTGAACTTTTCAGTGTAGTGATAAACAATGACAAATGTCAACTTTGACAATCGAAGTCACATATCTGGACACTGTTAGTCAAAATGGGGTTCAACCTATGACTCAATGTACGGAACTCCGTCAGCTTCAATGACCCAAGAATTATCATGATCTGTGGTGATTTCCCTGCATGGTTAACTTCTATAGACATCACTTGCCACATTTACTGCAGACATACAGGCACTGTTGACAGCCTTGTTGGCTGGCAGCAGAAACACATGTGGCAAGCAGGCTCTCGCTCGCTTGGATCCTCACATGCAACAAGCATTCGCTCGAATTAAGCTTAGCTTTGTACATGGTACAATATTAACCCATCAAATGCAAAAAAGCTCCTTTTCAATTACCTTTTACGTGAGTGACACTGCACTCAGAGCTGTGCTACAACAGTCAGTCTCAGGCAAGCAACAACCATTACACTGCTTCTTACAAAAGCTAACTAATCCTAAAGGTAAGTGATCAGCTTATAATAGAGAACTGCTTGCTATATATGAGGCAGTGCAGCACTTCAAGGATGACAATGAAGGTAGGCACCCACTATTTGCACAGACCACTGACATCGGCCAGATTCTATACTTATCCAGCAGAAGACTGTTCTTGCCATTTCCGTCACCTTGATTATGTTGCACAATTTACCACTAACATTCAGCATTTCAAGGCAGCCAATGACATGGCTGATTACATATCTCAAGTAAGTGCACTATCAGTTGATATTGACAATGACAAACTCAAGCAAGGCCCAACAACAGGATACGCAAATCTGCCGCCTACTACAAGATATTATGACGTGTCTGAAGCTCGAGCAACACACTATCCCTGGTTCCTCCACGCAGGTCTGGCGTGACATGTCACAAAACCACCTCTGCTTGCTAGTTCCACTCACTATGAGAAAGTCTACTTCACTACTAAACTTCTTACAGACTGATTTGTTGGACTGGATGCGAAGCAAGACTGCAAACTGTGGACCCAACCCTGCATGTTTGCCAATGCTACAAAGCTACTCAACAAGGGCGACATGAAATACTCAAAGGTCAGTTGTAATATGTCCTCCTCCTCCTCCCCCCCTCCCCCACCCCCCGAATTGGTTGGCCTATTGGAGTCAGAAGGTTCCTGGTATATTCTTTCCACAAAAAACAGCTTCCACCGCTGGGTTGAGGCAGCACACTTTTCAGACATAATGGAGGATTCAAAGTAAAGGCTTTTGTACAGTTGTGGAAAGAGTGTTTCCGCTGCCCAGCATCCATCACTACTGACCAAGGCTGTCAATTTGAGTTTGCAGTATTCTCCAAAGTATGTAACCTTTGCGGCATCCAGCATTACTGCAACACAGTCTACCATCCACAGAACAAAGGCTTGGTGGAAATTTGGCATCAAACATTCAGAAAGCATTTGTGTGTCATGGGGGCCAGTAAACACATTTGTTACCCTAGGTTCTTTTAGGCAAGCATTCCGCGTTTAAAGAAGACCAAGTTCCTCTTTGGTAAAGATTTTATATGATGAGCCACTCAATCTACTAGCAGATTTCATCTTCCTGGTAAAACCACCGATGACTACAGAACTACTAGCTCGAGTCCAGTGAATGAAACAACACATTACACAACTAAGAATACTGGCCCCCAGCCCCATGGCTCACCAAGAAATTTCGTGCACAAGGCTTCAGCAGACTGATAGTACATCATGTTATGGGGTGATACAACAAGACTAGCAGTGCAGCCACAGTGTTCTGGCCCACATCAGGTACTGGAAATGGGGAGACAACACTTTCAACATTTTACTACATGGGAGCCAGTCACATTCAATGCATCACCTCAAAACCATATGGATTTTATGAGGTATAACCACCACAGCTGTCTTAGCGACTGCTTGGACTGATGACAACATTCAAGTCACTCCACAGCAGGTTAGAACACCAAACACTGAGAATACTGAGAATGTGTTCAAGATGAGCCTTGATGTGCAACTATTCCAGCCAAATGACAAACATGAAACTGATAGAGGACTTCATTGTGGTTGAAGGATAGTGTGAGGAATGACATGTTGAGAATGGTTTTATTTCTAGACAGTTCATGCAGTGCTACAAACTATCCAATGGCACTGAACTTATAGCAATAGCATCACAGCTATCACCCGATCGTTTCCTAATGATCATGGTTCCTTGGAAACGACTGCTGCCAGCGAGCACACAGACACAGACAAATAAAATCACATATCCTCTCCCATCACCTCCACAGCTGAGCACTCTGCATCACAGCCTGATAATCTTAAAGCCAATCAACAATACTCCTACAATTGTCCCCACTGACATCTGCCCCCCCCCCCCCTCACTCTATCCATTATCACCTGTACTAAGAAGGGGAGAGGAACACCAGCACTATGTTTCTTCTTCTTTCTGAGAAACAGTTCTGCATTGCAGCCATCCACAGCACGGCTGGTCATGCGCAACTATACAAAGATGACATTAGCAACTGCAACCTTCGGCGACCTCCTTCTGTCAATGCTTTGGTGGTGCAGGTTTGTAAAACATCAGAAAACAAGACTCTCTGGCAATGCAACATGTTTAGCCTCTTGAGGAATAATGTCTTTGACTTGCACAGTTCAATGGGAAAAATTGTACTGTGCACTCACATTTGTATGTCTATGTTTAGTAATGAAATGTGTGTTAATTGCAGTTATTGGCATTCTGCTTCTTGCTGCAAGCATTGCTAGCTGGTATTTCCACAGGCCTGAGTCAAAATCCTTCTCCCAGTCACACACCATCATGTCTAACAATGGTCTGAAGAATACACTGTTTCTGGAATGTATAAGCTGAGTTATTGTTTTACCAAAATTATGAAGGTTAGCACAAAACCAATAAAAGGTATTTTTCTGCTTATATCATTGATCTTGTTTAACAATTACTCATACATGTAGTTCTGTTTAAGTTTATGAAACTACCCATTAAATTCTAATGGCTTTTCACTATATGAAAAATATTATAGGAGTATTTTCACAGAATAAGCCCCTGAATCTTATGGCACGACTGCAAAAAACAACTCTGGGGCTTAAATGTACCACTATTAATAATGTTATATGTTTTACCTTAAAATTTTTCTTCTTTGGTCCAACCAGATGACAAAGGAAATAATTTAGCATTGCAGCAATTCGATCAACCATTGTAGGATGTGTGAAAATTGAAGTGATTTCCGATGTTAAAAACTCCAGAGTATGTATTGTTTCACGACCTAAGATGTTATCAAACCTGTAATACAACAATTCATAAAAGTCATTACAGAATTCAGTACAAAAGCTTTTACACATAACTATTAGTTTGCACCTGGAAATTGTCCATCCAGAGTGAATATTTATTAGAACACTTCAACCCATGTGCAGCCTTTGTAATTTACACACCATGTGCTCTTCAAAAGCTGTAGAAAAAACTGCAAATAGCATGGTTTCAGATACCAAAGGAGATATGTCAGTTCTTGAGTAATTCCAGCTCATCCAAAGTTTTCATAACGTTGGAAGGCGGTCAAGTTTCCCACCATTTTGCGCAACACCTCAATTAACCCTTAACTCACGAGCTGACTTCACTGTAATGTATACTACAAGACAAGGTCTCTGGGATACCTGTGTTTAAACCAATATTTAAGGTACAAATCATTTGAAATTTTGAATTTAAGTTAAATAACATTTAGTTTTACAATTACTTAAGTGTTGTTTGAATACTACTTCTTGATCTTATTGTGATAAATTAACCCTGGAATATCACATATTTTGTGTTTTTTTTTTAAATAACACACACAAGTGAACTGTTAGACAACTGAATTTTACAGTCTGAAGAAATATAGTATCTCTGTAGCAAGTATATTTTCATATAAAACTCAATTCTAGGGTGTAAACGTGCACATAAAAACTACCCTCAATAGCTACAAAAAGAAAGTCTGCAAAAGTGATATTCAATGCAGGGATCCACAATTTTCTTTATCACCACAGAGAACACATTTGATTTTAACGAGCACTTTAAGCATTTTATTCGAGAAACTGAGCAGTGGCAAGATCGCCATCTCTTCTGGCTCTTTCTTGATCTATATCACCAACATATTCGTCCATCCACTGACAAACAATTCCATCAAACTTAGGATCATTAAAACTAATGCATTTATGCGAGCATATTCTGTACTAAACTGGAGAAAACAGGTATATAGTTCACAAGGTGCAGTCTAGGAGACCACAACATACGTCAATAACACATGTCAACAACAAACAATGAAGGCAATAACACAGCTGACAACAAAACATCATAGAATTGGCTATTTAAGGAGGGTAGGGGAGGATATAGAAGAATTTCAACAGAACTGACCTTGGAGAGAGTGTATGAAAATATTCATACCATATCTCTTGAGTTAAGGATTAATTGCCAACAGCAAATAAGATTTATTTTAGTTCCTAACTATTAGCTGTGAGTTAAGCCACACCGTCGTAATGGCAGTCTTCCAGACCATATTGTTGTCATATTTCAGGAATGTTAAAATTTCATTTGCAATTTGACTAAATTATTCATTAAAGTCTAATTCTCAGTGATATTTTGTGGTAGTAGTGTCTTTTTTAAAATGAAGAAACAGCACAACAGTTGCTTAATCAACAATCTTTTATTATATACACAAGCAGTTTTGGAACACTTATTTAAGTTCTATCATCTGGTGTAAACTGTAATAATGAAAATATTGTGTTACACGACAATTGGACTGTATCTTCAAGTCTGATAGGTCACATAAGGAACTATGTGGCTAAAGTTTCTACAGTAAATTAAGAGAGAACAGTACATTACTTACAAATAAAATCACTTAATCATCTGAGGTCATTCTCACCCCAGTTTTGACATGGAACCTAAGGTTTCGTGTCAAAATGATGAAAGAGACCAAGGGGGGGAGGGGGGGGGGGGGGAAACTGACATCATGAGCGGATACCACAAGTTGCCAGAATATTGATAATGTGAAAAAAAAGGGGGGGGGGGGGGGTAGAGGAATCACATACTGCATGGAATTACTTATATAAACTCTATAAAAAACGTGCTGCATGAGTGGGTGGTCTTCAGTCCAGAGACTGGTTTGTTGCAGCTTTACATGCTACTCTATCCTGTGCAAGGTTCTTCATCTCCCAGTACCTACATTCTTCTGAATCTGTTTACTGTATTCATCTCTTGGTCTCCCTCTACGATTTTTACCCTCCATGCTGAACTCCAATACTAAATTGGTGATACCTTGATGTCTCAGAATATGCCCTACCAACCAATCCCTTCTTCTAGTCAAGTTGTGCCACAAATCTCTCTTCTCTCCAGTTCTACTCAATACCTCCTCATTAGTTATGTGATCTACCCATCTAATCTTCAGCATTCTTCTGTAGCGCCAAATTATGAAAGCTTCTATTCTCTTCTTGTCCAGACTATTTATCGTCCATGTTTCACTTCCATACAAATACTTTCAGAAACGACTTCCTGACACTTAAATCTATACTCAATGTTAACAAATTTCTCTTCTTCAGAAACGCTTTCCTTACCATTGCCAGTCTACATTTTATATCCTCTCTACTTCGACCATCACCAGTTATTTCGCTCCCCAAATAGCAAAACTCATTTACTACTTTAAGGGTCTCATTTCCTAATCTAATACCCGCAGCATCACCCAATTTAATTCAACTACATTCCATTATCCTCGTTCTGCTTATGCTGATGTTCATCTCACATACACCTTTCAAGACACTGTCCATTCCATTCAAATGCTCTTGCAAGTCCTTTGCTGTCTCTGACAGAATTACAAACTCTTCAGCTGACAGAATTACAATGTCATCTGCGAACCTCAAAGTTTTTATTTCTTCTCCATGGATTTTAATACCAACTCCAAATTTTTCTTTTGTTTCCTTTACTGCTTGCTCAATATACAGATTGAATAACATTGGGGATAGGCTACAACCCTGTCTCACTCCCTTCCTAACTGCTGCTTCCCTTTCACGCCCCCTCGACTCTTATAACTGCCGACTGGTTTCTGTACAAATTGTGAATAGCCTTTCACTCCCTGTATTTTACCCCTGCCACCTTCAGAATCTGAAAGAGAGTATTCTAGTCAACATTGTCAAAAGCTTTTTCTAAGTCTACAAATGCTAGAAATGTAGATTTGCCTTTCCTTAATCTATTTTCTAAGATAAGTTTTTGGGTCAGTATTGCCTCATGTGTTCCAACATTTCTACGGAATCCAAACTGATCTTCCCTGAGGTCGGCTTCTACAGAACATCGCCCTTGTATAAACCCTCTATATACTCCTTCCACCTTTCTGCTTTCCCTTCTTTTTTTAGAACTGTGTTTCCATCTGAGCTCTTGATATTCATGCAAGCGTTTCTCTTTTCTCCAAAGGTCTCTTTTAATTTTCCTGTAGGCAATATCTATCTTACCCCTAGTGATATGCTCCTCTACATCCTTACATTTTTCCTCTAGCCATCCCTGCTTAGCCATTTTGCACTTCCTGTCGATCTAATTTTTGAGACTTTGTATTCCTTTTTGCCTGCTTCTTTTACTGAATTTTTATATTTTTTCCTTTCATCAATTAAATTCAGTATTTCTTCTGTTATCCACGGATTTCGACTAACCCTCGTCTTTTAACCTACTTGATCCTCTGTTGCCTTCACTGTTTCATTCCTCAAAGCTACCCATTCTTCTTCTACTGTATTTCTTTACCCCATTCTTGTCAATCATCCCCTAATGCTTCCCCTGAAGCTCTCTACAACCTCTGGTTTTTTTCAGTTTATCCAGGTCCCATCTTCTCAAATGCCCACATTTTTTGCAGTTTCTTCAGTTTTAGTCTACAGTTCATAGCCAATAGATTGTGGTCAGAGTCCACATCTGCCCCTGGAAATGTCTTACAATTTAAAACCTGGTTCCTGAATCTCTGTCTTACTATTATATAATCTATCTGAGACCTTCCAGTATCTCCAGGCTTCTTCCATGTATACAACCTTCTTTTATGATTCTTGAACCAAGTGTTAGCTATGATTAAGTTATGCTCTGTGCAAAATTCTACCAGGCGGCTTCCTCTTTCATTCCTTACCCCCATTCTATATTCACCTACTACGTTTCCTTCTCTTCTTTTTCCTACTATCGAGTTCTAGTCACCCATGACTATTAAATTTTTGTCCCCCTTCACTATCTGAATAATTTCTTTTATCTCATCATACATTTCATCAATTTCTTCATCATCTGCGGAGCTAGTTGGGATGTAAACTTGTACTACAGTGGTAGGCGTGGGCTTCGTATCTATCTTGGCCACAATAATGCATTAACTATGCTGTTTGTAGTAGCTTACCTGCATTCCTATTTTCCTATTCATTATTAAACCTACTCCTCCATTACCCCTATTTGATTTTGTATTTATAACCCTGTAGTCACCTGACCAGAAGTCTAGTTCCTCCTGCCACCGAACCTCACTAATTCCCACTATATCTAACTTTAACCTATCCATTTCCCTTTTTAAATTTTCTAACCTACCTGCCCGATTAAGGGATCTGACATTCCACGCTCTGATCCGTAGAACACCAGTTTTCTTTCTCCTGATAACAACGTGCTCCTGAGTAGTCCCCACCCAGAGATCTGAATGGGGGACTATCTTACCTCCGGAATATTTTACACAAGAGGACGCCATCATCATCTAACCATACAGTAAAGCTGCATGCCCTCGGGAAAAATGATAGCTGTAGTTTCCCCTTGCTTTCAGCCGTTCGCAGTACCAGCACAGCAAGGCCGTTTTGGTTAGTGTTACCAGGCCAGATCAGTCAATCATCCAGACTGTTGCCCCTGCAGCTACTGGAAAGGCTGCTGCCCCTCTTCAGTAACCACACATTTGTCTGGCCTCTTAACAGATTCGCCTCCGTTGTGGTTGCACCTAAGGTAAGGCTATCTATATCGCTGAGGCCTCCCCAACAGTTGAAAGGAGACAGAACCATCACAACATTAAGAGGGAAGAGAACCTGTACATAAAACAGTAAAAATGTGTCATTATATGCACACTTTGACGTGCTTGAATAAAACTAATATATTTTTATGCTACAGGCCAGTGTGTTCATTAATTGTATCAAGAAGATGGAAATGACAACTTCCTTGAGACTTCAATTTCTTGCAGGATATTGAGTATCCTTTCTCTGCAATGTATAGACACTTAAGTTATCGCTAACCTGCTACAGCTGATGCTGGTTATCAACCAAATGCATTATCAAATCTGATCTGTAATTGTCTAGGTCTTTATGTTCTTTAAATCTCATATAAAAGTTCTGGCCTGTCTGTCCAATGTATTTACTCTTACACAACCAACACTCAATATGATACACTCCAGGATAGCAGAAAGGATCCTTTTTGAAGATTCACTGTTCCTTAACCAACTGATCAAATTTTTTAGTATGAAAAATGCTGGAGCTGTGTTGGCTGACATCAGTTTCTTTCCAGCCCTCTCTGATGCATATCCATTCTTATAAAACATGTTCTTTTTCTCCACTGGATTCAGAGTCATTCTTTCCACAATCCTCACACTTCACTACTACTTTTTAGTTCAATTTATCAATCACTGGCCCCAGGTACCCATTACACGTGGTTGCAGCCTTGCTTAAAGAACATTTTTATCTCAGGGAGTCTAGAATGATCAAAGAAAAAGGAAAACAGGGAAGATTTAATTATAGTTCTTAAGAATAAATCCCTACCCCCATGAACCATGGACCTTGCCGTTGGTGGGGAGGCTTGCGTGCCTCAGCGATACAGATGGCCGTACCGTAGGTGCAACCACAACGGAGGGGTATCTGTTGAGAGGCCAGACAAACGTATGGTTCCTGAAGAGGGGCAGCAGCCTTTTCAGTAGTTGCAGGGGCAAGAGTCTGGATGATTGACTGAACTGATCTTGTAACACTAACCAAAACGGCCTTGCTGTGCTGGTATGGAATGTCAGATCCCTTAATCGGGCATGTAGGTGAGAAAATTTAAAAAAGGAAATGGATAGGTTGAAGTTAGATATAGTGGGAATTAGTGAAGTTCGGTGGCAGGAGGAACAAGACTTTTGGTCAGGTGAATACAGGGTTATAAATACAAAATCAAACAGGGGTAATGAAGGAGTAGGTTTAATAATGAATAAAAAAATAGGAGTGCGGGTAAGCTACTACAAACAGCATAGTGAACGCATTATTGTGGCCAAGATAGACACAAAGCCTATGCCTACTACAGTAGTACAAGTTTATATGCAAACTAGCTCTGCAGATGATGAAGAAATTGATGAAATGTATGATGAGATAAAAGAAATTATTCAGGTAGTGAAGGGAGACGAAAATTTTATAGTCATGGGCGATTGGAATTAGAGAGTAGGAAAAGGGAGAGAGGGAAACATAGTGGGTGAATATGGATTGGGGGAGAGAAATGAAAAAGGAAGCCGCCTGGTAGAATTTTGCACAGAGCATAACTTTATCACAGCTAACACTTGGTTCAAGAATCATAAAAGAAGGTTGTATACATGGAAGAATCCTGGAGATACTAGAAGGTATCAGATAGATTATATAATGGTAAGACAGAGATTTAGGAACCAGGTTTTAAATTGTAAGACATTTCCAGGGGCAGATGTGGACTCTGACCACAATCTATTGGTTATTAACTGTAGATTAAAACTGAAGAAACTGCAAAAAGGTGGGAATTTAAGGAGATGGGACCTGGATAAACTGACTAAACCAGAGGTTTTACAGAGTTTCAGGGAGAGCATAAGGGAACAATTGACAGGAATGGGGGAAAGAAATACAGTAGAAGAAGAATGGGTAGCTCTGAGGGATGAAGTAGTGAAGGCAGCAGAGGATCAAGTACGTAAAAAGACGAGGGCTAGTCGAAATCCTTGGGTAACAGAAGAAATATTGAATTTAATTGATGAAAGGGGAAAATATAAAAACATAGTAAATGAAGCAGGCAAAAAGGAATACAAACATCTGAAAAATGAGATCAACAGGAAGTGCAAAATGGCTAAGCAGGGATGGCTAGAGGACAAATGTAAGGATGTAGAGGCTTATCTCACTAGGTTGGTTGGTTGTTTCGGGGAAGGAGACCAGACGGCGAGGTCATCGGTCTCATCGGATTAGGGAAGGACGGGGAAGGAAGTCGGCCGTGCCCTTTGAAAGGAACCATCCCGGCATTTGCCTGGAGCGATTTAGGGAAATCACGGAAAACCTAAATCAGGATGGCCGGACGCGGGATTGAACCGTCGTCCTCCCGAATGCGAGTCCAGTGTCTAACCGCCGCGCCACCTCGCTCGGTATCTCACTAGGGGTAAGATAGATACTGCCTACAGGAAAATTAAAGAGACCTTTGGAGAAAAGAGAACCACTTGTATGAATATCATGAGCTCAGATGGAAACCCAGTTCTAAGCAAAGAAGGGAAAGCAGAAAGGTGGAAGGGGTATATGGAGGGTCTATACAAGGGCGATGTACTTGAGGACAATATTATGGAAATGGAAGAGGATGTAGATGAAGATGAAATGGGAGATACGATACTGCGTGAAGAGTATGACACAGCACTGAAAGACCTGAGTTGAAACAAGGCCCCGGGAGTAGACAACATTCCATTAGAACTACTGACAGCCTTGGGAGAGCCAGTCCTGACAAAACTCTACCATCTGGTGAGCAAGATGTATGAGACAGGCAAAATTCCCTCAGACTTCAAGAAGAATATAATAATTCCAATCCCAAAGAAAGCAGGTGTTAACAGATGTGAAAATTACTGAACTACCAGTTTAATAAGTCACAGCTGCAAAATACTAACGCGAATTCTTTACAGGCGAATGGAAAAACTGGTAGAAGCCGACCTCGGCGAAGATCAGTTTGGATTCCGCAGAAATGTTGGAACACGTGAGGCAATACTGACCCTACGGCTTAAAAAAGCTTTTGACAATGTTGACTGTAATACTCTCTTTCAAATTCTAAAGGTGGCAGGGTAAAATACAGGGAGCGAAAGGCTATTTACAATTTGTACAGAAACCAGATGGCAGTTATAAGAGTCGAGGGGCATGAAAGGGAAGCAGCAGTTGGGAAGGGAGTGAGACAGGGTTGTAGCCCCAATGTTATTCAATCTGTATATTGAGCAAGCAGTAAAGGAAACAAAAGAAAAATTCGGAGTAGGTATTAAAATCCATGGAGAAGAAATAAAAACGATGAGGTTCGCCGATGACATTGTAATTCTGTCAGAGACAGCAAAGGACTTGCAAGAGCAGTTGAATGGAATGGACAGTGTCTTGAAAGGAGGATATAAGATGAACATTAACAAAAGCAAAACGAGGATAATGGAGTGTATTCGAATTAAATCGGGTGATGCTGAGGGAATTAGATTAGGAAATGAGACACTTAAAGTAGTAAATGAGTTTTGCTATTTGGGGAGCAAAATAACTGGTGATGGTCGAAGTAGAGAGGATATAAAATGTAGACTGGCAATGGCAAGGAAAGCGTTTCTGAAGAAGAAAAATTTGTTAACATTGAGTATAGATTTAAGTGTCAGGAAGTCATTTCTGAAAGTATTTGTATGGAGTGCAGCCATGTATGGAAGTGAAACATGGATGATAAATAGTTTAGACAAGAAGGGAATAGAAGCTTTCGAAATGTGGTGCTACAGAAGAATGCGGAAGATTAGATGGGTAGATCACATAACAAATGAGGAGGTATTGAATAGAATTGGTGAGAAGAGGAGTTTGTGGCACAACTTGACAAGAAGAAGGGACCGGTTGGTAGGACATGTTCTGAGGCATCAAGGGATCATAAATTTAGCATTGGAGGGCAGCGTGGAGGGTAAAAATCGTAGAGGGAGACCAAGAGATGAATACACTAAGCAGATTCAGAAGGATTTAGGTTGCAGTAAGTACTGGGAGATGAAGAAGCTTGCACAGGATAGAGTAGCATGGAGAGCTGCATCAAACCAGTCTCAGGACTGAAGACAACAACAACAAGAATAAATCTCAGCAGATTTAGTGGCAGGCCATTGGATGAGATCAAGAAGGTTGTTAATGTTTTAACTTTGGTCCTGGGTTTTAATTATTTTAAATTTGGTGACAAAGTGTACAGGCAGCAACAAAGTCTGGTCATAAGTTCCCCAATAGCTTGCATTTTAGTAAATATTTTTATGTCTTATTTCAAGTATGAGTTTTTAAAGAAGTACCTGGAGGAGGCCACTAAGGTGGTATGCTTTTCTTGTTTAGCTGCGCAGCACAGAAGAACGGTTTTTATGGAATTCCTGTAAGTAATTCCACACAATATGTGATTTCCCCTTTTTATTGCATTTTACATTTTTGGGGTACTGGTTACTTTTGGTGTCCCGGCATGATGTCCATTTTTTCAAGTTTTTCTAGGTCCCTTTTATCCTACTGGGTTCTGTGACAACAATGGGATGAGGATGATCTCAGATGGTTAAGTGATTTTATTTGTAAATATCATCCTATTCTCTATTTTAATTTATTTTACTTCATTTTGGAAATTTTAGCTATGCAGTTCCTTATCTGACCTATCAGACTTGAGAATCCCTTCCCGTTGTCATGCAACACATCAAATGATGGAACTTTAAGTTTTCTGAAACGGGTCATGTATAAAATAAAAGATTGTTGATTAAGCAGCTGTTGTACCATTTCTTCATTTTACAAAATGGATTTATACAGCTGTGGCTGTCTCATAAGAAGAGAGATATAGCTGTAAATATGCACGTGTAGGTCTTCTAATGGAATCTGTAAATAAATGTGTCAGGTAGTAAATATGAAGTACTCCATGAGCATATGAGAGAGATTGTCTATTTTTTCATAATTTTTTCAACTGTGAATCTGAAGGCAGGACTACTTTTGGTGACATTTTGGAGACACAAGAACAGGCAGCACAACCATGTGGAACAACTGTACAGCAAACTCAAAATGGAAGCACTAGAATTAGCTTTCAAAGCAACCAGATTGCAAGAGCTGGTTGGTTTTGACGCAGATGTTTAGACACGGTATCAAACATCACATAAACTTGTGAAAATGATGTATGAGACAATTGGCTTGAAAGGTAGTGCTACATCAACGCAAGGCATTGCTTATATGCAATTTTAACAGTGGCACATTATAAATAACAATGGAACATAACTTTTAATGGAGCAAAGTGGTATAACTGCAACATGAGCCACATTACCAAGGAAAATGTGCAAAGTAAAGAAAGAAGGTTGTTCATTAGTTGTTGTGCCTTACTGAAATTTGAGTCAACCAGAATAATTGTAGTAAAGCCAACTGAAAATAAGTGACAGAACTGGTAATCTAAAGTATGACTATGACATGACTACTAATTGTGAAATAAATGCTGTCACTTTCACAAAGTAGTTCACTGAATGACTCTTATCATACTTTTCTCTGCAGTTCAATGCCATTTGTTATTGAGCTGTTACAAGGAAAATGCCAGGAAAGTTGATATTATTATATGGCAAATGAGAAAGCAATAATGAAAAGAAGGAGAAAGAGAAATATTGACATTATGTGACAAAGTATATGACAGTGGTGAAGGCCAGAGGAGTTTCTGTCAACAGAAATGATTCAACTACCAAAGAAAGAAGGAATCAAGAAATGGGGTTAGCATAGGAACAACCCTATAACACTCATTCACATGTAGCAAAAGTTAAGACTCAAGAGTCATTAATAAAAGAATGGAAAAGATAATGGAGCAGAATCTGGCTAAGGAGCACTTTGGTATTGGATGGAATACAGGCACAAGAGATACTATAGGACTCGCGTGAATTTTGGAAGAGAGGTTTATTGAAAATGGATGAACCTTTATATGCATTTTATAAATTGGGGAAAAGCCTTTGATATAAGCTTGCAGTCATAATGAGGGAAAAGACAGTGGACTGGTAAACCAAACAACCTATAGGTGCACTTACTATATTTCAATCAAAAACTGTCCATGAAAGTGGATGGAGAAGGAACCAAATGGTTAGACCTAGGAAAAGGTGTAAAACAAGTCTGTCATCTGTCTCCTACCCTTCTCAATCTCTACTTAGAAAAAGTTTTGCCACTGTCCACTGGGTGAAAAGGTGGTACAATTTGGCAGAAGAAGAATATAGTGCTTGAGGTTTGGAGATGACATGGCCCATCTAAAACCAGATGAAAAATTAATACAGAAAATTACTGCATATCATTGAAACTTAAGGAAAGATTTATGGAATGAAAATCAATACAAAGAAAACAGAAAGTAAAGGCTCTTGGAGGAAATAAAAGGGTAAAGATAATGCCAAATGGAAAAATATTAGAAGATGCAAAGATTTAAATACCTACAAAGCAGGATAAAAAACCAATCTGAAGGGCAACACAGATATAGACCGGGATAGCAATGATAAAAGAAGTGTTATGGGTGCAGGGGCAGGGGGGTGTTCTGCAGCAATACGGACAAAGATTTGATGAAAAGACTAATACAATGTTTTCTTCGGAGTGTCCTCCTGTATGGAGCTGAAATGTGGACATTGAGGAAGAAAGACAGAGCAAGGCTGGAGGTTTTTGAGATGTGTACACAATAAAGGATGATAAGAACAAGCTGGATAATTAGAGTGAAAATTGAGGAGGTATTAAGAAGAGTGGATGAGCAAAGAAGATTACTGATTTGACTTATCTGTGTACGAGTATGCTCACACAATCATGCATTTACCAATATACTACTGCCAGTGTGAACTGACTGAATTACTTTGGACACAGGCACAGACTATGTGGTGGTCTGCATGTAACCCACAGTAAAGGTTCAAGAACAGGAATCTGAGAGGGGCCTGAAGTTGGACATAGCCTTGAACCTATCACAATACATTTACAATCAATTTTTTAATTTTTTTTTCTGTTACTTTTTGTCAAAATATTAACTGCATAAATGGTATATGAGAATATGGTAGTATTCCTGATTGTGGATTTGTATGCTAAGAAGTTTTCAGAGATGTACTTCGTAGAAGTGGCATTTCCGTAATTTTGGACATATTTCTCAAAGAGAAACAGCTTGTAATACAGCAACTGTATCTTATTATTTTACTTGTAATAAAGTCTGAATCACACCAAAATTACAAATGACAAAAGCAATACTTCACATCTTCACAATAATGTGTTGGTTTAAGGTTTTCAGATGTAAATGCAACAGTGTCCGTTGTTCTACATCTCTTGACAGTGTCAGCAGAAAATGTCTGGCTCTATAGCTGATCAATGAAGGAAGCACTGTGAAGATATGAAATACAGTTTTCTCAAGTAGATGGTTGGCAAACTGAAAATTGAATGAACTCTGTTATAACATTTGTTATTTTTCTCATAAATTAGAATGTGTGATATGATGTGCTGTTACCAAATAAACTTAATCATTGTCCACAACAACACATTCTACATCTTGACAATGGAGAAGATGTCTTCCTCCTTTGCCACCAAACATATGCAAACCTAATCCCCTCTACTCATCCCTATTCTCTCTCTCTCTCTCTCTCTCTCTCTCTCTCTCTCTCTCTCTCTCTGTCTCTTCCCCCCCCCCCCCCACCCCCGCCCCCCCCCCCCCCCCCCAATGGGGGTTGCCTTCCAACGTGATGCACACTTTAACTGACTTGTGTGCTGCAATCAATACTTACTCTCTATGTTAAAACCTGTTGTAACAAAGTGACTAAGGTGCATATTTCCTATTACTTTCAAGCCTCAACCAACTACCAGAACAAAAACGTAACTTCATTTTGTATTTACATTTATATTAAAATGACATCACTTAGAGACCTGTGAGCATCTTAGACAGGATCAAAGATGATGTCAGTTCTTAGCTAGTCTTATCTGATGACAGTATTAGTTTTCCTCTTCTTGACAGATCCTTCAGCCTTACTGACTTTTAAAGAGTTTGTAAAACCTAGTGTCTGAGAAGTTGACTGATTTGCTCTAGCAGTGTCTAGCTGCAGCCTTCATTTTCCTCTTCCTCCTCACCCATCAGCTCCACTTGCCAGTGGGTGGAACACTCTTGCTTGCGGAGCAATTTCTGGTCAGACCTGACCTAGACCATAAGATGCAAACACAGATTGTAAGTGCATTCCTTGGACAGTATTTCCAATTTCAGCACTGAAGTCTCCTTGGATTACTGCCTGTCCCATGTTTGATTTTACTAATTACTTGCTCCAATTGCTGAAAGAACTCCTTCATCCCTTCATCCAACACTACAGCACTAGGAGCTTAGTCTGAATGATGAGTTTACATGGAGAAACATTCAATTTGGTAGAGACAGTCCTTTCATTAAGGCAAGAGAGTGGAAAGATAGCAGGGAAATAGAAAGATGGCCAGAGGAAGTTGGTAAAGGGGAAGTAGAAAAGGGATGAGTGGATAGTTGGAACAAAATATTTGTGTAGTTCCAATGTGCTTATGTTCAGACAGGATGACCCAAACAGTATTGTTATTGAAATAGCTGCTGATGTCACCAATATTGATGTGCAGGATTTCCGACAATGAGGCAGTCACATCTGATGCGGTTATTCACACGAGCTATACCACAGATGGCAGACGATTTGACTGCTTTTACACAAAATCCGATGAAAGACAGACATTTTGAGACAATTTTGGAGGGAAAAGAAAAAGAATCATGTGCTTCAATCAAGTTAGTGCCAGAAAATTCCCTTGGCAGTAACAGTGCTCTAAATGCAGGAGGATAGGTGCAAAATATGATGATAATTTTATCAAAAATGGGATGTAAAATGTCACTAAAATGCATTTTCTCTGTTCTAATTCTGACTTCAGCCCAATGAATTTTGGTGAAGTAAATGAAAAATACAGTGAATGTCAGCTGAAACCCATCTGTACTTGCCAATTTCTCTTGTTCAGTTGTGAGGGATACTGCATGTTGGGGAGGATGTGACAGACGGGCCAATAATGTAAGAGGGCATTTCGAAAAGTAAAGATACAATGGCTCGCAGTCCTTAAATAGAACATTTATTTAGAAAACGTCAGTTATATCTTACTAACTGGATTATTTGTTATTTTTCAACATAATCACCCCCGTTATCCAAACATTTGTTAAGTCGGTGCACAAGCTTTTGTATTCCACAGTCATAGAAGGTTGTCGCCTGTCGTCGAAACCACATTTCAACTTCATCTTTGATCCCTTCATCATCATGGAATGATTTTCCACCAAGATGTGACTTCAGGTAACGGAAGACATGGAAGTCGGTGGGCGCAAGGTCCGGGCTGAATGGCAGATGGTCCAATACGTCCCATTTGAATTATTTGAGTAGTGCTTTGAGCACTGTGTGAGGCCGAGCATTGTCATGAAGCAAGTGGACTCCACTTGTCAGCATTCCCCTGTGTTTGTTTTGAATTGCCCTTCGAAGACATTTCAAAGTCTGGCAATATGCAGCAGCATTAATTGTCGTTCAGGAGGCATAAATCCCAACAGAAGAATGCCTTGTCTGTCCCAAAAAACAGAAGCCATGGTTTTCTTCGCTGAAATCCGACGTTTTGCATTTCTTGGCTTTAGGTGAATTCGAATGGCGCCATTGCATTGATTGTTGCTTGGATTCACGTGTATGGTGATAAACCCATGTCTCGTCACCTGTCACAATGTGATCAAGGAACTCATCACCTGCTTCAGCATAGCGTGTGAGGAAGTCGAGTGCAAAGCCCATCCTTTTCTTTTTGTGTTCTTCCGTTAACAGTTTTGGAACCCAGCGCGCACACAGTTTCCTGTACCCTAACTTGACAGTCACAACATCATAAAGAGTTGTCATTGACACGTCCAGTATGATCTGATGCAATTCTTTCAATGTGAGACGTCTATTTGCACGAATTGCTTCCTCCATTCTCCGAAGAAGAGCATCAAAGATCACAGATGGCCGCCATGCGGGATTAGCCGAGCGGTCTAGGGCACTGCAGTCATGGACTGAGCAGCTGGTCCCTGAGCAGCTGGTCCCGGCGGAGGTTAGAGTCCTCCCTCGGGATTGTGTGTTTGTGTTTGTCCTAAGGATAATTTAGGATAAGTAGTGTGTAAGCTTAGGGACTGATGACCTTAGCAGTTAAGTCCCATAAGATTTCACACACATTTGAACAGTCACAGTGGCGGACCTGTTCTTTGTTCGTCATGAACATCAGTCCTACCTTCAGAGAAATGATGACACCATTTCATTACATTTTGTCGATTCATAATGTTCTCATAAACAGAAACAATTTATTTGTGAATATCCACTGGTCGCTGACCTTTTGCATGAAGAAAATGTATGAAGGAGCGCACTTCGCATTTGGCGGGATTCTGAATCGGCGCAGCCATTTTAAACACTACCTACTCCAAACAGAAGCAACGTTCAACTGCCAAACGACAGCGAGGAGAAAGCTAACAGTTCAAGGTTTTCACCAGTGTTGCCAACTTCCTCGCCAAAACTCTTCTGTTCCTCTTGCATACGGTGTATCTTTACTACCCTCGTATGACACTGGTGTATGTACTCATTAAAACTTATCTATATGGCAGGGTAAATCACTCCTATGATTAATAACTACCAAAATATGAACCAATTTGACAATTTCAGTCATTTTAAAAAATCAGCACACACAAATACCCAAACACGTGTACTTTCATTAAAGATACAATAAAATTGATCAAAATTTGTATCAGCTACAGAGTTCCCTAGGGCATCACATGCCCTGACACCCATTAGAATAACATCTTGTAAGGAATATAGAGACTTCCTGGAAGAGCTATCTTCCAGATTCATATGCTGAATAGATTTCAAATATGAGAGGATGCCAAATTTCTTGAGTGTTTTCATGCTAAAGTTAAATCATAATTACTCTCTTGCATTCAGTTATAGGCAGAACAATAAATGTGCAATGATTAAGATATACAAGGATGTGCTGATTAAGCAATGCCTCTAATTTTTTTTTTGTGAAAACACTTATAGCTTTTCAAATAAAACAGAAGCTATCAACATTTTACTTCTTTATTTTTCATGTCTACATATTTTCGGTCCTCTGCCACTAGTGGGCTCTGAATTGTAGCACGTAACATGGTGGTGTGCAATGTAACTATGTCAGAGGGTGAGGAACAGCGTGCTGCAACTGAGTTTTAAATCCAAAGAGTTTGTCCACACATGGAGCATACTCTCCTTCAGCATGAGAATGCCAGACCATACATGAGTACTGTGACACATACAACAATTAGACACTTTGGGTTCACTGTCACCTGCTATCCTCCACCCTCCGCACAGTCCTGACTTGGTTCGATCCCATTTTCATCTGCTTCCAAAACTCAAAGAATGCCTTACAGGATTTCACTTTAATAACACTGGGAGAAATGTGTTTGTTGCCATATACCATGCTGAGAAATAAATATGTACATATGAAGGGCAAATATGTAGAACATTAATAACATTTGCTTTATTTATAAAGTTTTAAGAGTTTTTGCATAAAAGATTCAGAGACGTTACTTTTCAGCACATTCTCACTGTTAAAGTAAAAATGACAAAAATTTCTGTAGTGCAATGCAAAAGTATAAAAATAAACTTTATCTCATAAATAACTGCAATGGGGAATTATTCCTTAAGTGCATTAGATCACTTATGGTTGCAAGCATATAAGTTCGGTATTTACTGCTTTACACATATATGAATTCATATGATTCATGCTTCAAGGAAATACAAGAAAAGTTACATAATACACTTCATCATAGAATTGACAATAATTTGTATTATCTATAAATTTTTACTTTGGCATTTGGAAAAATGATGGTCTGGAAGAAACATACGAGAGCTATTCAGAAAGTAGGGAACGTTTTGGCATTAAAAAAAAACTAAGTACAAGAAATGAATTTTATTATATACATCTGAAAGAGCAACTGACATACTACTTTTCCACATAGTCACCAAACACACTGAGGCACTTATCACAGCAGTGGACAAGGTTTGAAATACCTTCGTCGTAAAATACTGCTGCTGAGACTTCAGCCAATGAGTCACGCCCGCCTGGAGTTCCACGTCATCATCAAAGCGCTACATTGCAAGCCAGTTCTTCATCTTGGGAAACAAGCGGAAGTTGCCTGCAGCAAGATTGGGGTTGTAGGGCAGATGAGGGAAAATTTCCCATTTGAATGAATTAAGGAGATCTTTCAAGCAGTTTGCCGCATGAGGTCGAGCATTGTCGTGCAAAAACAAAATTTTGGATGTCAGCTTTCCTCGGTGTTTGTTTTCAACTGCTCTTCTAAGGCTGTGCAAAGTTTGACAGTACCGGGCAGAATTCATGGTTGCCCCACCTTCGAGAAAATCAATAAGAAGCACACCTTGCCTATCCCAAAACATTCTCGCCATCAACTTCCTTGCTGACAAAGTTTGCAAACATTTTCTGGGTTTGGGGAGGGAGGGGGGGGGGACCCTGTGTGCCCCAACTCTATGGACTGTAATTTTGTCTCGCAACTGATGTGTTTCACCCAAATCTCATCACTGGTTACGCATTAATCCAGTAATGAATCACCATGTTTGTGGTAGGCCTCCAGAAATGTCAATGTTGCCCCCATTCACTTTTCCTTATGGTGCTCTGTAAGCATTTTTGGCAATCATCGTGCACAAAATTTGTGGTAGCCTAGCTTTGAGTGACAATTTCAAACAACAGAGTCCGTGAAACTTGTGGAAAAGAAAGCGAAAGCTCCGTTATTGTGAAGCAACGGTTTTCAGGAATCATTTCATCAGCTTTAGCGACAAGATCATCAGTCGCAATGCTCAGGCATCCACTCTTCTCTTCATCACGAATGTTGATTCGGCTATTTTTAAACCGAATGCACCATTGCTGGATGTGACATTCACTCATCACATTGTTTCCATACACTTTGGACAGTTCATGATAAATTTCTGTAGGTTTTAGGTTTTTTGCCAACAAAAACTGTATCACAGACCGCACCTCACAACTGGCGGGATTTTCGATTGCAGCACACATTTCAAATTCGAATATCGAAAAAATTAGACATGCAGAGACATTCCCACTGTCACAGATGGGTGCCACATACCAAAATATACGCATCAGCGAGCGCCTAGCAGCATCAGATGGAAACATTCCCTACTTTCTGAATAGCTCTCATAGTAAGGTCAAGCCTATAGCAAAATGCTCCCTCGAACATGGCAGATCAAAATCTGCCTCACTCTTACAGCACAACCAGTGATAAAACTGAGTCTTCATTAATATTCGATATTTTGAAATTACAAATACAAATTCTGGATGCAGTGCACTACCATATACTAAGTACTAATTGTATAAGCAGTTGATATTATGTTAGCACAAAAAATGAACTCAGATCAAGCTAACTCTTGAAACCTGTGTTGTATAAATACTAATCTCAGTTTATCTTGTACTGAACTAGGACCAACTTTGAGTAACAAAACTTTTTGGGTTAAGTCAAGTTCAGCTCCAGTTGTCAGTTCACAATCTAGCCACACTAGAAAAGAATAGGTATCACGTAATACAAGTACAAGCAGAAATGGAGTAAATAATAAAGAAACTTTTGTTAACACTTCCAAAACGCTGAAGTTTGAATTGAATTTATTTTAGTTTATTTATTTTTGTTCTGTAAAGTTAAGTTAAGGAGAATATCACTGGAGAAAGTAATGAGTACAGATAACAACTGCTTCCATAAGAATTCTAGGAGATTATTTGTAATTGATTTGGAAAATTTAACACACTGGAGTTGACGGACGTATTACATACGTTCACTATGTTTTAACCATAAAACCAAAGGACGTATGTCATACATTCTTCTCTTCCGACTTATTTATTTGTGATTTAAATGCATGTTTTACATTTTTAAGTGGCAAGACTAATTGTTTGGCTTGTCATAAGTGTATTGTTGATGGCTAGTGCATACCAGTCTCTCATGAATGGTATCAGTGATATGTGAATTGCGCACGGAATATTATTGAAGGTTGTTTTGTTCTATGTTGGCTGCCATGTTGTGTTATGGTGTGCATCCTTCCCGTGTGTAAAAACATATAAATAGTGAATATGGCTGAGACAACGCTTATCAAACTTAGAGATTGAAGAACTCTTGAAAAATGGCTCAGAACTTGACAATATTTTGGATGGCATCGGCGATTTTTCAGAAGATGACATGCCTCACAAGAGCTGGAGAGCGAAACCTATGCTGCTGATAGGAACAATGGAAGTGAGTATGAAAAAGCTAATGCACAAGCTTCTATTAGTCAGGTTTGTCATTCAGTTCAACAGTCTGCCCTTCATAATGAATGGTGTCATTTTGATGCACTCCCTGAATTATCTCTGTTTAAAGAAACAAGTGGAATTCAGGTTCCTGTCTATACATCATCAACAGAACTAGACTATCTGTTGCAATTTTTTGATCACAGCATGTTTCTAAAAGTAAAGTCAGAGACAAATATACATGCTACTGATACTATTTCTGAACTTTGCCATCAAACAGAATCAAACCAAAATCATTATGGAAGAAATGGATAGCAGTGAGGATACATGAAGTATATCAATTTTTTGCAATCGTTTTGCATGTGTGTGTTGTAAAGAAACCTAAACTTAAGGATTATTGATCTGAAGACCCTGTGCTTGCTTCATCATTTGCTTCTCAGCTAATGTCGCAAGACTTTTTTTTTTGCCATATTCAGGATGCTAAATGTGAACAATAATGCGCTATGGATACCTCAACAAGAACCAGGCCACAACCCTCTGCATAAAATAAGAACTGTTTGGAACTTTTTTAACAGAAAGATGCAGAAAAGTCTTTTATCCATCAAGAAATCTGACTGTGGATGAAGCAATATGTCCTTTTCGAGGAAGAATTGGATTCCGTGTTTATATGAAAGACAAACCAGAGTAATATGGGATAAAACTGTATGTTGTATGTGATGCTCAAACAGGTTACATGTGCAATGCTGAAGTTTATACTGGAGGAAAATGAAATGTTGACAATTCTGTCTAATCCCTGCTGCTGAGGCTATGTTCCTCTTGATTGGGAAAAGGACATGTGTTATACAAGGACAGATTTTATACAAGTCCTGCAGCCTTGAAGAACTATGGGAAAGAAATATATTGGGAGTTGTAACTGCAATGAAGAACAGGATAGATTTGCCTAGAGACCTAACAAATCAAAAACTAAAGAAAGAAGAAATGAGATTTTATCACAAAGCACATCTTTTCTGCTTGAAATGGGAAGACAAACGTGATGTACACATGTTGTCAACACAGCATAATATGTGTGCTTCGCATGTCAGTGTAAAATCCAGGAGTGGATATGTTGAGGTAGTAAAGCCAGATGTTGTACTAGACTGCAACTTGTCTAAAACAGGTGTTGACAGAGGAGACCAGGTGATGAGTTACTATGCCGTCCAATGAAAGTCTGTAAAATGGTGGAAAAAGATTTTCTTCCATATTTTTATGAGGGCAGTTGTGAATTCCAAGATTATTCACAACATCAAAATATCAGAGAAGTGTGCATTAGCAGATATCTGTAAATTAGCAAAGCAATTGGTTCAAAAAAGGAGGAGCAGAACTAAATAAAGACACACATTCAGCATCTGGAGTTGCAAGTGCAAACAGACTCATAGTATGTCATTTTCCTGAGAAACTGCCACGAAGAAAAAAGAAAACAAACCCAGCTAGAAGATGCAATGTCTATTGGAAACAAGGGAAAGCTGCAGGAAAGGTAGTGGGCAAAGAGATCAGATATTACTGTAGGCCATGTAACACAGGCCTTTGTGTTTCGTGGTGGTTCGAAAGCTTTCATACCCGTGTGAAGTTCTCCAATTTGTAAAAATGAAAAAAAAAAACCATTTCGCAATAGAACACTTTACCTATAAATGAAGCATTTAGTATTTCCTGCTGACAAGCTATTTTCAAATCAATAGCCTACTATTCCGTACGACTTACGAAAATTTTGTTCATTTTGGAAAAAAATAAAAATGCAGAAAAACAGTCTCTTTAGAATAATACCTACAAATCCCTGTATAATTTATTTGTGCTGAATGTATACATATTCATAAAGAGGAAGGATGGAAGTTAAGTTGATATACTGCCTAAAGAGGTAAGTGGATTAGTAAATTTATTAAAAAATTGTAAATTGTCGCAAACTTCCTCAGGATCCGGGTATTAATTGGACTGGCAACCTGTTAGGCTCCAATGTGTTGGGGGCATTTTATAGACAACAGCAGATTAAGGAAAAGAAATGAGAACTATTAGCAGTGAACAGTTAAGTACCTGGAGTTTAACATAGCTAATAACGACTGCACGTCTTTTACACAGCAGTAGCTACTCAATTTGTATCCAACTTTTAACTGATGAATGTTTGCTGAAACAGGTATGGTAACTTCTGACATGTTGTAGTGTCAATTGGCAAGGTCATGTATACCAACTAAGAATGAAATAAAGTTGTATGTCGACAAATATGCTGTTGCATGCTTAACTACAGTGCTAAGGGCCAGCAGTTCGAATCTAGGTCAAGCCTTCTATCCCCCCCCCCCTCCCCCCCTCCCGCCGCCCCCCCTCACGCCTCTAGCAGTGTTTGTTAACGTGCAAAACGCTAATTGTAACGTGCTCCAAATATAAATAGCTGGGTACGTATGTTCAAAGGTCTGAGAGAGGTGAGGGTATACCAACTCCCAAAAAGACTACATCCAGTAAATCACTGTAGTGGTCAAACCAATAATCAGTTTTATAACAACTCTGCTTAAGCAGACAATGCGAATGTATACCTCTGCTGCTTTCTGTGATACATGTTTCTTTAGTGTTGAATAACAGTGGTGTGAAACATATGAAGTATTAACTTGTCCTCACAGAAAACCATGGCCAATGTTCTGCAGTATGTATATTAATGTCATACTCAGCAAACTTCTGAAATCCTAGTATGACACCATGTTGTCTAAAGTTTGTGTTCACCATGCCACCTAAGACCAATGACATGTCACCACGAATTATCAGCTGCGAAATGATGTACTCTCCATGTCTACGATAAAGGTAATCATGACAATATTACATTTTGAAACCATACTGTCGCCACTTCTTGTTATCCTAGTGTTCTGGACCACTGTCATAAGCAATGTTCTTTGTTCAAGTGCCTTAAGTGCTGAGAATTATACTGTTTCTTTACATTTATTTTATGACTAACTGACCATTAAAATGTCTTTTGGTCGTGGAAAAGGTCCTTCAAGAAATTTGAGAAGTTTGATCTGCTTATTTTTTTCCATCTTTACAACACAAAACATTCAATAATATGATTAATATCTGCAGTCAAAGCACAATAATCTCATTGATAGCTGAATTAGTGGTGTTGCCAAGTTTCTCTCATGTTAATTTACATCAACAGTGATGCTTGCTCAGCTAACCTGAGTTAAGTGTTCCACAACATAGTAAATTTGTGAACTAGGCACATTTTCTGAACTAAGATCAACACTGACCTCTAGTCAGTGACCTTCACACAATTGGCCTTAAAAAATAAATAAATAAATAAATAAAACACAATGTGACTTTGCAACATCTTGCAGTGATCTGTTATTTGTGTGTGTGTGTGTGTGTGTGTGTGTGTGTGTGTGTGTGTGTGTGTGATATGCACTCAATTATTATTCATCCAACTGCAATGAAACTATTGTGAGATGATGTGGGTGCACCTGTGAAGGTTTCTGAATTAGGTCAACCATAATAAAATGAAAAGTGGGTACCAGCTGCCGCATTCTAGCTTCCTCAGTGCTTTTAAAAATTTCCACAAAAATTTTGATGTGAAAACATATTCACACATTTTTTTAACATGCAACTTATCTGAAACTCCCACAATCTCCCCTAACTGGAACTCACTCACACCCATTAGTCGATCACTGTAAGTCACTGACTCATTCAGCCCAACTCATTGTAATTATCTCTTTACATCTGTCTGTAATTGTCTCTTGCATCTCAGCCATAGTTCCCTTCAGTCTCCTCTCACTGTCACTGTCTTCCTCTTGCTCTCTCTCACTGCTAATATCACATTCCTTCCTTCCTGCTGCTGCTGTCTCTTCTCACTGTTACTCTATCTTTTCCACCATCATTGTCTTACACTCTGCCTCTAATTATCACTGGCTCTCAGCCACTTCCACTACCTCTTTATTCCTCCGCCCCTGGCATTGTCTCCTTTATCTTTTCCAAGTGCTGTTCTGTCACTGCCAACTACGTTCCACTGCCAGTGTCGTCCTCTCTTTCTCTCACACTGCCACTATCTCCTTCACTCTTTCTACAACACATCCATTGTCTACTGTCTTGCAGTATTTATTACTTTTTCCATCTCTTTATCACTGCCACAGTCTTCTCCCTCAGCACAAAAAAGGGCAAATATGTTGAAATCTGTATCTTTGGAAAACTTTTTATAGGTGCTGAGGAAGGTAGAATGAGGCAACTGGCATCCCCCCACCTCCACTACCACACTGCTCGATCGTGGAGGAATTACAGTGCAATGCTAATTATGTTTGTAGTTTTCATCCTAATGTGGTTACAATAAAAATGGATAAATTATCTATGTAAAATGAAACTGGCAGAATTACATTCACCAGCCAAACCGTTATCAAGACTGCTATCTGGTGATACACGCCAATCACAACATTCCCAGTAAAAGCAAACAAAGGAAAATTCAGGATGGACTAACATCAATATTATGAGAAGGACAGGTTGTAACTCACCATGTATGGAGATGTTAAGTTTCAGATAGGCAGAACAAAAATATTGCTATACATTTGAGCTTTAGAGACAATGGTCATGTGTGTGTGAGCTCTGAATAGGTGCATATGTTCTCCACTTTACAAAGAAGGCCTTTAGGCCAGTATTACACTATCAAATTTCTTTGGCAAAGATTTGATCAAATATTCCGTCAAATATATTTGACAAAGATCTTTAATGCAGCACTAGAAGAGGTATTACACTGCCATCATATTTTTCGTCAAAGTTCAAGATGGCTGGCAATGATAACTTGTTATTAACCGCAGCAGTTGCGTGTACCACAATTGCACTATGTGCACATGCGGAAGAGAAGCGGGAGGGAAAAAAAAAAAAGGAAACATACCTGGGTGAAGCCGTGGGTTTTACGATGACACGATAAAAGCATTCAACAAAACTTGTTACATGAGCTTATAGTGGAGGACGTCAAGTCGCACATCAATTACTTAAGAATGGATGAGCATACATTTCTGTATGTACTCAATGAAGTGTATCCTCACAACACAAAGCACAATATTCACTTAAGAAGTGCTACATCTGCAGAAGACAGGCTCACTGTAACACTCCGATTCCTTGCTACAGGAGAGGGTTAGGTTAGGTTAGGTTAGCTCAGGTCAGGTCTCCAATCTTCTTAATCTATTTTTGCATTCAGCGTGCCTCATGTTGTAAAGCACACGACACACACATGCGGGAGAGCAAGAGAGGAGATCGTACTGCGCGCGGGTGGCAAATTGTCGTGTTGCTGTTTTAACGACAAAAAGCAAATTGTCATAACCCTAGCGCGCAGTATGGTTAAGATGAGCAGCGTGGGACGTGATGTCGCGAGAGGCGGCAACTCAGCAACAGAAGAAGCAGTTTCCCCCGCTCCCGCCCTGTACATCAAGTGCAGGGAGGTCGAGTGGGTGGAACTCTTCGATGAGATGGGGCAGAGCTGTGAGAAGGAGGTCGTCGTTGAGTCCGTCGACTCCGACGCCACCATCAAGCTCCAGGCCGCTGACTGGAACGACTACCGGGCCCTGAGTGCCCTTGTGGCCGCTCACACGGTGGACGCCCCGGGAAGATGTGCGATGGGTCCAAAGACCCGTCGCAAAGACGTCACCAAGGCGCTCCTGAGGGGACTGCCTTGGATCCTCTCGGAGAGGGCGGTGAAAGAAGGACTGCGCCGCCAAGGTTTTGTTGAGGCAACCGTCAGGTTGCACAACAAAACCAATAGGAAGAAACCGCCTCTGTTTATCATCGCCACACCAGCAGCGGACAATGGCGGGGGCATTCTTGACATCCGGAAGCTCTTGGGCTTCCACGTGCAGCCGGAGACTCCCCCCCCCCCCACCTGGACACGAAGCCACAGTGCTTCAAGTGCCAGGAGGAAGGACTTGTGGCAAAGCACTGCCGCAACGCCGCCAGGTGCGTCAAGTGCGGACGTCACCATGACACCCGCACTTGTACCAGCACCAAAGATGTCAAACCGACGTGCGCCCGCTGCGGCGGTGAACACGTCGCCAACTGGCGCGGATGTCAGGCCTTCAACGGCCGAAATCACGCCACTACAAAGGAGACGGCGCCCCAGGCAAAGAAGCGACGCCGCAGGAGAAGGCGACGACAACGTCCTGCAGCCGCGGCGAGCCGCGGAGGGACAGTGGAATCAGCGAGAGGAGGAGGCAATGCCGCGGGAACAACGGCGGCGCCCGGAGGTGATTCGACGGCGGCCACCGCTCACGTGCGGCCGCCATCCCCCGCCGCCTGTGGCAAGGGCGGAGGAGGGAGGCGGCGGCGCGACACAGCGAGTGGGAAGACGGCGACGACAGCTGGTCCCGACATCGAGTCGGCCCTCCAGGAGGCGGAAACACGATTCCGCATGGTTCTCCATGCGGAGATGGAGGCCGCCTGCCTCACTCTACGTGAATCCCTTAGCCGCAACACCAACAAGAAGGAGGCGCAGCACCAAGACGACAGGCTGGCAACAACAGCAGCACAGCCCAGTCGCGACCAGGCCACACAAACGGCCTGGCCTAAGAAGATGACAATTAGTCGAGCCGCACAGACCTCGTTAGAAGGCAAGGGAGAAGCGGTTGCACGTCAGGACTCAAGCGTCCAAACCAAGGAGTTCGTCAACCACCGGGCGGAACTTGTGGACAGCGAAATCCTGGACGACGCCAGCCCACGAGACGAGTACCAGATGAGCTTCCTGCAAAGCAGGGAGCTCAGAAGAAGAAAGGAGGAAGCCCTGAACGAGCAGTTCAGAAGACAGAGAGAGGAGCAAGAGGCGGAGCTTGACAGAAGACGCGAAGCCGCCCTTGCCCGCCGTGAACGCAAGCGTCAACGCTGGCAACACGGAAAATAAAGAGAAGGCAAGACACAAGCAGTTCTGGCCGGGTTTTGCAGGTTTTCCTTGGCCGCTAAGGTAAATACCGGAACTGTCCCCTATAAACTCCTGCAAATAAATTCCCAATTGGGAGAAATCCCCCCCCCCCCCTTCCTTGCACCATTGCACAAAACAAAATAAAAAGAGCCAAACCAGCATAACATTAACCCCATGGCTGAAAAGAGCCCTGCACGCTCTATAACAGCCCGCCCTTCTCCATCTGAGAAGGGAATGAAAAGTGAAAAAAAAAGAAAAAAAAAAAAAATTGTAAAGCTCCTCAGCACACTACAGATGACAGAATGCTGCAGCGATGCTAGCGCTCCACGTGGTAACATGTCACACTGCAGTGAACAGAAGACAAGTGACTTCTTTGATCAAATCTACAGCGAGGCCCTAGATTTGATCAAATATTGGACGACATTTGACAAAGTCGCCTATTACACCATCAAATAACTTTGACAAAGATATTGGACAAAGAAATTTGATAGTGTAATACCGGCCTTAGGCCGAAAGCTCAAATGTATTGCAGTCTTTAAATGCGAATATTTTAGGTTAGGCTTTACCATGACTGTTACCGACATTAAATGAAACAACACATTTACTATTAACAGTCACTGTTTATTTATCTCCACAAAATGTTTCAAAGGTTTAAACCTCCATCATCAGGTGGATTTACATGTGATGTGTCACAACAGTGAAAGGAAACTGTGACCACTGGAGACAGTGCCACATGTTCTTCCTAAATATCATAACACAACACACACACAAATGTCATACTAACAAATGTAAATCCACCTGATGATGGAGGTTTAAACCTTTGAAACGTGTCGTGGAGATAAATAAACCGTGACTGGTAACAGTAAACTTGTTGTTTCATTTAATATAGTAGTCTTTTTGTTGTGTCTGTTTGTGACTCAACGTCTCCTCTGTTCGGTGAGTAGCAATCTATTCTTTTCATAATATTCTCATTTTTTGGCAACTATACACAAGTACAATTCACGTTTGATGCAACAAATATTGTGCTTGAGAATTACATGACTATATTCAAAGTGCAAGGGCAAATTTATCTTCTGCATGATGACAACTGCCACTTTTAAACACAGATTACAAATTTCTTCAAATTTATTACATGGGAAACACTGACGAACAATTGACACTGTCAATTCAATATGGGCACTACATGAGAAACTGCCACTACATTTCAAACTTATTTCAGTCAACACAATCAATTAATTCAATTGTTCATAACCACCCTTGAACAATTGCCAACTGATGACAACACAGTTGTAGTTAGAGCAGACAAAACAGCTGCCTGCTTAACAAAAGACAGCAGGTCTACAATGTACCAACAATTGATGAAGTGGCAATCTTTATAGTTGGTGAAGAATTTAACTCATGTGATACATTTCTTCATTGCAGAAATGGTGATGTTCAGGAAGTCTCAGAAACTCCTCGCTCATACAACAGATTGCTATCCAGTTTTATTTTGGCAAGGAGAATATGGGTAATACTTAAACATAAAACTGAGAATCCACAAACATGAGAAAACGAATAAAAAAGTCAGTGCCATGAATTACTTTATGCTAATTGATGATTCATGAAAACACTGAAAATCATATCTTGAAATGTCGACAACTGTGCCATTGACATATTGTCGATATGTATGCAAAAATCAAAACCAAACTACTTCTCTACATTCGATTAAATCACAGCAATTTGCATTCTGAAGAGTACGTACATTTAAGTGATGCAGTTGTTAACGATTGCAAAGTGAATCCCAATTATTTAGGAAAAATATCATATTACCAATCACATTAACATTGACAACATGGCGCTTTTATGATATGCACAAGATGCAGTGACAAATGTTTATGCATATGGCCAGCCATATTTTTTTTTAATTACGTTCACATATAATCCTACTTGGGATGAAATAAAATACACTCCTGGAAATTGAAATAAGAACACCGTGAATTCATTGTCCCAGGAAGGGGAAACTTTATTGACACATTCCTGGGGTCAGATACATCACATGATCACACTGACAGAACCACAGGCACATAGACACAGGCAACAGAGCATGCACAATGTCGGCACTAGTACAGTGTATATCCACCTTTCGCAGCAATGCAGGCTGCTATTCTCCCATGGAGACGATCGTAGAGATGCTGGATGTAGTCCTGTGGAACGGCTTGCCATACCATTTCCACCTGGCGCCTCAGTTGGACCAGCGTTCGTGCTGGACGTGCAGACCGCGTGAGACGACGCTTCATCCAGTCCCAAACATGCTCAATGGGGGACAGATCCGGAGATCTTGCTGGCCAGGGTAGTTGACTTACACCTTCTAGAGCACGTTGGGTGGCACGGGATACATGCGGACGTGCACTGTCCTGTTGGAACAGCAAGTTCCCTTGCCGGTCTAGGAATGGTAGAACGATAGGTTCGATGACGGTTTGGATGTATCGTGCACTATTCAGTGTCCCCTCGACGATCACCAGTGGTGTACGGCCAGTGTAGGAGATCGCTCCCCACACCATGATGCCGGGTGTTGGCCCTGTGTGCCTCGGTCGTATGCAGTCCTGATTGTGGCGCTCACCTGCACGGCGCCAAACACGCATACGACCATCATTGGCACCAAGGCAGAAGCGAATCTCATCGCTGAAGACGACACGTCTCCATTCGTCCCTCCATTCACGCCTGTCGCGACACCACTGGAGGCGGGCTGCACGATGTTGGGGCGTGAGCGGAAGACGGCCTAAGGGTGTGCGGGACCGTAGCCCAGCTTCATGGAGACGGTTGCGAATGGTCCTCGCCGATACCCCAGGAGCAACAGTGTCCCTAATTTGCTGGGAAGTGGCGGTGCGGTCCCCTACGGCACTGCGTAGGATCCTACGGTCTTGGCGTGCATCCGTGCGTCGCTGCGGTCCGGTCCCAGGTCGACAGGCACATGCACCTTCCGCCGACCACTGGCGACAACATCGATGTACTGTGGAGACCTCACGCCCCACGTGTTGAGCAATTCGGCGGTACGTCCACCCGGCCTCCCGCATGCCCACTATACGCCCTCGCTCAAAGTCCGTCAACTGCACATACGGTTCACGTCCACGCTGTCGCGGCATGCTACCAGTGTTAAAGACTGCGATGGAGCTCCGTATGCCACGGCAAACTGGCTGACACTGACGGCGGCGGTGCACAAACGCTGCGCAGCTAGCGCCATTCGACGGCCAACACCGCGGTTCCTGGTGTGTCCGCTGTGCCGTGCGTGTGATCATTGCTTGTACAGCCCTCTCGCAGTGTCCGGAGCAAGTATGGTGGGTCTGACACACCGGTGTCAATGTGTTCTTTTTTCCATTTCCAGGAGTGTAACTTTTGTTAACTGGACTGTCATGACATTTCCTTCCATGTGTGTTCACACAAAAATTTAAATCTTTAATTCTCGAGTGGGTGCACTAATTTTCATAACATGAGGAGGCGCATGGCGTACTTTGCACACACGTGTAAGAATAGCTGTCTTTATGTTACCAAAATAAACATGTAAGAGCAAAATCATACTGTAATTTTAGTTTAATTAAAAAACAATGAAATAAACTTTTATTATAAGATGGACGGACGGGTGTTGCCCACAGCAATGACCCACTCGAAGCATTCAACAGCACAGCTGCATCAGATCCCTGCTAACAGCTTATCTGATTACTCATTGCCTCGTAGACAAATGCTTCATTGTGGGATTGTGCTGCTACCTCATAATGTGGGTCATTTTCTTGATCGTAATTTCTTCTGAACTATCTCGCTGTTTATTTTATATTAATGCTGTGTGATCTGAGGTTTTCCCGGCGTACAGAAATCTTGATAATTTCTCGGGTATTCAGCCAGGTAGCGTCATCCAAAAGGTGCGATATCTCAGCAAGTCGTCTTCTTGCCATCTTCAGGCCTTCTTCAGGCGACTCCAAGAATGCCTGAAGATGGCAAGAAGTCGGCTTACTGAAATATCGCACCTTTTGGACGATGCTACCTGGATGAATACCCGAGAAATTATCAAGATATATTACTGCTGCTCATTTGCAATATCACAACATAATTTATCACTATGTTAGTTGAAGCAATACTGAAGAAACAGGTATGGGCTCGCAATTGTGAAACAACTATGGAATGGTGCAAAACAATTTGATTTGTGTTTGGTGCACTTTCTACATAAGCACGCCTGCTTGAGTGTTAATGGACTTTGTTATCAAGCTCCATGTTTTTGGAAAGGCACAATGTTGGATGTACTCCTCTGAAAGGCAAAAGAGAGGACTGACACATGCACACATTTTTATTTGGTTGATCAAAAAAAGTTATACCATTTCAAACTGATCAAATCATCTCAGTAGAAAAACCAGATTCTGACAGTGATCCAGGCTTATTTGAAGTCATCAAGGATAACACGGTTCATGGTGTACATGACTTGATCAGGGACGACAATTCACTATGCATTTCTGATGGGAAATGCATGAAACAATACCAAAGAGACTTACTTACTGAGATTATCACTGGCAGTGATGGATACTGACTATCATCGATAATCAACTGGAGATGGCACCAAACCACCACTTTTAAAGTACAAAACAATGATGCTGAATCATTGGACTGTCCTTATTCACCGTTACTCACAAAAACATACTAAGCACATATCAATGCCGAGCACTGTGTTTTGATGGAATTGATCCAGTACTTTGGTGTGAGAAATACAACAGCCTCCACTAACAAAACTGATCACCATCAACTGAACATGAAGCAATATGATGCATTTTATCACTTTGTTTCCATGAAAGACATCCAATGATGTTCTTCATTTGGCAGTACACTCTGAAAATGGACAGCATGTGTACTTCACAAGGGAAAATGCACACGCAAGAGTGTTGTCACCAGTACCAACAGTATTAACCACAGTTTTCTCTTACAAAACACTCGTTCGACCTATACTTGAGTATTGCTCATCAGTGTGGGATCCGTACCAGATCGGTCTGACGGAGGAGATAGAGAAGATCCAAAGAAGAGCGGCGCGTTTCGTCACAGGGTTATTTGGTAACCGTGATAGTGTTACGGAGATGTTTAATAAACTCAAGTGGCAGACTCTGCAAGAGAGGCGCTCTGCATCACGGTGTAGCTTGCTCGCCAGGTTTCGAGGGGGTGCGTTTCTGGATGAGGTATCGAACATATTGCTTCCCCCTACTTATACCTCCCGAGGAGACCACGAATGTAAAATTAGAGAGATTAGAGCGCGCACGGAGGCTTTCAGACAGTCGTTCTTCCCGCGAACCATACGCGACTGGAACAGGAAAGGGAGGTAATGACTGTGGCACGTAAAGTGCCCTCCGCCACACACCGTTGGGTGGCTTGCGGAGTATAAATGTAGATGTAGATGTAGATATATTTGCTAAGACTTTACTCTGAAGCACCAAGCACTAACATGGAAAGCATCAACAAACAAGTTTCATCACTGCAAACTGGTAAAATAGTTGCAAGACATCCCAGTTTTCATTCAATTGAACGCATTAGGCTGCCCTTACACTACTCACCAAAACAATGCAGAATGCTTTTACTTGTGATTACTGTTCATTGTTGTGTATGGACTGACATCCTTCCAAGCACTGAGAACAGTAAAAGGTGAAGGATGTGCCATTTATCGTGAAGCTTACCAAGATTAAACTTTCTTGGAAACAATGCACACTTGGACACTCCACTCACGCACATTAACTGGAATCATATCAACAATGTGCTTCCCATCCAATCCAAAAGTTCTTTGGGAAAAATACAAGCCTACACGAGTTTATTTATTGTATGCCAAAAACAGGAAATATTGAGAAATACAGACATAGTAGAATTATACATTTAAGGATTTAGGCACAAAGCTAATATGTTCAAATTCTTAAAGTTACTAATTGAATAATATTAAAATTCGGACTGTTTATTAAAATAGATACAATTAGAGTTGAACACCTGCTGAATGAAGCCAGTTGATAACAGAGGGAGCAGCAGTAATAAAATCACTGAATAGTCCTGGGTACTTTCTCCGTCTCTGATAATATGCTGAACAATTTGTTCTGGGCCATCCAATCACACGCTGGAGAGTCCCAGGGTCCCCACTTGTGCATCAGAGCATTAACCTGGTGCGAGCAGTTCTTATCCTATCCAATCGTGTCCAGTACCTTCTCTTCAGATCAAATACTGGTAGGCTGGGAGATGGATCTTGAACACCTTGATGTTTTACTGGTGGAGTGTTCCATCCCCTGCACCACACTACTTCAAGGTCAAACTTCTTGTTGCTTTTTCCATTTTATCACAGTGGAGTGTGTGATACCAAGTGGTCTGGAGGAGGGTCATTTAAAACTGTATGAATTTGATAGTCTTGGGGGTAGTCGGGATGATGCAGGTTCCTCCAGTCTCAATCGGTTGCTTCTTTGCGTTGCAGTTCAGGTGGTGGAATGTTACTGATGGTGTGCATCCTAGGATCGGTGTGGATTTTAGTGTACCAATGATAATTCTTATTGATTCATTCAGATGGATGTCTAGTTTCCTTGTACGAGCAGCGTGTTGCTATACTGGGACACAGTATTCAGCTACTGGATATACTAGTGTCAGTGCTGCAGTCCATAGAGCGGAAGCTTCAACACCCCAGGTTGTGCCAGCCAGTTACACTGTTATGTTACTTTGATTCTTAAGCTTTTGGCTAGTGTTTTCCAGGTGGGTTTTTTTATGTTAAAGACCAATCGAGTGTGACACTGAGGTATTTAGCCTGGAAATTGTGTCTAATCCTCTGGTGGCAGAAATTCACTATGAGCTGTTGGGCTGTGATTATGTTGTTTAAGTGGAATGTGCAGACTGCATTTGGTCAGAGTATCCGTGCTTTGTTATATGTGTTGAGATTTTCTAAGTCTGCAGACAATATATTTTCTCCTTCCTTGAGTGTGCTAGTTTCTATGGCTATGGCAAGGTCATCAGCAGAGCAAAACATTTTGCTAGCTGTGTTTGGCATGTCACTGGTATACAGGTTGAAGGGTGCTAGAATGGATCCTTGCAGAAGCCCATTTTTTATGGTAAATGACTTACTCTGTTTTTGTCTAATGTTCACCTTGAATAAATGAATCGAACAGCAAGCATCTTCAATCATGCCTTGCAATGAGAAACACACTTTGATGTCAATGAATTATGTACAGTTGTTCAAATGAATCCTCCAAGATTGGTTCCAGTACAACAGATAGTGATTAAAAGAACTATACATACACTTATAAGCCAAATAGGCAGACAGTATTTCCTTAATGTGCCCAAAGGTACAGGGAAATCTTCTCTCATTTCACTTATTCTGACAACCATAAAATCAAGAAAAAATATTTGCAGTGACAATCACATCAACTGGAATTGTGTCGTTTCTTTTGGAAGGTGGCCAAAGTGCATTCAGCACTGAAATTGCAAATGGATGCACAAATCACGAGACACCAACATGTGCGAGAGTTGACTGGTACCTCTTCAACAGTTGGCAGCATTGGTACGAGGCAAGTACTGGCTTGTTCCGTATCATCTCCTCTACAGCTCCAGTTGGCAGGAAGCCTTAGCACTGAACAGTTGTGTTGTTATAGTGTAAAGCATGGAACCCTGCACAGACGGTCGGTCAATGCGATCTAAGTAACATGCAGTAATTGAATTCTTGACAGCAGGAGGAGTCACCCCAAAGAAGATTCATCAGAGAATGAAAGCAGTTTATAGTGATTGTGTTGATGTGAGTACTGTGCGTTGTTGGGCGAGTAAGTTTAAAAATGTTGAGGCGGGAACATCTGACCTGCATGACAAAGAAAGAGTTGGATGTCCTGTGACAGCAACCACCGAGTTTCAAAAGCAAAATGTTGTCAGATGATTCAGGACGATCGTCGTATTAGTCGGAGAGAAACTGCAAGCACAATCGGCATTTCACAAGAACATGTCAGTCACGTTATTACTTTGCTTGGCTACTGGAAGATCTGAGCACGATGGGTACCCCAATGCCGAGTCCTGAAATGAAAGCGCACAGACTTGAAATTTGTCAGGAACTCCTCTCGTGTTACGAGAATTAAGGTGACGTCTTTCTCCATTCAACCATGCGACATCATTATCCTTCTGATGAAGACATCGAGAGAACTGTGGCTGCGGAAACAGTGGGTCGACTTCTTCCATGACGGCTTCAGAAAACTTGTTCATAGTTGGCAGAAATGTATCCAATTGTCTGATGATTATGTAGAAAAGTGAATATTGGTAATGAAAGATCAAATTCTAAGGATTATTTCTGCATTTGATTGATTAAAATATTCCCATCCAAACCCAATTGGGAGACGAATGTACTATGGCACAGAAAATAGCAACAGAAGGGCTCCATCATACACTCAAAAGATTTGAGAAAAAACAAACAGCTCTTCAATTATTCTTTCATTTTATTGTCTGGTGATATTCGACAAACTCTACCAGTTATACCACATTCAACAGTCACTTATGAACTTAACAGATGTCTCCAATCAACAGTCAAAGTCGTTTACACCAGAGCTCTTCCCAATTTTTTGCCTCATCTCTACTCCGCTCACATACATTTGTTACCAATTCACGAGCCCGCTTCGTGACAGGCAACATTCAATTTTGCGTCATAATGTTTTGGGTCCACTGTAGATACTGTTCAATGTACTACAATAGGTTTAATCAATAGCTTTCTTTCAAGTGCAAGTAGTACGGAACATGTTTGTTGTTGTGGTCTTCAGTCCTGAGACTAGTTTGATGCAGCTCTCCACGCTACTCTATCCTGTGCAAGCTTCTTCATCTCCCAGTAGCTACTGCAACCTACATCCTTCTGAATCTGCTAAGTGTATTCATCTCTTGGTCTCCCTCTACGATTTTTACTCTCCACGCTGCCCTCGAATACTAAATTGGTGATCCCTTGATGCCTCAGAACATGTCCTACCAACCGACCCCTTCTTCTAGTCAAGTTGTGCCACAAACTTCTCTTCTCCCCAGTCCCATTCAATACCTCCTCATTAGTTATGTGACCTACCCATCTAATCTTCAGCATTCTTCTGAAACTGAAACTAAATCACAGGCCTTCTCAAAATAGGCAAAGCTGTAAGCCACACTCTCTAATTTCACTGATAGCTTGCAAATAACCAATTGTGCTATATCCAGTCCAAACATTAGCTCATTTCTTTCCTGGATTAAAACATACATGCTGTTGTGCAGCTGTTAATAGCAGAGAACATTTTATACATAACAGACAGGAGGCCTGTCTTGTCCATCTTCTGACTTGTGAACTACATTAATTATGGCATTCCTGATTTGCAGAATAGTATTCCTATGCAGCACAAGCACTCCGTCTTGTGGCCACGAGTGGCCTACTAGGACCATCTGACCGCCATGTCATCCTCAGTCGAGGATGCGGATAGGAGGGGTGTGGGGTCAGCACACAGCTCTCCTGGTCGTTACCATGGTATTCTTGACCGAAGCCACTACTATTTGGTCGAGTAGCTCACCAATTGGCATCACGAAGCTGAGTGCACCCCGAAAAATGGCAACAGTGCATGGTGGCCTGGATGGTCACCCATCCAAGTGCCTACCATGACCGACAGCGCTTAACTTCGGTGATCTCACAGGAACCAGTGTATCCACTGTGGCAAGGTCATTGCCTATTCCTTTGCAGACCTTCTGCAAATAATACTTGGAAGTTGTTCCTTTATTACTATTCCTCCATATTCAACTGCTTCTGTTGAACACTTTCTCCAAGCATCTTTTTTTCTTCATGCCAGGAACAGCTTTTCATTAATCTAACTTTGTCTCTGGAATGTTGCTGTTTTAATTATTAACTACTAGTGACTTAGCCCAGTTTCACTCAGGTAGCACTGAGTATGTATTACATGGCGACTTCTCTGACATAGAAGTAATAATTATGCAATGTCCAGTAACGATAATGTGACCACTTGTCAATTGCCTAAATAACCACCTTCTCCAGTGTGGATGGCTCCAAGAGTGCAGAAAGAGAGTCAATGAGGTACTGGAAGGCAACAATAAGGGTGTGGTGACATGCAGAAACTGACTCTGAAGACCAATATGTCTGTACAACTACAACATGACGTATCTGCTGAATGTTTCACAAAACAATTGCTGGATACTGGGAATGGGGAAATTGGCAACTGATGAATCCACACAATGCATCACATTGCCAGCAAACTTCTGTAAAATCACAACAAACACAAAGTGATTAACAAAGTTTTCCCAAATGTCACACAGAATTACAGAAATAATCAGTGCTCAGAGCATGTGCTGTATTGTCAGCCAAAAATAATGATGACAATGTCATAAATTCAGTATTCAAAACAAAACACTAGGTCAAGTAACAACATTTCAATCTACCAATACTGTAATGAATCAAGATAAAGTTGTCAATTATTCAACAGGATTCTTGAATTCACTTGATTTGTCAGGCATGCTGCCACACGTTTTAATACTGAAAATGGACAAGTCCATTATTCTTCTTCAAAACATACATCCACTATACCTTTGTGATGTAGGCCTACCAGGCTTTCAGTGAAAAGGACTTGAAAGATATCATTGAAGCTAAAATCTGAAATGGAAAATTTACAAGAGAAGATTTAGTTCTGCCACACATCCCAATGATTCTGACAGATATGCCATTTGAATTCAAATGTTTGCAGTTTTCTGGGCAATTTGCATTTCGAATGACCGTGAACAAAGTACATGGACAATCACTACAAGTGTGAGAGCTAAATTTGGTTTCTCGCATAGACACCTGTAAATGGTCTGCTTATGTGTTGGAAAACCTTCCAATTTATTAATGCACACACTAAATGGTAAAATAAAAAATATTTTGTATCCAGACGCACTTCAATAAATAGAATTTAAACATAAACACTTTCTTCGAGTGGCACTGCAACAAATCTGAGGTACTTGCTAGTGAACAAATAAATCTTTTACATAATCAAATCTGAAACCATTTCTCTCAGATAGAGCAAACTCTCATTTTCACATGAAAGCTCTGCTGCAGCACAACTAATGAACAAAGTTTTCAACCACAGTACTGCAGCTGCTAATGTAACATGGCAGTGTTTGATTTCATGGGTTAGAAGATAACAGTAAAATTATGTTAAAGACAGATCCTCCAATTCTAAACCATAGAACTGAGGAGCAAAGTGGGGGAAAAAGTGCCCAGATCAAAGCTATGTTAGTGAAAAACAATTGCCAGAAAATAATGGTAAATTATTGGTTTGTTGCCATTCGGCTGTGCCAATCGGCATACAAAGCTACTATAATTTATGAGTCCAATCAGCAGCCCTTCAAAACTATAATAAAACCAATTATACCTATGCAAAATGTGGGCTGATAATATGATTAAAGACAACTCTTATCAACTAAACAATTTTAAATCTTTCAAGTGTCATCCATATCATAGTTTCAAGGTATGTGTGCTCCTGGAAATTTACCATGTTTTTGTAAGCTTAAAGTAGTATCTCATCCACAGGTCACATAGATTAAAAGAGCATGAAGCTCCTTTTATTGTTCATCATAAATAACAGAGGAAGGTAAGCTACAGTTGTGTTGCAGTGCAATGAGTACTAGCCTAATACACTTACCGTGCAATCATGCCAGTATTTTGAAACAGTGCTTCATTCTGTTCTTGTTCGTGAGTTGGAAGTTGTCTCCATTCTCCAGAATCTCTGTGAAATTTAAAAAATATATATATTTTTTATATTTACTGTAGATAACACAAACAAAACTGGTTTGTAAATCAGATATCTGTTATTTGATAATAGGTTTAAACACTTTTAATTTCTTTCATTAACTTATGAGGAATATATGAATCCATACAGGCACATCATCCACAATACATCTGAAATAACTCTCTCACAAACAAAGCAAAATAACAAAAAACCATTGAACTGTCTTGCCTTGCTGCTTGCATCTGCCTCAACTGAGCCATGTTGCTAAGTGCTTCATCCAAGAGGAATACAGCATCATTCATTAGAAGATTAATGAAACGCAGAAAGATGGGTGGAGATACAGCTTCCATATTGCTCTCAGCCTCAGCAGCCAGCTGCCTGTTAATTATAAAAATTCATCATCACACAATGGAAGCATCAGAAAAGACAACTATGTTCTTACAATATTCATATATCAAGGAATATCACTTTTCTCTATATACCACTGTGGACATTATAATAAATGAACTCCATGGCTCCTTTCTACTTCACAATTATTAAGCAAATGACTTTCAATTTGACACCCGTTATCGATTTTCCTACTCGGGTGGTAAAGGATAGCAGCTCACTGATAGATAACTTCTTTATAGACCAAGATAAGTTTAACCAGATAAATGCTCAGCCTGTTGAGAATGGTCTTTCTGATCATGGTGCACAGCTGGTTACAATATATGACATAGCTCCATTCAGCAATACTAAACAGTCCTCCAAAGCAGTACATTCAGTCAACGATTTAACAATTGCAAATTTCAGGGAAAGCCTACAGCAGTTAGACTGGGATGAGGTGTACCGTGAACCTGATGCCAATTTAAAATACAATTTATTTCATGACATTTTTGTAAATGCATTTGAAAACTGCTTCCCCAAGAAAATAGTTAAATATACTCGTAAGAAACCTTGTAACAAACCATGGCTTACTAAGGGTATAAAAATATCTTGTAACCGGAAAAGGGAAATGTATCTGAAAGCAAGAAAGAGTAGTGACCCAGAAACTATCAAAAATTATAAAAACTACTGTGTTATATTAAGAAAAGTTATTAAAAAAATCCAGGAGTATGTGTATCATGTCTGAAATCAGCAACTCTCATAATAAAATTAAAACAATTTGGAATATTATTAAAAGAGAAACAGGTCAACCAAGAGCAGAGGAAGACAGTATTACCATCAAATTGAATGAAAACTTTACGAACAAAAAGTCAGAAGTTGAAAATATTTTTAATAATCATTTTCTAAATGTTGTGGATATAGTAGGATCCAGGTGTTCATTAGAAGATGCTAGGCTGTTAATGGAAGAGGCCATACCTATGCAATTTGATACAATTGAAATCTCACCCACTTCTCCCTCTGAAATTAGGAAAATAATAAACTTGCTTAAAAGCAAAAACTCACATGGAATTGATGGCATTTCCAGCAAAATACTAAAAGCTTGTTCTCAACAGATAAGTAAGATTCTCAGCCACCTGTGTAATAGCTCTCTGGAACAGGGCATTTTCTCTGATAGACTGAAATATGCTATTGTTATACCTTTGCATAAAAAGGGGGATAGATCTGATGTCAACAATTACTGTCCAATCTCCCTTCTAACAGCTTTATCCAAAATTTTTGAGAAAGTAATGTATTCAAGAGTAGCTTCACATATCTGTAAAAATGAAATACTAACAAAATGTCAGTTTGGTTTCCAGAAAGGTTTTCCAACAGAAAATGCCATATATGCTTTCACCAGTCAAATTTTGAATGATCTGAATAACCGAACACCTCCCATTGGGATTTTTTGTGATCTCTCAAAGGCTTTTGATTGTGTAAATCATGAAATTCTGCTAGACAAGCTCAAGTATTGTGGCATGAGTGGGACAGTGCACAAATGGTTTAATTCGTACCTAACTGGAAGAGTGCAGAAAGTTGAAATAAGTAGTTCTCGTAACATGCAAAGATCAGCACATTCCTCAAACTGGGGAACTATCAAGAATGGGGTTCCACAAGGGTCAGTCTTGGGTCCTTTGTTGTTCTTATTATATATTAATGACTTGCCATTCTATATTCATGAAGAGGCAAAGTTAGTTCTCTTTGCTGATGATACAAGTATAGTAATCACACCTGAGAAACAAGAATTAACTGATGAAATTGTCAATACTGTCTTTCAGAAAATTACTAAGTGGTTCCTTGTAAACGGACTCTCACTGAATTTTGATAAGACACAGTACATACAGTTCCGTACAGTGAATGGTATGACGCCATTAATAAATATAGACCTTAATCAGAAGCATATAGCTAAGGTAGAATATTCCAAATTTTTAGGTATGTCCATTGATGAGAGATTAAATTGGAAGAAACACATTGATGATCTGCTGAAACGTTTGAGTTCAGCTACTTATGCAATAAGGGTCATTGCAAATTTTGGTGATAAACATCTTAGTAAATTAGCTTACTACGCCTATTTTCACTCACTGCTTTCATATGGCATCATATTTTGTGGTAATTCATCACTGAGGAATAAAGTATTTATTGCACAAAAGTGTGTAATCAGAATAATAGCTGGAGTCCACCCAAGATCATCCTGCAGACATTTATTTAAGGATCTAGGGATATTCACAGTAGCTTCTCAGTATATATACTCTCTTATGAAATTTGTTATTAACAACCAAACCCAATTCAAAAGTAATAGCAGTGTGCATAACTACAATACTAGGAGAAAGGACGATCTTCACTATTCAAGATTAAATCTAACTTTGGCACAGAAAGGGGTGAATTATACTGGCACTAAAGTCTTTGGTCACTTACCAAATAGTATCAAAAGTCTGACAGATAACCAACAAGTATTTAAGAAGAAATTAAAAGAATTTCTGAATGACAACTCCTTCTACTCCATAGAGGAATTTTTAGATATAAATTAAGAAAAAAAAATATTAAAAAAATAAAAAAAAGAAAAAAAAAGAAAAAAATAAAAATAAAAAAACACAAAAAAAGTAGTTATATTAACTTAAGTATGTTGTTAAATTAACCTAATTATGTCATGTATTGGAAAATTCGACTCGTTCCACATCATTACGAAATATCGTATTCATGATCCATGGAACTAGTATTAATCTAATCTAATCTAATCTTTCCTACACACTAACATTACCTGAAAGTATCACTTTACAAACAGAATCCCAAAACTTTTCCAACAGCACATCTGACATTGAGTCCTGTCTTGAACATTCTGACCAAGACCACTTGAACCACCACCACTACCTTACACGCCTTCCAAGAATTCCTAATATCCAGCATTTCTTCACCACTCTTTCTCAGGTCCCAACAACATAAGCCTAACCTGTCCTCTGCAGAATTCCATTCTCTTCGTTCCCTAAAAACTGATGACTCCACTCAGCAGACAAGGAATCTACCACTATGGTACTTACCTGATAGTAGTATGTAAGCAAGGGTTTATGCCAGGTTCCTAATGCCTCTACATACAGCATCTACCATCAAGATCCCATCCCCGTGCTACAAACTTGTCTACAGTCCCTCCTTAAACCCACAGATCCCTCACAAGAACTAACAACTCAATCCACAGAACTACTTACCTCACCCAAACCACACGGTCTCACCTTTTACCTCTTCCTAAGATCCACAAACCAAATCACCCTGGCCGTCTCATACTTGCTGACTTCAAAGCACCCACCGAACCTAATACTGTTTGGTTGATCAACACTTGAAACCTGTAGTACAAGGACTCCCCTGCTATATTAGAGACACCAACAATTTCCTAGAGTGTCTGAAATCTGTGTCCATCCCAAACCCACAACATAGCCTTGCTTGTTACCATTAATACCACCTTCCTCTATAACAACACTCTCCATGTACAGGGTCGGTCTGCTTCTGGACTTTAGCGCGACCAGCGTCCACTTGATTTCGAACCTATGACATACTTCCTGCACACCTTAACGAACTTTATACTTAGCAACAACTACTTTACCTTTCAGGGGCAGACATACAAACATATCAGAGGTATGGCCATGGAAACCACAATAGCTCCTTCTTGTGCCAACTTTTTCATGGGTCACTTGAAAAAAGATCTACTGGGATCCAAAAGCCTCCAGCCCCTAGTTCGGTTTCAATACACTGATGACATTTTTGCCATATGGACTCGTTGTGAGGCTGGCCAGTTAAAACTGTTGGAATCTCCAAATACATTCTCCCAATTAAATTTCACATCTCATGCCACTTCCTTAATGTTCACCTCATCCTCATTGAGGGTCAGATACACACTTCTTTTCACATAAAACCTACAAACAAAGTACAGTGCATCCATTTCGATACTTGTCATCCTTTCCATGACAAATGTTCCTTCCCGTGCAACTTTTGCATTTGAGGCAAACATATCTGTTCAGATACATTACTTCACCAGTTCAAGAGGAGACTTCCTCAGCTATCACATCCAAACCTAATACTGCTCATCCCTCCAAAAAACAACTTAGGCGTAACCTCTAGTTACTCTTGAATTTAGTAATCAGCTTCTTCAACAATGTTGTGACTTACTAAAATCATGCGCTGTAATTAGGTCCATTCTGTCTTATACTTTGCCCACCACACCTAGAATAGCTTTTGTCTCCCCACCACAAATCTCCTGGTCAGATACTACACTCCTTTTGCACCCATATCCCTACCCTATGGTTCCTATCCCTGTGACTGTCCCCACTGTAAGACTTTCCATGTGCACCCACCAACAACAACATCACCTATACCAGTCCTGCAAATGGCAAAACATATACTACCAAAGGGAGAGCCACCTGTGAAACGTCATGTCATGTACCAGTGTTATATAAACACCGTTTCGCTTTCTATATTGCCATGACTACCACAAACTTATAAATTATGATGAATTGGCACGGGCACAGGTTGTATGCTGGCGACACACAATGTCCTGTAGCAGAGTAAGCTACAACATGACAGTCGTGACCTCAATGCCTGTTTCACCACATGTGATATCTGGATTCTGCCCCCACCCCCCAGCACCTGTTTCTCAGAACTCTGCAGGAGAGAACTGGCATTTCAATGTGTGCTTGGTGCTCTTCACCCACGTGGCCTAAATTTCCATTAACTTTCGTGGTCTCGGCATTTCTTTTCAGTAACTATTCCTTTTCTTCACTATATCTTTTATTTTCTGTCCTTCCCCCCCCCCCCCCCCCTCCCCTTTCTCTTGTCTACAAGTATAATGCACTTAGAGACCCTTGCACAATGTTTTTTCAGTGATCCCTGTCTTGCTTACTATCCTGTCTCCACCATCAGGTTTCCAAATCTCGTCTGGTGCAGCCAACAACAATCAAACTTTTCTTCTCATCCTGTTCAGTAAGTCTCCCCTGACCCAGCGTTGGGGGCAGCTTTTCCATAACTCTCCCAATTTCCTAAACCTTGCCAGTCCTTTTCTTCATCCCTCTTCCTTTACCCTCAACCATTCTGCTGGAAGAAGCCACTCGCTCTGGAAGCTAGCATATTTCCGTCTCTTAAATGGGTTCTCTCCTGCTGCCACTTGTTGAATAGGTTTTTTTTATCTATCCAATTATATTACACACACACACACACACACACACACACACCAGCAACCAAACTCTGTGCAGTAATTAAACTTAACTTTGAGCAGTTATTTCCAAAAGTACACTACTGGCCATTAAAATTGCTAAACCACATAGATGACGTGTTACAGATGTGAAATTTAACCGACAGGAAGAAGATGCTGCGATATGCAAATGATTAGCTTTTCAGAGCATTCACACAAGGTTGGCACCGGTGGCGACACCTACAACATGCTGACATGAAGAACATTTCCATCTGATTTCTCATACACAAACAGCAGTTGACCAGCGTTGCCTGGTGAAACATTGTTTTGATGCCTCGTGTAAGGAGGAGAAATGCGTACCATCACGTTCCCGACTTTGATAAAGGTCAGATTGTAGCCTATCGCGATTGTGGTTTATCGTATCGTGACACTGCTGCTCGCGTTGGTCGAGATCCAATGACTGTTAGCAGAATATGGAATCGGTGGGTTCAGAAGGGTAATACGGAATGCCATGCTGGGTCCCAACAGCCTCGTAACACTAGCAGTCGAGATGACATGCATCTTATCTGCATGGCTGTAATGGATCGTGCAGCCACGTCTCGATCCCTGAGTCAACAGATGGGGATGTTTGCAAGACAACAACCATCTGCACAAACAGTTTGACGATGTTTGCAGCAGCATGGACTATCAGCTTGGAGACCATGGCTGCGGTTACCCTTGACGTTGCATCACAGACAGGAGTGCCTGCGATGATGTACTCAATGACAAACCTGGGTACACGAATGGCAAAATGTCATTTTTTCGGATGAATCCACGTTCTGTTTACAACATCATGATGGTCACATCCGTGTTTGGTGACATCGCAGTGAATGTACATTGGAAGCATGTATTCGTCATCACCATACTGGCGTATCAATGGCGTGATGGTATGGGGTGCCATTGGTTACACGTCTTGGTCACCTCTTGTTCGCATTGAGGGCACTTTGAACAGTGGACGTTACATTTCAGATGTGTTATGACCCATGGCTCTACCCTTCATTCGATCCCTGTGAAACCCTACATTTCAGCAGGATAATGCCTGATCGCATGTTCCAGGTCCTGTACGGGCCTTTCTGGATACAGAAAATGTTCAATTGCTGTCCTGGCTAGCACATTCTCCAGATCTCTCACCAATTGAAAACGTCTGGTCAATGGTGGCCAAGCAACTGGCTCGTCACAATACACCAGTCACTACTCTTGACGAACTGTGGTATCGTGTTGAAGCTGCATGGGCAGCTGTACCTGTACACACCATTCAAGCTCTGTTTGACTCAATGCCCAAGCGTATAAAGGTCATTATTACTGCCAGAGGTGGTTGTTCTGGGTACTGATTTCTCAGGATCTATGCACCCAAATTGCGTGAAAATGTAATCACATGTCAGTTCTAGTATAATATATTTGTCCAATGAATACCCAATTATCATCTGCATTTCTTCTTGGTGTAGCAATTTTAATGACCAGTAATGTATTCAAAATTCGATCAATGACCAATAAAAACACGTGAATAACAGCAAGTATAAGATCTCACCCTGGATCATGAAATATCTCAATTCTGTAAGAGCTATTATCAAAGATGCAGAAATATGTACAGGAAAGCATCACTTGCTGCAAAAACGCCAGCAAATGACAAAACAATACTTAATGCTGAAGATGAAACAAAGCAGTATGGAATATCGTAAAACAACAAATAGGAAAACAGAGAAAGAAGCATAACAACTTACAGATAAAACACAGGTGTAAGGTGAAAAATCATCACCAGAAAGTAGTAAATTTTCTGAATGAATAATTTTCAGGTCTAGCAGAGAAACTAAAACAAAAAATCTCAACGTCAAATGATGTTCCTGTAAAAAATTGTGTGGCAAGTACAATGACACTGTTACCCAACACACAATATAAAGCCAGGAAAACAATACAAAAATTTATGTCAGTAGGCATAGGCAAAGGGCCAATTTGTGTACTTAAAGAATGCATAGGCAGTCTATAGTGGCCGATTAACTGACGGTGCAAAAGTCTTTCAGCTCAGATAACTTTCCAGAACATCTAAAACAGGCAAGAGTTGTGCTTCTACTTCTGGGCTTAACAACTCACTGATTATGAGCAACAGCACATGTGCCCTCTCTGGCTCTTGCTTGCAAGCAGAGCAGTTATGGCATGGTAAGGAGTGAAGGAAATGCGCATGCACCAAGCAGTCAAAACAACACAGGAAAAGCACAAATAGTAAAACGCGGGAGAGTCAGTTTTGATAGTGGTGTAGTCTAGTAGCAGCAATGGTGAGTTGGAATTGTGTAGCACCAAGAACTTCTTCACATTTTAATCAACACTGCATAAAATCTCATTTTATACAAAAAGATCGCAAAATGTTGAGTGTATCATAAGACACTGAATACTTCCAAGCTTTCACGGACGGTGATTTAATAAAGGAATATTTGGTAGTTGCCGCTGGACATTTATGTCCACTTCAGCTAGAAACGTTTCACGTGGTGCCATTATCAAAAATGGCAACCACGTATCCCATGCAGACAATATACAGAGGTGGCTTGCAAAACCTTTGTAAAGAGTCTGTTGCGTATACTTTAGTGCTCCATTTAAGTGTGCACACACACATCTAGGTGTAACATTTTTAGCAACATTGAAGAGGATGTAGAATATATAAGTTTCTCATGGAATTTAAACATTTATGTTTCTGCAGATGCAGCACTATTCATGCAGGGAAAGAAACCAGAATTTACAGCACCCCTAAATGGGAAGATGAAAATACATCCAGTATCTAATCCACATTGATCTGCAGCTTGAAGTAATTGATCTGCTGTGCAACAGTAAATATAAAGACAGTCTATATCTCTCGAAGCACATCCTTCATGATCGATTTTCTCATTTACACAAGTCTTCACATGGATTCCCATCCTATTCTCTGTGACAATGGCAGGGATACTGAGTTGCAATCATTGTGCTGGTTTCTGCATGGGCATGTAAACTAACAAGCTGTCCATATGAATGGTCACTGACAAACTGTGGTCAAGAAACAGCTGGACCATCCAGTTGCCAAGCACACTGCCCAACATAACGTACAGGATGTCCCACTCAAACTTCCCTGCTTTCAAGGACTCAGGAGAAAAAAGTCACAGTAGATATGACAATGAAAAATGCACCACATCGTAAAGCATCTCAAAGAATGTATATTCCCGCATCAGAAGTGCCCAGTATTGTCACCAGAGTGCAGCATCATTGCATGAAGTGAAAATGGCTACTCCACAGCAGAGCGCGCAAGCAGTAGTGTGGTTTGCAGAAACAAAATTGCTGATTACAGTGCAAAGAAATTATCATCGTGTATGAACGTGATCCACCTGATGTGAAAACAATTAAGGAATGGTATAGGAAGTTTCTGGCAAAAGGAAGTGTTCTGAAACATTCTGGCGGAGCACATTGCACAGTTTCAGATGAGACACTGGAGGACATCAGACAAAAGTTTCTCAGAAGCCCACCTAAGTCAATTCGTCAAACATCTACACAACTTGATGTACCTCGATCAACACTGCATTGTGTAGTTCACCTGCGTCTTCATATGTGTCTTACAAAGTGCAAATTCTGCAACATCTGATGCCGAATGACAAACACGCCGACAACAATTTGCTGTGGATATGCTGCAGCATATTGATATGGATGTCAGTTTCCTGGAAAGATGTTCATTCTCAGATGAGGCAACCTATCATCTGTCAGGAAGGGTTAACAGGCATAATGTTCGGATTTGGGGTCGCAAAATCTGCACATTGTCACTGAACATGTTCGTGATAGCCCTAAACTAAACATCTGGTGCAAGCTAATGCACGACAGGATTGTTGGACCATTCTTCTTTGCGGAACAAACAATGAATGGGTCAGTGTATCTGGACATGCTGGAGCACTTTGTGTACCCTCAGATACAAGACTTGCAACCCAACATCATTTTTCAACAAGATGGAGCTCTGCCACATTGGTCAACAGCTGTTCGCAAGTTCCTGGATAGGAAAATTCCCAATCATTGTATCAGACGCTGAGGACCAATTGCCTGGCCACCATGTTCACCCAACATTACGCCGCTTGATCTCTTCAGGTGGGGATTCGTGAAGGACCGCGTGTGTGCAACCAAAGTGGACGATATTCCTACGTTGTGACATCATTATCACTAATGTGATTGCAACAATAACAGAGGAAATGTTACAAAGAACTTGGCAAGAAATTGAATATAGACTCGATATTCTTCATGCTACAAATGGGTCACAGGTAGACGTGTATTGGTGATAAATAAATTTCTTGAGATGCTGTACAATGTGGCGCATTTTTCATTTTCGTATCTACTGTGGTTAGAAAAAACCTGGGTCTTTGAAATCAGGAAGGTTTGAGTGGACACCCTGTACTTCACTTTAATGACTGCTTCACAGCCTGCATCATCTGGATTCTTCCTACTAATACCATCTTTTCTGAATTGTGCAGTTGAGAACCCTCCCTATAACATATCCTTCATTCCCATAAACCCCCTGGCCTCAACCTTTATTAGGTCCTGTCCTCCACCAACCTACCCTCTTCCTTGCTCCCACTCCAGTACTACAAATGCCTTCTATCCCACTAACATTCCTCCTAGCCTTTCCCCCTTTTTTTTACTTCTGTCCAGTTTTGAACAACTGCTTTATGAGCCAATGACAATCTGACCATAAATCTATAACTTGTTTTCCCGTTCACTTCAGCAAGTCTAACTCTAGTTCATTAATACTTTCTTCACTTTTTCATTTTCCTAGCAACATCAGTATTATAATGTTTCATGGCCCAACTTATGGAATCTTAGCTTTACTCATTCTCTTCCTTATAACCCCCAACAGAACAACTGCCCACAGTTGCAAACTGGAAGGTAAAATGTATATCTGAAATTTTTTCCAAAGGAAAGTGGTCATCGTAAGAACATTTTACAAGACTGTATACCCTGTGAATTTACTTTTTGTGTTTTTAATGGAGTAGTTTTCAGTGCTTCTTGCATCTTCGTGCTTTTGATTAACCCTTACACTTACATTTTTCAGGGATGGTAGCATGTAAAGTTATCTGAATACAAGACTAGGGAAAGCACTTATCATCTTGTGTTATTTGTTATGTGGTAAGGAAAAAAATGTAAAAATGCCCAGTGCTAGGGACAGCTACACTCATAAAACTTAACACTATAGCCTTGCAAATTCATATTCACAACAAAATGATAGTGACAATGTATAACTCTTGGATGTACAAGATACTACAACATCCTGTTAATTAGATCTGGAAATCAGCAGTGATGGATGAACCGGTCACCTATGGACAAATAAAAGTGACTGTCCAGAAGTGAAACTGTTAAGACCGTTTCAAACATTAACTACAATCTTTTTACTGTCACATTTTCATTCTATGATGTTCCTCTTGCCTGTTTTCTTGTGAAATAATAAGGGCTACACAGACTAATAAACAGTGAGTTGTTGCACAGCTGAGAAAGAGCTCAAGACAGCTACCCCATGGCTTCAATCAGCTCTGAGCATACTCACTATCCACTACATAATTCTGAATGAGAAATACTGTTGTTTTGTGGTCTTCAGTCCGAAGTCATAGGAGATTAACACCATTCCTTTATCAGACACCTAGTAGCATAGGGTGCCTCCAAGGACAAAGACAGAGTTCAAAGCTGCAACGATAGCGACAGTAGTGATCTGAGGCATGCAGGGAAGTGAGAAATGGAATCAATCACAACCAATCACATGGGACCCATAAAAGGGTCAGCTAAATCTATGTGAATACGTTCATACAGTTCTGCAGTTTTGGGCCGGGGAAAGAACCCCTGGGAAAGTGTAGCTTCAAGGGCCTTACATGCAAAACATTGGTAGTCTAGGTCTGCGATCTCAGAGCCAATATTTGACCAGACCACGTGTTGTTGTGACAAACTTTTTATCCAGAATATGCCCCAATGGCCAATATGCAGGATGCACAGTCCGACCAAAGAGGAAGAGCAATTAAGGTGTGACAATGGTTCTCATCCAAGGCTCACATCAAAGTCCCTTGATTTAGGTGTAGTTGATGGCACCATGCCTTTAGGGCCAAAATTTGGACCTGGTAGGTGTGTCCTGTCACTCATGTTGTACAAAGTGAATAAGGCAGCATAATGCCAGTTTCTTGCTGTTGGCAGCTACAGTGTCAATCAATGTTAATTTAAATAATTTAATTGGATAGATAAAAAAATCTACTCACCAAGCAGGGGAAGAACACGCACATAAAAGAGGGTTGTAATTGGGCAAGATTTGGAGAAGTGGCTCCTTCTCTGGGCAGAAGGATTGAATGGGAAGGAAGAGGGGTGTAGGAAAAGGACTGGAGAGATCTAAGAGAAAGGGTAGATTTTGGGAAACCAGATCTGTGGATCAGAGGAGACTTATTGCACGGGATGAGAAGGAGAGAGTGATTGTTGGGGACTGCATTGGACAAGATTTGAAAACCTGAGAGCTTAAAGGTGGAAGACAGGGTAATATACAAGACTGAGATTACTGCTTACACATCACACATGAGTTAATGAGAGTGAAAAGCTAAGTGCACTGTATGTAGCAGAGGTGGGGGCGGCGAAAAATAGACAGGTAAGACAATGAAAGATGTAGAAAACTAAATTGGAGTGAAGAAAAGAATAGTTACTGTGAAGAAATGCTGAGATGGAAGAAAGTAACATAAATTAAGGCCAGGTGGGTGGCGAGAACCAAGGACATGTTGTAGAGCCTGTTCCCATCTGCGGATTTCTCATTCCTTCTCCTTCCTTCTCATCCCATGTGGTAAGTCTCCCCTGACCCACAGCTCTGGGTGACTTTCCTAAAATCTATCCCCTTTCCTAGACCTCTCCAGTCCCTTTCCTTCACCCCTCTTCCTTCCCTTTCACCCCTTCTGCCTGAGGAAGGAGCAACTTGCTCCAAAATATTGCCTAATTACAACCCTCTTTTATGTGTGTGTTAAGCCATCATTTGGTAAGTACATTTTTTATCTATCCAATTAAATTATTTTGTTTGGAAATTGAATGGTAAGTGATGCTTGGGCCAAATTTGGTGAGCAATGGGATGATTTAAAGTTCTGACAATATTATGAAAAGGAAAGTTGCTACTCACCGTATAGCAGAGTTGCTGAGTCGCAGATAGGCACAACAAAAAGACTGTCACAAATAAGTAACTACAACTGAACTACATAAATAATAGTGAGGGTCTCCTGCTCTATTTAGAACAGCATTTCTGACAAACAGACAATGTCTTAGAAGCGTATACGGTAGGATACTTGGTGCCATCACGGTATTTATGGGATAAGGTTTCACCTATACCCTCAGGTACTGGGCCTTATTAGCCAATGCGACAGTTCCGCACCAGCTGAACGAGTGCTGGCGGTATTGAATAAATGGTTTGCATATGTATACAATCTGTGTAATTTAACCACTTGGCGAGTAGTGTATACTAGCTCCGCCTGCCTGCGAACAAACTGAGAGGCACCACCAGGGTCTGTGCCCTAAGGGACAGTGTTGGTACAATTTACTCTGGAGGAATGCATCAGTTGCTGCTATCAGAGGCAACCAGGAGTGTACATCATTAAACATAGTACCCAATTAAGGCAATATTTTAAAGACTGGAAAGCTTTTTGAGAGCCAGAGAACAATTTGAAACACACGTCTTGGTGCCATAGCTGTTTCGATGGGTAAGAGAGTTATGCTAGGTTTAGAACGAATCAGCCATAATAGTGGACCTTCCCCATAAAATTTGTAAGTCTTTGATGCCTGCAGAGGGCTGCAGTGTACCAATCACAGCAATGTAATCCTTGACTAGTTTCGTTCCATATTCTGGGAATTTGAACCATAAATATGTCAAAGTAGGTTGCATGAAAGAACATTTTGCACATATTGCATTAAAGTCCTCTTCCTGCTGCCAGTTCTGGCACAGTAGCTCGAGATTGTGAAGGCGATCCTCTGCAATTGCAGTTGTGATCAAAAGATAGTCAAAATATGCGTCATAGTTGGGAATTCCTGCAGTAGTTGACCCATAAAATACTGAAATATGGCAGGGGCTATAGAGACTCCAAAAAGTAACCAATTATAATGGTAAATGCCTTGTGGTGCATTTAGCACTGATAAGTTTGTGATGCAGCATGCAAGGGGATTTCATTTTTACTGAATAAAGTACTGAGTGATTAATTAAAGTGCAGCTACTCACAGAGGTCCAGTGTAGGCCGTAATTATCGTGTGGCAGTAAAACTTAGCAAATATTCTAATGCAACGTGGAACTGAATTATGCTGTAAATTCCAAATTTGGCTGCCAGGTGTTAATCTAGTGTTATGAACGCAAGAAAGATATACATAAACGTTTTCATATCTAATGGATTATGAACAGGACGTGGGCAGAAAAGATCAAACACGTGAAAAAGGCATAATGGTGATTTTCTTATTAACCGCTGCTTACACATTTTGTTCAATATGAGCATCAGAGACATTGACGAGTTGATGCATCCATAAAATGGAATGATCAACAATCGCTTGCAGCAGTTCCGATGGAATCTGAGCAACATATTCCAGTAAACGCTTTCAGATCACGTAGAGACTGAACGTGTCCCAGGTAAAAGTGTTCTTTTAGATATCTGCAGAGCCAAAAGTCACATAGATTCAGATCAAGTGACCTTGCAGGCCATGGTCCTGAAAAACTTCTGGAGATAACATATTCATGGAAGGTAGCATTAAGCAGATCTTTCACTGGGCAAGTGACATGAGATGTTGCACCATCTTGCATGCTAACAGTGGTTTCCACACAGCTGCACTCTTCCAAAGCAGGAATTGCATGCTGTATAAGGAGGTCTTGATAATATGCAGATGGCACGGTACACATGACAGGCCCTCTGAGTGTATTCTCCTCAAAGAAAATCAGACCAAGGATAAAGGTGCTTGTGAATCCACACCACACAGTCACATACAGCGAGTGCAATGGCTCTCTGGTGTGGTTTAACAGTACACCAAATTCTGCAGCTCTTTGTATTCACTGCAACCTGTAGCGTAAAATATGCCTCACCACTCCATTGAATAGTGTCCAGCCATTTGTCAACTTTGATCCATGCCAGAAACCAAAGAGCAAATTCAGAATGTTGCTGTGGCTCATGAAGTTTCACTTGCTGCACTGTCTGCTTCTTGTACGGGCACCAGTGTAAAAAGGGACTGCAAAACTTTCTGTACTGTTCACCATGGGAAGGACAATTCTCATATCAATACACGAGCACTAGTACTACCCAGGGCATGTGTGGTATGGTCAGTTACAGCAAAAGTAACCTCGTTAATAACTTCCACCAGGATAGACCGCCCTTCTCTGCCAGGTGCCACACCAAACTCGTCTGAGTTTTCGAATTTCATTAACATCTTCTTTAAACCATTTAATGATATCAGACCTCTCCTCAGAACTTTCAGTCACTGATAATCTCTCAATGCAGCACTGTGATTGATGCAGTTCATAAAACATTTTCACTCACAGCACAAAGTCTCTCTCGATAGCAATACTACTCACATTAGGACTTGCCATATGACACTGTGGATGTCATACCATCTTACAAACAGTGCACAGTGTCAGATTTGCCCCTTGTGGCGAAAACTGGAACTAATTTCTTTCCAGTGCAATTGCTTCTGCATTAATACATCGGCATATCTATCAAGGTTTGCTGCCATATAATAACTACAGCCCACACTGGACCTCCATTAGTGGCTGCACTTTAATTATAACCAGCCAGTACCCTGACCTACTTTTGCAACGTGTTCAGTCGGGAACAGTAGATGATAAATTTCCACTTCAGCATGTGTATTGATTGTTGCTTTGAAATTACCTCAAAGTCTCAAGGTTTGTTGGGTTTGCATAATGTTATTAGGGGAGTCGCCCAATTCCAATAACTATGGGGAACAAGCGTTAATAAGTCTTCATGAATGAGCCTGTCCAGCTCTCCATGCTGCCGCCATCACTTAACGAGTGAATGAGCTTCAAAATCCGTAGTCTTCCCCAGTCCAGGTGAGAAAATTTGGCTATATTTATTACAGAGAGTATTTAAGACAACACTAGGCCCTTTGGATTGCATAGCATGCACTGTTCCATAAGTGGTAAATCCAGAAGTGTGGAAAGAGTCCATTCCAACAAAATTGTTCCCTTTGGGTCAGCTACCACAAAAAAATTTACTGGTTGAGTGGCCTGCTTATAAGTAAGTAAAACTGGAAAAGTTTCCTGGCATATGATTACATCCATATGTCCAAGATTTCTCTCAGGTGCTAGCAATGGCACTGACCCTAAATTTAAGTAAGTATTTGTACATTGGTTTAGAAATGACACTGACGCACCGGTGTCCAAAAGTAATTTCACAAGATGTTACTCTATGTATGTGTCCATGCACAGTTTCTAGGCTGCATTTTGAGAAGTCAGCACTTTCGTATCTTGTTCGCTAACATGGTTCACTTCCACAGGTTGAAGCTTATCTGCATTGGAAGCGCTACAACATACCTCTTGCAGAGCACGCACTGAATGCGAGGTGAAGGGCCATGTTTACAGCCATGTGGTGACACAGCTCCTGAGGTGGCCCTTCGTCACTAGTGTGGTCGTTCACAAGATCACAGAGCAGTTGGGGGTCCCATAACTGGTGACAGGATAGCTTATATAACCAGTGCCAGAGTGTTCACAGCCACAATGTCTTCTTCCATCAAAAACAAACTCTGAGCTGCATGGGTAGTTTTGTGGCCATGAGCTATTAACTTTCATTAGTGACTGATCTGATTTCCTCAACACACGGTTCCTCACTTCTGAGTCGATGTAAGTCACATCATAAGGTCCCTGATTAGAGTGTCTGCATAATACTGTCCTCATGAACATTTAAAATTGTGTTTCGTACTTAATCCTTGTAGGCAGGCTGCAATGACATATGCTTTTTTTAAAATTGTTCTTCCAACATCTAGGCATCTTGAGTTCTGCAGAAGTCACTGAAGCCTCTAATTTTTGTATTAGATGGCACAGTTCTGGGATTCCAGACAAGAACGTGTTTTTTGTCTCTCAGAGTCAGGAATTTGACAAGCTGAAAATACATTTACAGTCATCAGCAGTAAGTGCCCCATTCTTCACATTAAGTGGTGGAAAGGTCATAAACATGAGTGACATGGGAGACATCCCTTCTACATTCATTCACACTTGCACTGCCTGTAACAGCTGTTGTCAGCTCCTTATAACATTGGATGGTTTGTGCCAGGAGTAGCTGTAAATGTTTCCTGGTTTAAAACCCATATTCTCACCTAATTACAATGTTGTTCAAATGCCGACATGCAGATGTCATAGGTCCCGATTCATTGCCACTTTTGTAAAAAAGGCAATCTACTTAAACAAAAAAGGATGTTTACTCATAACACGAGATATAAGTTTCTATAGGAACAGTGCAAGCTACCTTAAAGTTTGTATTGCCAAGCAAAATCCAGTCCAAGACATGTGATAGTTCCATAGATCACAAATGGAATCAACCAGAACAACACCATAGCCAAAATGAAAATATTTGTAGTATGCACTCACTAACTGCTGATCTCAATCCTGAGCTGGCTTATATGCCAGAGTCTAGCATGGCTCCATCAGAGAGTGCACCTGAGGATCAATGTGATCTGAGTGGTGGTGCCACAGCAGTCAATAGTAATACTGTACCACATACTCAGTTTTGATGGTAATATCGGGGTACCACTACATAATACTACTTGCAATTAATCATTTCTTTATTTTTTTCAGAGAGAAGTGACACAGTAAGAAACAATCAATATTATATTTATTTTTGCTACTAATTTCATTGTGTACAAAGAAAAATAAGTAAAAGAAGGCAATTAAAGAGTTTTTGTAGCAACCTTGGAGGATCGCCACTACTAAGCTCTGACGAAAAATTCAGGACGAGATGAATATGCATTGGGAAGGGGGAGCAGAAAGGAAAAGATTTACAGAGAACATACACATAGCAAACAGTCCCATGGTTGTTACTCACCCGTGTGATTTCTTAATAATTTTGGATACAGTATTTCATAATAAGAGGTGTAAGTAATAAACAGAAAGTTGCTATAAAATCCTACCCTCAAACAGTATTTCCTATCTCTGGTTTTCCTTTTTGCTCAAAAAGGAGGGAAAAAACTGAGATTTCTTCTTTATTTCTAACTGGAATATTAACATGAAGTTCTCCTACTTGGTGTGTTAGAGACCTATATTTTATTTTATTTTATTTTATAGTTTGTATTGAGGAGCAAAACAATTATAGTGTACACCAAATGTGTACAGTAATTTCTTTTTTATTTTTTCTGTGTCAATTTGAATAATATCACTGTGTTATATATGTTCCATTTCTCATAATTTGCTATACTTACCTGAAACAGTCCTTGTGCTCTTCAATTTGCCATAAATAATCCATTACAACATACATAGGACGTCTGTAATTGAATTTCTGTTCAAAAGCAACACTCTGACCTGTCATTTCAATTCCCACAAAAACTTCCAGAAGACTGCGCACTATCTGAAAGTACAGAAGAAAATTAAATCAACAACAGAGTACAGATCTACCAGCTCACTGTACATAAATATACATTAAAAACATCACTATTTACCTGATTGCGATGAGGATGTTCTTTAAAAAGGCGTTCACGAAAAAATGCTCCATATGAACTGGTGCTGAAAGCTGGATTCTCTTTATGATGAGGAAGTAGTGACTCTAAACACTCTGCCAATCGTGCTCTTAAATGAGGATTACGCATCCTTTGCTGAGACCCCATAAACACTAATACCTCTGTTAATATTGGACTCAAAAAATCAAATCCTTGCTCTTCCAGTGTTCTTGGATTAAATCGCCGTAAGAAACTTAGAAATCCAACAGTATTCTCAATCAGGAATTCAGGAACACAGCTGTAATGGGCCACCAAGAGAAGAGAATAACTCAAGTGCCATGAAACAAAGTAGAGATTACACATAATGATAGCTACAGTATTAACATCAATGTAAGTTCTTGAAAAATAAACTGCAAACAGCTGTTGTAAGATCCTTTAACACCTCTACCAGTTTCACAACATTAGAGTTGCATCTTCAGACACATTTATTTTCAGATCATTTACAGGCAAAAGTTGAGTGCATCAGACATCCAATCATTCCCAGTCACATTGTATTAATTTGTCAAGAGAGTGACAAAATTTAACTATTAAAACAGGCAGGATGAAGAAGATGGCCACAGGAGGAAGTCAGCTCAGAACAGATATGATACAAGTTGGCGAGAACCATCATGGGTGAATGCTGGCAGAATAATAAGTGAATATGTCAACAATGCTCACATATACATTCAGTATTCCACCAGCATCCATCCATAACCGTCCTCACCAAAATGTATCAGATCCATTCTGACCTAAATCCTTTCTATGACCACCTTCTTTATCCCGCCTGTTTTAATTTTTGACTTTCGTCACTATTTTGATGAATTAATATGACCTGACTGGGATGATGAGACATCCAATGCATTCAACTTGTGACTGTAAATGATCTGAAAATAAATGTACAAGAAGATGCAATTCTCATCCTACAATGGTTGCTTGTGAATTATTTTTCAAGAATGCATACCTTTAGCTGCAGATGCCCATATTATAAAGTTCACTGTTACCAACATAAGTAATGGTTGTCCTAAAAATATAGTAGTTCTCTCTCTCTCTCTCTCTCTCTCTCTCTCTCTCTCTCTCTCTCTCTCCCCCCCACCCCCCCAACCCCCCCCCCTCCTCCCTCTGTCCACCCCCCTGCCTTCTCACTCCGCATCTACCAGCCTTACGCATGACATAAATTCACAACATATCCATCTTTTGACAACTACCTTAATAACAGTGTACTTTTCCATTCTGAATTATGCATTATATTTTTGCAATTCTTCTCTCTCAACCCCTGCAAGGAAAAAATATAGGTGTGTACATACATCTATAGTTAATGTTGGATGGGCCCAGTTCATTCTATTCAAGAACTCAGCTTTTTTTAAATCTACACTGCAGCTGTCATTGCTGTTTGCTAAATCTGAAGTACACGGTTATAGATCCAAATAATGGAACTGAAGACAAGTGAGTACTCGAAAAAAGTTTTGTGGAAGGTTGTGACACAATTCTGTTGAATTCTCCACACCTTTTTTCCATGTATGATCAATTTCAAGCATTTGATTTAAATCTAATCAATAAGATGGAAGGATCTTAGCTCGCCACAACGTACTTATTGAGACAATAAATGTTCGTTCTGATGTACTGTAACATACACTTTTGAAAACATAAAAAAGCTTGAAATTATCCACCTCTTTTCGTACCAACTATTTCACTTATACTTACTCCATCAGTTCTCAATAGGTGATCTGAGCTTTCACTTATGGTTTCCTTTCTAGAAATTATGCCCAACATTAATAATATTTACTACCCACAGCGACATAATAGTTTGGTGGGGGATAGCTTCCATGACTAATCCTGTCAGGTCTGATATGAGAGCACAGTACAACTTGTTTTATGACACTATGCTGAAAGAACATTTTGAAGGAATTGAGGTATCTCAGTTGAAGTTGGAGGTCAGGTCAGATAAGTTGCATCTACTGTTTTAATTAATAGCATAAACCTTTTTGCTGATACAAAAGTGCTCTCTACGCTCCTTGGTGAGAGCAGCTTTTGTTATGGACGTACTGCTCACCAAATGCTGGTGCCTGTGTTGAGAGATGGCATTCTAACCCATACAAAATAATTATCATCCAATTTGATTTTTGCACATCTTACAGTCTGATATCTCCACTCAATAAAGAAATGAATTTCTTTTTGCTATCCATCATACTTACAGAGTTTATAGAGGTAGAAATGCATTGTGTAAATTTTGTGTGTGGTTGATTTTAGCTAATAAATCACAGTGAATGAAATGTAGGTAAGACATCAAAATTTTATTTAAAACTGAGAGCAGAATAATGTCTCATTTCATTCTCAAGTTATTGTGTTTCATATCTGATGGACAGTCATGCGCCACCCACCCATTCACATCTCTGTGCATCATGAATCATGTGGTCTTAACATTCGTCATACCTCATAAACAATTCAGTGTATCGAAACAAGGTTTTTAGAAATGAGACCACACAATGAGGCACATATGTTGTATGATAAATACTCAAAGCTTCTTTAATCACCGCGACATGGAAGTAACTCATCCGCAGCAGTGAGAGGTTGGCTGCTCAGGACGTAAACAGATATCCATAGCACTGTAGGAATCACCTGGGGAAATGGTGTAGCAGCATGTATACACAAACCCACAGCAGCAAAAGGATTAATGGTAACATCAACAACAATGTACCAGTAACTTTTGAAATACACTGAGGTGAAAAGTGTCATGGGATACTTCCTAACAGCATGTCGGGTCCTCTTTTGCCCACTAACCATGCTACCTCTATAGTCATCCGTAAGTGTGAAAGTGTTGCCAGTATACGATTTTGTACATGAACTGACCTCTAGATTATGTCCCATAATTGTTTGACGGGATTCATGTTGGGCATCCTGGGTGGCCAAATCACTCCCTCAAATTGTCCAGAATGTTCTTCAAACCAACTGGAGACAATCGTGGGCCAGTGAGATGGCGCATCGTCATACATCAAAATTACATCTGGCATAATCCAATCACTTCAGACAGGGAGGTCTCAGATGTTATTGAATATAGCATATGTTAAAATTAAGGAGTAAGTTAGAAACACATTTTTTTTTTATTTTCTCCAAAAAAATTCCCAACCCAAGATATAGGCCTCCAAAGATGACACTGTGAACACCATTTTGAAAATGGAAATTTTGAACAAAATTTTAAAATGCTGTATCCCTGTAACAGTTCTAGATATTTTGTTAGTGTTTTTATTTATTTATTTATTTATTTGAAAGGTAATTGCTTTATGATTACAGTAGTATCCTCCATTTTGACATATCTTTCAAAGTTCTTTTACTGTCGCCTTTTGAATTTTTTTTATAATTTAGAGATTTTATTTCCACAAATGCCAATCCAGAAAAGTTAGATTTTTTTCTATTGATTAGTACCTTGTAGTACTACATTCTCTGTAAAGGAGAGCGTCCACTTTAAAGTTGGACAGGTTTTATTTTGAAAAATTATTTTTTTTAACTTCTTCACTGAAGTTGTTTCTTATTAATTTCTTTGTTGCAATGTTTATTTCTATTGTCTTTGTTGCAGTTATTTCTTATCACTTTTTTTCTTGCAGTTATTTCTTTTCACTTTCATTGTTGCAGATATTTCTTACAGTTTGTTCTTGTTTCTTGTCAGTTTCTTTGTTGTGGATGTTCATTGCAGGAGTCTGTATTGTAGTTGTTCAGTGCTAAATTGTTTACTGAAGAGGCTTCTAAGAAATCTGAGACCATCCAGTGAGTTCTGTGATTTCATGAGTAATTTATCAGTTGACACAGTTGCAGTGTGTGTTGTGAAAAGGACTGTTTGAAATGTCTTCCGACTGGGGTCACAGGAGAGTGAAGTGTGCTGACTATTTGCATATCCATAAAAGAGTGATATACAAGACAAACAAAAAGTACAGACTTTGTTCAGGTTGAGAATAAGTGTTCTCATTTGAAGACTCTGTTTCAAAGTGAAGATGTTTCCAGTGACGGCTTTTTGTGTTCTAAATGTTTTGACAGAATAACAACAATGATACTATCTGAACAAGGTGAAGCCTGCCATGGTGCAGATTTTGCATCAATAGAGGAAGGATTAAATACCCTGAATCAGTCAACTACAGAGGTAGGTGCTAGTCCTGTTAAGAAACCATGGTCAGTGAAGTCGAGTCATAAGCTCTACGCATCAAGAAAGCACAGAGAAATTACTAAAGCTATGGATGAATACACTACAGCAAAACTGACCACACTCTTCAAAGTAGAAATTCCATCTTCAGAAGAAAATAAACCAAAGCTCTCTTGCACCTTTTGCCACGAATTTTTCACAAATACCAATTTAGCTGTCGAATATCGTGCATCCGACAGTGAAAGGTACAAGTTTTAACTATTATTCCAGAAACATTTTCAAAGAAAACAGTTTTGAACCACATTTCATCAGTATCAAAGCACATGGTAGGCAAATCAAAAAACATGAAGTCTGTAAAAGGAGTCCTTGGAAGACCAGGTCCCTATTATGGTCATCCTGTAGAAGCAGCTCAAGTTCAAATAGTGCAGTCATTTTATCTGGAAGATAAATGGGGCTGTTCTCACCAGAATGCAAAAAAAAGGACACTATACTGTAACAGTTGAAGGTCAAAAAGTTGTGAAAGTGAAGAGGTACATGACTCGCAGTATTAATGAAACTTTTGCAATTTATAAAAGCAGCTACACAACTTCACATATTGGAAGATCAAAACTGTATGCACTATGAACTAAGTGGGTAGTTCTACACCCACCTAGCGATGTCTGTTTATGTGTGTACTGTGCAAATTTTGAACTTTGTGTGATAACTTTGAAGAACTTACTGGAGCACGTTACATATGAAACCTTGGTTGGGTGTGTGAAGTCATTGGTAGTCTGTAACATAATGCGAGAGACTTGTTTGTTTCAAGAATGTGGTGACTGCCCTGGAAAGGGAGGACTGTCTTTACACACACTTGGCCTGGAAGGCGTAGCAGATAACTTTGCAGAAACTACATATGCGACATGGGAGGAAAATAAACTAATTAAGAAAACTGTTGCCTTTGACAGTTTCACTGATGAACTTGGTAAATGGTCAGTGAAAGCAGTAACACACCAGCATCTGAAGAAACGGAAACAACAACACATTGCAGAAGCGAAAGGGTGTGTACAGGCTGAAGAACTATGTTTAGTGCTTCACTGTGATTTTGCTGAGAACTGGTCTGTAACTCTATCACAAGAAGTACAAGGGTATCATTGGAGTAATGACCAGGTTTCAATTTTTACAGGAGTGACATATTTTCAAAACAAGACTACAAGTATTGCAGTTATAAGTGATGACACAGAACATGATTTGACACATGCTTTGCTAGCAATGCACAAAATTCTTCAACTGCAAACAGGGGCAGAGAAGATCATCATTATTTATGACGGTGCTCCTAGTCATTTTAAAAATTGTTACCAGCTGTTTGAATTGGGCAAGTCACCTTGTGCCAACTGACTGGGTATGCAGTGCTACTGGTCACGGGCAGGGGCCTTGTGATGGTGTAGGTGGCCTGCTAAAGCACCATGCTACCAAACATAATCTTTCCAGACCAAATACAGCTGCGATTAAGAATGCTGAGGATTTTATGAGAGTCATGAAATCTTACACATCCACAGCCCTCATTCTTTTACCCAAAGAGAAAACCGAAGAATTCCATGAGCAGACAAAAGAAGAATGGTCCAAACAAACTACACCTGTGAAAGAAAGTCTGAAGACACATTTTTGGACTCAAAGTGATGGGCAAACTCATATTGCACGCACTTTAAGGAGCAAGAAAGAAGAAATCTTCGTTCATTCCGCCAACATCTCAGAAAGAGCAGGATAATATTCAGATTCACGACCTGAGACGGGGGATGTTTGTGGCATGTGTGTATGACTGTGACCGGTGGATTGCACATTATAGACACCAGTTATGAGTTAAATGAAACTGTAATCAACTTTATGCCCTGCATGGAGCAGCTGCTGGATACAGGTTTCCAGGTGAAGGACAGCAAGAATGCCATCAGTGCTCCCTTCCTGTTCACAATGTTTTGAAGATTGTAAGTGATCCAGTTCCTATTGGTTCAACAGGAAGGCATCACTCTATATCAAATAAAGATACTGAAGCAGTGGAACACATTTTTAGTTCAGTGACTGGCTAATTTCAGTGCAAAACAAGAGTGCATAGAAGTTGTATAAACTGAAACCTTTAAGTCTTTGGACCTTTCACATACATTTTGGTACCATCTAAAATGCTTGAAAAATGAGTCACTTACTCATCTTCCAAAACTAAAATTATGTTAAATAAGGCTAGGTTTTGATTTTTATGATACTGTTATGTGATAATGTAGTTATAAAACAGGTTTTATGTATGGCAAAAATTTCAGTTGCTTATAAAACTTGTTCAACCTAAAAGTGGAAACTCTCCTTTTCAGGGAATATAGACTATTTGGTACTGATCAATAGAAAAAAATCAAAATTTTATGGACTGGTATTTAGAAAAAAAAAAATCCATAAATTATAAAAAAAAGTTCAGAACGCTACAGTAAAAGAACTTTGACAGGTAAGACCAAACGGAGGATTTCTTTGTAATCATAAAGCAATTATCTTTCAAATAAAAAACCCAACAAAAAATCTAGAACTGTTCCAGAGACACAGCATTTTAAAAATTTTTCCTAAAATTTGCATCTTATAAATGGTATGCACACTGTCATCTTTCGAGGGCTGTATCTCAGAGTAGAAATTTTTTTTGGAGAAAAGGAAAAAATTTGTGTTCCTTACTTAGTTCTTCATTTTAACATATGCTAAATTCAATGAAGTCCAAGACTATGAAGGTAAGATTTTTTCCTACACTGCCTGAATCATATCGATTACGCAGCAAATGCTCTCCAAGTATTTGAACATAACCATTTCCAGTCACTGATTGGTTCAGTTGGACCAGAGGACCCAGTCCATTCCATGTAAACACAGCCCACACTATTATGGAGCCACCACTAGCTTGGATAGTTTCTTGCTGAAAACTTGGGTCCATGGCTTCATGAGATCCGTGCCACACTCAAATCCTATCACCAGCTCTTACCAACTGAAACTGGGACTCATCTAACGAGGACACAGTTTTTCAGTCATCTAGGGTCCAACCAATATGGTCACAAGCGCAGGAAAGGCGGCACTGCAAGTGATGTCATCCTGTTAGTGAAGCCACTCGCGCCAATCGTCTGCTGCCATAGCCCATTAGCATCAAATTTCCCCACATTGCCCTAACGGATATGTTCATCTTACAGGGTCTTTCAAAAATGACCGGTATATTTGAAACGGCAATAAAAACTAAACGAGCAGCGATAGAAATACCCCGTTTGTTGCAATATGCTTGGGACAACAGTACATTTTCAGGCAGACAAACTTTCGAAATTACAGTAGTTACAATTTTCAACAACAGATGGTGCTGCGGTCTGGGAAACTCTATAGTACGATATTTTCCACATATCCACCATGGCGTAGCAATAATATGGCGTAGTCTCTGAATGAAATTACCCGAAACCTTTGACAACATGTCTGGCGGAATGGCTTCACATGCAGATGAGAGGGTACTGCTTCAGCTGTTCAATTGTTTCTGGATTCTGGCGGTACACCTGGTCTTTCAAGTGTCCCCACAGAAAGAAGTCACAGGGGTTCATGTCTGGCGAATAGGGAGGCCAATCCACGCCGCCTCCTGTATGTTTCGGATAGCCCAAAGCAATCACACGATCATCGAAATATTCATTCAGGAAATTAAAGACGTCGGCCGTGCGATGTGGCCGGGCACCATCTTGCATAAACCACGAGGTGTTCGCAGTGTCGTCTAAGGCAGTTTGTACCGCCACAAATTCACGAAGAATGTCCAGATAGCGTGATGCAGTAATCGTTTTGGATCTGAAAAATGGGCCAATGATTCCTTTGGAAGAAATGGCGGCCCAGACCAGTACTTTTTGAGGATGCAGGGACGATGGGACTGCAACATGGGACTTTTTGGTTCCCCATATGCGCCAGTTCTGTTTATTGACAAAGCCGTCCAGGTAAAAATAAGCTTCGTCAGTAAACCAAATGCTGCCCACATGCATATCGCCGTCATCAATCCTGTGCACTATATCGTTAGCGAATGTCTCTCGTGCAGCAATGGTAGCGGCGCTGAGGGGTTGCCGCGTTTGAATTTTGTATGGATAGAGGTGTAAACTCTGGCGCATGAGACGATACGTGGACGTTGGCGTCATTTGGACCGCAGCTGCAACACGGCGAACGGAAACCCGAGGCCACTGTTGGATCACCTGCTGCACTAGCTGCGCGTTGCCCTCTGTGGTTGCCGTACGCGGTCGCCCTACCTTTCCAGCACGTTCATCCGTCACGTTCCCAGTCCGTTTGAAATTTTTCAAACAGATCCTCTATTGTATCGCTTTTCGGTCCTTTGGTTACATTAAACCTCCGTTGAAAACTTCGTCTTGTTGCAACAGCACTGTGTTCTAGGCGGTGGAATTCCAACACCAGAAAAAATCCTCTGTTCTAAGGAATAAACCATGTTGTCTACAGCACACTTGCACGTTGTGAACAGCACACGCTTACAGCAGAAAGATGACGTACAGAATGGCGCAACCACAGACTGCGTTGTCTTCTATATCTTTCACATCACTTGCAGCGCCATCTGTTGTTGAAAATTGTAACCACTGTAATTTCGAAAGTTTGTCCGCCTGAAAATGTACTGTTGTCCCAAGCATATTGCAACAAACGGTGTATTTCTATCGCTTCTCGTTTAGTTTTTATTGCCGTTTCAAATATACCAGTCATTTTTGAAAACACCCTGTACTTACCACATTGACTTCTGCAGTTATTTCATGCAGTGTTGTTTGGATGTTAGCACTGAAAATTCTAAACAAACATTGCTGCTTGCGGTCATTAAGTGAAGGCCATTGTCACCACATTGAACATGGTGAGAGGTAATGCCTGAAATTTGGTATTCTCGGCACACTCTCGATGCTGTGGATCTCAGAATACTGAATTCCCTAACAAGTTCTGAAATGGAACGTCCCATGTGTTTCACTCCAACTACTATTCCGTGTTCAATATCTAATTCCCATTGTGCGGCCATAATCACATTGCAAACCTTTGCACATGAATCATCTGAGTACAAATGACAGCCTTGCCAACGCATTGCCTTTTATACACTGTGTACACGATACTACAGCCATCTGTATATGTGCATATCGCTATTCCATGACTTTTGTCACCTAAATTTAGCAACAGTGAATTACAAATAACAAGCAAAAGATTGATATGTTCAGCAAACTAGACAGAGAAACAGTAATGTCCTTTGTCAATGAGGAAGTTCAAACCTTTAGCTCAGGGTAGGAGTGCACAGAGGAACTATGTATGGCTCAGATTTACACTCAGGTGACAGAAGTAATCGGATAGCGACATGCACACATACAGACGGTGGTAGTATCGCATACACAAGGCATAAAAGGACAATGCATTGGCAGGGCTGCATTTGAAAAATGGATACCTGCTTTTTGTAACATGTGTTCTGCACCAGCATACAAGATTAACTTGCTTGTCTTCATTACAGTTTAATCCAACCTGCCATTTCTCTTTCACCTACTACAATTCCATTCGCTGTTGCAGTAGTATAATCTCCCCTTGCTGAAAGCACCTTGACTGATTTGTATTTAGCAGTAACTCCTTATGGATTTACCTTTCTTTCTCCTACCTCTTTTAGCTGATATTACCTTTGTAAATCACAGGTATTTCCAAAGAATTATCCGTTATCTCAGAAAGTTAATAGGTATACGTGCAACTTCATTATTAATTATTCTAGCATCTGAATATAATATCTGTCAACTTGCCTTCACTTCTGATCGTACTGACTGCTTCAAATTTGTATTCCCTTTCTTTTCTTAACTCCTAAAAGATTCTATCATTACTGTACCTTCGTGTGAAACTCGTGTTTTAATTCACTTGGGTGCCTTTATTTGGGATTTTTCTGTTCTATTTTTAAAGGTGTTAGTATAGTCCATATCATGAAGAACACAAATTACTTAAAAACTAATCAAGCATCTACACAGAAAGATTTCAAATATTTATATACATATACAAACCTTAGTGTTGATGGCACCTGTTCTGGCAATGGAAAGGTGATGTCTCGCAACTTGGCTGGCATGAATGATATTCGTTCGGTCTCATTAGTTGCATCAGTGGCCACCTGCACCAGCCATACAGCTGTCGCCACATGAAACTGCACCATAAGTGACAGTGAGTGAGGTTCCAACAATGCTGCCCGTATGCTGAAACATCTATTGCACAGAACATACCAGTAAGACCTTTTTCTCATGTTGTGAAATATTTGAAAGTTACGGCAATTCAAAAAAGACACAGAAAAATTAAGTGGTGGTGCCATAATCACTTAATGTTTTAGCATCCTTTATAAACCGCCAAATGTTAGTATCAAGTAGGGTATTGTTGTTGACAGAACATCAACAACCATAAATTCAGTTTCTGTCAATCACAATTACACAAAACTCTAACTACTTCTACATCTACAGAGTGAGGAGAGGAACAGGGGAGAGGTGAACAAGAGAAGAAGAGAACTCAGTAACGTGACATTCATTTTCATGCTGTACTGAAACACATTATGAAATGAATTCATTATTTTCCTATCTTCACTATACTAGAAGTCACTCAGCCCCCACAGATATCGCTTCTCTTCCTTCAGTGTGTAAATGGTCCTTTTTTAACACAACACTGCATCACTGCATGTAAGTGGTTATGTTATTTAAACAGTGCATCTGATATGTAGGTTACTCGTACTAAGGAACCATGCAATTACATGCGGTGCACATATTCCCTCATCTTTCGTACATCTCTGTGTACTTCACAACATACACATTCTCCTGTAAAATTTGTTGGAAATAATCACAGTTCAATAAGAGTGATAATTTGCAACATACAGCCTAGAACAAAACTAAACGTTTCTACATTCCATACATTTTTATTTAATAAATCTTGAATTATTCTATGAAAAAATTTTCCACCCCCCCCCCCCCCTCCCCACTGATGTAATGTCAGCTAGCACAGTTACATACAAATACAATTGAAAATGCTCTTTCTTGCCGAATCTGTTTCACTAAAGATTTTTAATTTAGAAATTTATAGATAAAAGGGCAGCATAATTAATTTCATGTACTAAAATTTTATCGTGTCCACACACATACACAATAATCATAAATGGATAAGATGTGTTAGTGCACAAAAATGAATTGCGTTAATAGCTTGCACTTGTATCACATTGTTATGGCTGTAATATTGGTGTGCCCACATGACATACCGAGCAAGGTGACACAGTGGTTAGCACACTGGACTCGCATTCAGGAGGGATGACGGTTCAAAAACGCATACGGTCACCCTGATTTAGGTTTTCTGTCATTTCTCTAAATTGCTTTAGGTAACTGTGGGATGGTTCCTTTGAAAGGGCATGGCTGCCTTCCCTTTCCTGTCCTTTCTTAATCCGATGGGATTGATGACTTTGCTGTTTGGTCCCCTCCTCTGAATAAACCAACCAACCCACATGATACCTGGTTTTTAAAACACGTCTTTGTGCTTCATAGAGTGTCAGTGCTCCATGAGTTATCAGAATTGAACTACCTAGCCTAAGATTATAGTAACATTTCCTCCACAATTTTTTCATCTTCGTATCTATAGACTAGACTATTGAACTTAGTATTTCTGTATTATTTTGTGATAGCCGCCAAGCAAAGATGATTCTCACTTTGGATCTTAACTATTAGAAGTAAATGCCAAATAAGACAGCTTGAAACACAATGAGACTTCTCACCTACCAAGTTTGGAAGCCAAGAAGTTATCACAAGTTTTAAAAATGCACAGTTAGTATCTAAAGCACCCAAAGGCTACTATAGTCTCTCAAAAAATCAAATATACTGCATTCACATTTGGCATGGTGTAATAACTATTCAACGTACGCTAAAGACTTATAAATCTCTCTGCATGAAAAGCCAACTTAAAAATACTTCTCACTCCTAGCAAGTGGTTAGATCCATAAGCATACTTTAAAGGCCCTCGAGTCCTTACTCAGACATAACAGTGAAGTTATTTTCAATGGTACTTATATCTCTGCAGTGTAGTAGCTCTGAATTCGTTTACTGATACAAAACAAGCTCTTCGACTTCCATGCTAATGAGGCACAAATGCACAAGTTATCCACAGGAAAAACTGAGCAAGTGCATCCTTACCACTACCAACAGCAAAAGAAAGAAAGAGAGTCATATTAATGCTTATTTGGAATTGTGTACTCAGGATCCATTCTCATTTAACTCTGTCAACAAAGCCAACTTGTATCAGCTAGCTCAACATACTGAAGTCTGTACCAGGTACTCAAGAATAGACCATGTAAATATCCATGGCATTTTGTTCCAATAATATTCAGCAATATTTCTGAATTTGCTTTGAAATTTAAGGCTAAATTTACACTGCAATTCAAGCAGTGTCTTTCAGAGATAGGCATTGCTTTTTATGCAGTTTTGTGGCCATGTACATATACAAGGATGGGAAAATGAAGACACCTTGTGAGGGCACAAAAATGGTTGGGGTGGGGGGGGGGGGGGGGGGGGGGGTTGTTTAGGGGGAAGAGACCAAACAGCGAGGTCATCGGTCTCATTGGATTAGGGAAGGATGGGGAAGGAAGTCGGCCGTGCCCTTTGAAAGGAACCATCCCAGCATTTGCCTGGTGTGATTTAGGGAAATCACGGAAAACCTAAATCAGGATGGCCGGACGCGGGATTGAACCGTCGTCCTTCCGAATGCGAGTCCAGTGTGACAAAAATGGTAATACATGTTAAAAAAGAAATATTTATAGAAATGGAGCAGTCATCACTACTGATGACTTGTAAAACACTACATTTGTTACTGAGCAAGCAATAACTCTGAAACTTGCACTATCAAATTCTAAGCATCTCCCTCGTGTTGCACATATTCTATTAACTGTTTTGTACCACAGGTTAGATTGGGAGGGGGTGGGGGATATGCTCCGGGAGCACTAAATTTACTGCAGGCATGTGGAAACTTAAAAACACACATTTAAAAAGAACTAGCCTGCATACATGCCTTGAAACCAGAGATAAAATGATTGTGTAGACACGCAAGAGACAGTTGTTGATAAGCCTGCGTTAGTTACAAATGTGACAGAAAAACATTGCACAGTCACTACTTCAGCGTGTAGAAATGCATCATTTAATAGTTGAGTTTGTAAGATTTCTTGCCAAATTTCAACTCATTATTGAACAGGTACAGGCAGTAGAAGAACCTGACTATCCAGTTTCGACTGACACATTGTGATGAAATATTAATGTGTTGTGTGGCTTTGTGGCAAAGTGCCAGACTACAGACCCAAAGATCTCATGATCAATTGCTGGTCAATCCTTGGATTTTTGTCTGTCACTTATTGCTTCATTCTGGAAATGTTTGTTGATATGACAAATGCTGAGGTGCATCATAGTTGGGAGTCTGCATTAAACTGCAGGTCCTCCTACAAATAGCTGTTCAAATGTCAGAGGAAGGCAATGGTATACCATATCCAACAGGACCATGCCTAGTTAAGCACTGTGATGTTCAAACCAATCTTTGGATTGAGGACAGTTTTACAATTTTATTGATGCATTATTCAGAACAATCATTGGAATTTCAGGTGAGTACATTTTTCTGTGAGGCTTGTTAAGATTTGGGCCAAACTCTTTGCCTTTACAAATGTCTGCTTGTGTCTGTGTATGTGTGGATGGATATGTGTGTGTATGCGAGTGTATACCTGTCCTTTTTTCCCCCTAAGGTAAGTCTTTCCGCTCCCGGGATTGGAATGACTCCTTACCCTCTCCCTTAAAACCCACATCCTTTCGTCTTTCCCTCTCCTTCCCTCTTTCCTGATGAAGCAGCCGTTGGTTGCGAAAGCTAGAATTTTGTGTGCATATTTGTGTTTGTTTGTGTGTCTATCAACCTGCCAGCACTTTCGTTTGGAAGTCACATCTTCTTTGTTTTTAGATATATTTTTCCCACGTGGAATGTATATCCTAGTATTAGGGTTATTCTATGGGTCACCAAACATTTTTATTCATGATAATGAAAGAAAACTGATTTCAAAACACAGTCTTTCCTATGCCTTCTGTGTACTCAATTGCTGCAAAGTTGTTGAACCAGTCCCTAATGTCCTCTTTCAGTTTGTTGTCGTTGCCATAGGGCTTCCCACCCAAAATATAGTCCAATTTGGAAAAAGGAGGATGTTCAAAACCTTGCCACTTAAATTGTCAAAGCAAATCCTTCATCAATGAGGCAGAATGTGAGCAGCAAGTGTTATGGTGAAGAGGTAGAGTGCCACTACATAATAATGCCTACCATTGGTTTCAACAGCATGGTACAGCTGGTGAAGGGCCTGACAGCAGGCCGCTGCAATTATGGTCTCTGCCCTGTACATTAAGTCAATAAGTAGGACAGCCTTTCAATACCAAAGCACTGTGGCCATTACTGTTTTGGTGGCCACGATTTTTTGGGCTTTTTTTTATTTTGTTTGGGATTGTAAATTATGGCATTTCGCTGCCACTTTCCTTCTAGACCTTTATGTAGAATCCATGTCTTATCATCACGAGAATGTGGTTCAAAAGATAAGCAAATTCATGACAAATTCATATCATTATTTAAAAACAGCTTTCTGCGTAAGGTAATCAGAAAGGACACTAAACAGTCATGTAAAAAACTGTGGATCACTAAAGGGATTAACGTATCTTGTGAGATGAAAAGGAAATGTATCTTTGGCGAGAATAAGTAGGGATCATGTAGTAGTTGCACAGTACAAAAACTACTCAAAATTAGTAAGAACTGTTATTAAAAAACAAAGGAATGTGCACATAATATCAGTACTTCCGACAGCACTTAAGACTATATGGCATGTAGTGAAATGAGAGACCGGACGATCAGCTCACAGAACAAGATATCATCATTATTAAATTGAATGGAAGGACTATAAATAATGAGTCACAGGTAGCAAATGTATTTAATAACCATTTATTAAATATAGTACAAAGCATAGGGAAAACAGTTCAAGAGCAAAATCACAGCAATATATTGAAAATGTACTTGTCACAAAATTCAATCATATGAGTGTGTCATCAGCTTCTCCTTCTGAAATTAAGAAAACAACACATTCTCTCAAAAATAAAAGTTTATCTGGTTCTGAGGGTGTTTCCAATAGAGAACCAAAAATTTGTTCCCATATAATAAGCCCAGTCTTATCTGAGACATGTAATGCATCACTAACTCAAGGCATTTTTCCAGACAAACTGAAATATGCCATTGTTAAATTACTCTCTAAGAAAGGGGATAAGAGAGATGTCAACAGCTACCAACATGTTTCACTACAGGGACTTAACTTCTGATGTCATCAGTCCCCTAGAACTTAGAACTACTTAAACCTAACTAACCTAAGGACATCACACACATCCATGAACGAAGCAGGATTTGAACCTGTGACCATAGCGGTTGCACGGTTTCAGACTGTAGTGCATAGAACCGTTCGGCCACCCCGGCCGGCTGCTGACATCATTTTCTAACATTTTTAAGGTGATGCATTCTGGAATAGTATCTCACCTTAGCAACAATAGTATCCTTAGCAAACCACAGTTTGGGTTTCAGAAGGGTTATTTTCCTGATAATGCCATTTACACATTCACTCACTACATTCTACAAGTGTTAAATAATAAAATAGTGCCACTTGGTATTTTCTACAAACTCTCTAAGGCATTTGGCTATGTGAATCACAGTATTCACCTAGATCAATTTACTTTGATGGGATTGATGGTATAGCCATACAAAAGAAAGCAGTAAGTTGTACTCAGTAATTCAAGCAATATAGTACAGGGACATAATTCTGACTGGGGAGAAATCACATATGGGATTCCCCAAGGTTCAGTCTTAGTTCCTCTACTGTTCCTCATATTTGTTAATGAACTTCTGTCTAGTATATAACAAGCAGAATTAGTTGTTTTTGCATATGACACTAGCATTGCAACCAATCCACGTGTATGTACAGAAACCGGAGAAATGGTAAACAAAGTTCTTAAAAGTATCATTGGTTGGATTTCTGTGAATGGTCTCAGACTCAGTTTTAAAAAGACACAACATATTCATTCCCGCACGACTAGAGGTACTACACCAATGATAAGTGTAACATATGGCAAGGAATTAGTAAACAGTGTGGAAACTTCAGAATTCTTAGGGACCCATATTGATGAGAACTTAAATTGGAAAAAAAAAACACATTTTGAAACTCTTAAAACAACTTAGTTCAGCCACATTTGCACTTACAAACATTGCAAATCTTGGGGAGAGGCAAATCAGTAAGTTGACATATTTTCAGTCAATGTCATACGGAATAACGTTCTGGAGTAACTCGGCTTTAAGAAAGTCTTCATTGCACAAAAACGTGATGTAAGAGTAATATGTGGCACTCACTATCATCTTGTAGACATCTGTTTAAGGAGTTGGGTATTCCAACTATTGCTTCACAGTATATTTATTCCCTCATGAAGTTTGTTGCAAATAATCCACTACATTTCAAAAGGAACAATGAGGTAGATAATTACAGTACCAGAAGGAAGAACGACTTTCTTTACTCCACATTAAAGTTGTCTTTAGCACAAAAGGGATACACAATGCTGCAACAAAAATGTTTGACCATTTTCCCAGTGATATAAAATGTCTTACACACAGAAAAGTAAAATCTGATAACAAACTGAGAAAGTTTCTCCTTGACAACTCTTTCTATTCAGTATTACCATATTATGTAAAAGGTGATGTGTAGGAGTTACAAACTCACGTCTGCATTTATTTTTTCTCCTTTTAATGGAAAAAACTTAGAAATGTTCAGATTGTAATCAAATGTACAAATTAATTTCCAATGCGAATGTAAAATGACTCGTTCCACATCATTACAATCTATTGTGCAAAATGATCCATATAACATGTAACTAACCAATGCAACTATGATATACAAAACAAAAAAGACAGATTCTTCAACATTTGCAGTCCTTAGTAAAACACCACTGAAATTTCAGAAATTGAGTACAAGTTTTAGTAATGCACTGGAACAAATATAGGAGCTATGAGAAAAATGCATAGTAAAAAAATTCTACCATTCTTTAACAAAGAAATGAATACCAAACAGATTCATAAACCCACAGAATGTAGGGACGAAAACTAGCCAGACTGCCGTTTATGGACTGACTTTTATTACGGTAATGACAGTACCATGAAAAGGATAGACTGTTACTCTTCATACAGAGAAGTTGAATTGCAGATTGGCACAACAAAAAGGCTGTTATACACGTGAACTTTTGGCCAAAAGGTCTTCCTCTAATGTAGAAAATGAAGGCCTTTTAGCCAAAAGCTCACATGTTTAGCAGTCTTTTTGTTGTGCCTGTCTGTGACTCAATGCCTCCTTTATAATCTGTGTAGCAATCTACCCCTTTCATAATATTGACATTATTCTATACCGTATTTTCCATTGTTTGTTTTATCAGGCCAAACATAAATGGATGTCCATTGAGACACAACGTACAGGTCAGAGGTTGTCCATGGAAGAATTTATATGGGTTTGCTAGTTAGTTACTTTGATTTTGTGTATTGTGGGTGATGGCTTTGTGCTTGTGTTTGGTGTTATTAGTGCTGTGTGCTTCTTACAGTCGAAAATTTATTAATTTTTTTTTTGTCAGCAAGAGATATAACAGAGTAATCTCAAAGCAAGTCATTTCTTGTTGCAGTGAGTTAAGATATGTACTGAAATTGATGATGATGATGATGATGATGCAAAGGTTCGATGAATTTTGGGGGTTTTCTTGTTAGTCTTTTGTAACTGTGTCGGATTTTGGCTAGTAGGTATCGTCGATACTGGTTTACCATTGCTGGTCCAGTTACTTTTTAATATCAGTTATGTAAGTGAGACTTAGTTTTACATAAATTGAGCAAGTGGAGGTTTGTATAACGGCTTTGACAGTTTGAGTGTGTTGGCAATCAAGTGAAATTTGCAGTACTGGGTTTTCAAGCTGTTTATGGGTTCCTTGCATTGAGGGCTTCATTTGAGCTACATAGTTCTAGTGAAATTTGTGATACTGGGTTTTCGAGTTGTGTGGCAATTCGTCTGAGCTATATAGGTGAACTGAAATTTACTATGCAAGCGGTTTTCATGTCTGCATTTTATAGCTGTGCTGAAAGTTGATAATTTTTTGTGCTTGAGTTTTGGATTAATATTTGTCTTGAATGTGTCATTATCCTGATTGTCACATATTTAATTTGTCCCCATCTAACACCCACTACTTCCTGCGATTACTTTATTGCTGGAATTAAATATTGTATGTGTTATTTATGTTTCTTTTCAGATGTAATGAGCAGTGTCATGGTCACCATAATATACACTTGAAACAGGGATGCCCGCCATCCTGATGATATGCCAGGTCAGAACACACAGACAGAATCACAACTTTCGGTAGTCCCCTAGATGGCACATATGCCTCCCCCCACCCCCCCCCCCCCCCGCCACACACACACACACACACACACTACTAGACAGAAAACACATGACTCTGACACCTGATACAACAACAACAACAACTGCCAACTAAAAGACTGCAAAAAGTGCAAGTATCTATGAGAATGATAGTGGCCCCAATTGGAAAATAGCAAGGACAATTAATGATGAAACTATTCAGACTTTTAAATCACATCTCCGATCCACAGACTGGAGATCTGTGTATAATTTAGAAAATGTCAATTAAAAATACAAAAATACAATCTATTCAGCAATGAAGTGGCACCAGCACCGATATTTGAAATTAGGCCTACCTTCTAAAAAAAAGGTATTAAGATTTCATACAAAAGCAAACGAGAACTGTACATCAACACAAAAAATTCAAACAACCACAACCAGCTAAATCACTACAAAAAATACTGTAAAATACTAAGTAAAGTTATTCAGAAGTCAAAAAGTTTGTATCTATGCTCAAAATTAATAAATCTAGTAACAAAATCAAAACAGTATGGGAAGTGACAAGGAGTGAGACGTGGAAATTGCCTCAGGTCCCAAAACATTGTTCTCAGTAATGAAAGTAGACAAGTACAAAACCAAGACATTGTGGCAAAAAATTTTAATGAGCACTTTTTAAGTGTTGCTGAGAAAACAGGACTCAAATGCTCCTTAGAAGAGACCTTAAAAATACTGAAAGGCCATTTTCCAAACTCCACAGAGCAGATAGGTACAGCCCCTATAACAGCAAAGGAAGTAAGAAAAACCATCAATTCTTTAAAAAGGAAAAATTCAACTTGTGTCGACAACATCTCCAGCAAACTGCTAAAAACCTGCTGCAATCAGTTCAGTGAAGTCCTAGCTCATATATTCAATGCCTCTCTGAAACAAGGTACCTTCCCTGATGGGACGAAGTGTGCTATTGTAACGCCCCTCTACAAAAAAGGCGATGTCTCAGATGTTACAAACTATCATCCTATCTCTCTTTTGACTACATTTTCTAAAGTCCTTGACAAATTAATATGTACCCAGAAAACCTTGCAATAATTAGTAAAAACCGGGTTGGATTCAGAGAATGCCTCTCCACAACTGAAGCTATAGTTTCATTTACAGTATCGTTTTGGAATGCCTTGCCAAGAAGACATTGCCTGTGAGCTTATTTTGCGATCTGTCTAAGGCCTTCTACTGTGTCAAATCACAGAATACTTATAGAGAAAGCGTGCCACTATGGACTCTGAGGATAAATGGGCAACTGGCTCAAATCCTATCTACAAGGCAGACAACAGAAAATAGTGTTAGACTATAATAATACACAGGTAGAAGCAGTAGAGTCCGACTGGGGAACGGTAAATTATGGGGTTCCACAAGGTTCTTCTATTGGTCCCCTGCTATTTCTCATATATATCAATGAACTACCTTTGTCCTCCCCCCATGAACCATGGACCTTGGAGTTGGTGGGGAGGCTTGCGTGCCTCAGCGATACAGATGGCTGTACCGTAGGTGCAACCACAACAAAGGGGTATCTGTTGAGAGGCCGGACAAACATGTGGTTCCTGAAGAGGGGCAGCAGACTTTTCAGTAGTTGCAGGGGCAACAGTCTGGATAATTGACTGATCTGGACTTGTAACACTAACCAAAACAGCCTTGATAGACACAAAGCCCACGGCTACATCAGTAGTACAAGTTTATATGCCAACTAGCTCTGCAGATGATAAAAAAATTGATGAAATGTATGATGAGATAAAAGAAATTATTCAGGTAGCGAAGGGAGACTAAAATTTAATAGTCATGGGTGACTGGAATTAGAGAGTAGGAAAAGGGAGAGAAGGAAACATAGTAGGTGAATATGGATTGGGGGTAAGAAATGAAAGAGGAAGCTGTCTGGTAGAATTTTGCACAGAGCATAACTTAATCATAGCTAAGACTTGGTTCAACAATCCTGTAAGAAGGTTGTATACATGGAAGAATCCTGGAGATACTAGAAGGTATCAGATAGATTATATAATGGTAAGACAGAGATTTAGGAACCAGGTTTTAAATTGTAAGACATTTCCAGGGGCAGATGTGGACTCTGACCACAATCTATTGGCTATGAACTGTAGATTAAAACTGAAGAAACTGAGAAAAGGTGGGAATTTGAGGAGATGGGACCTGGATAACTGACTAAACCAGAGGATGTACAGAGTTTCAGGGAGAGCATAAGGGAACAACTGACACGAATGGGGGAAAGAAATACTATACAGTAGAAGAAGAATGGGTAGCTCTGATGGATGAAGTAGTGAAGGTAGCAGAGGATCAAGTAGGTAAAAAGACAAGGGCTAGTAGAAATCCTTGGGTAACAGAAGAAATATTGAATTTAATTGATGAAAGGAGAAAATATAAAAATGCAGCAAATGAAGCACGCAGAAAGGAATACAAAGGTCTCAAAAAATGAGATCGACAGGAAGTGCAAAATGGCTAAGCAGGGATGGCTAGAGGACAAATTTAAGGATGTAGAGGCTTATCTCACTAGGGTTAAGATACATACTGCCTAGAGGAAAATTAAAGAGACCTTGGAGAAAAGAGAACCACTTGCATGAATATCAAGAGCTCAGATGGAAACCCAGTACTAAGCAAAGAACGGAAAGCAGAAAGGTGGAAGGGGTATATAGAGGGTCTATACAAAGGCGATGTACTTGAGGACAATATTATGGAAATGGAAGAGGATGTAGTTGAAGATGAAATGGGAGATACGATACTGCGTGAAGAGTTTGACAGAGCACTGAAAGAACTGAGCGAAACAAGGCCCTGGGAGTAGACAACATTCCATTAGAACTACTCATAGCTTTGGGAGAGCCAGCCCTGACAAAACTCTACCATCTGGTGAGCAAGATGTATGATACGGGCAAAATACCCTCAGACTTCAAGAAGAATATAATAATTCCAATCCCAAAGAAAGCAGGTATTGACAGACGTGAAAATTGACGAACTATCGGTTTAATAAGTCACAGCTGCAAAATACTAACGCGAATTCTTTAAAGACGAATGGAAAAACTAGTAGAAGCCAACCTCGGGGAAGATCAGTTTGGATTCTGTACAAATATTGGAACACATGAGGCAATACTGACCTTACGACTTATCTTAGAAGAAAGATTAAGGAAAGGGAAACCTACGTTTCTAGAATTAGTAGACTTAGAGAATGTTTTGACAATGTTGACTGGAATACTCTCTTTAAAATTCTAAAGGTGGCAGGGGTAAAAAACAGGGCGTGAAAGGCTATTTACAATTTGTACAGCAACCAGATGGCAGTTATAAGAGTCGAGGGGCATGGAAGGGAAGCAGTGGTTGGGAAGGGAGTGAGACAGGGTTGTAGTCTGTCCCCGATGTTATTCAATCTGTATATTTAGCAACCAGAAAAGGAAACAAAAGAAAAGTTCGGAGTAGATATTAAAATCCATGGAGAAGAAATAAAAACTTTGAGGTTCGCCGATGACATTGTAATTCTGTCAGAGACAGCAAAGGACCTGGAAGAGCAGTTGAACGGAATGGACAGTGTCTTGAAAGAAGGATATAAGATGAACATCAACAAAAGAAAAACGAGGATAATGGAATCTAGCCGAATTAAGTCAGGTGATGCTGAGGGAATTAGATTAGGAAATGAGACGCTTAAGTAGTAAATGAGTTTTGCTATTTGGGGAACAAAATAACTGATGATGGTCGAAGTAGAGAGGCAAGGAAAGAGTGTCTGAAGAAGAGAAATTTGTTAACATCGAGCATATATTTAAGTATCAGGAAGTCTTTTCTGTAAGTATTTGTATGGAGTGTAGCCATGTACGGAAGTGAAACATGGACGATAAATAGTTTGGACAAGAAGAGAATAGAAGCTTTCGAAATGTGGTGCTACAGAAGAATGCTGAAGATTAGATGGATAGATCACATAACTAATTAGGAGGTATTGAATAGAATTGGGGAGAAGAGGAGTTTGTGGCGCAGCTTGACAAGAAGGAGGGACCGGTTGGTAGGACATGTTCTGAGGCATCAAGGGATCACCAATTTAGCATTGGAGGGCAGCGTGGAGGGTAAAAATCATAGAGGGAGACCAAGAGATGCATACACTAAGCAGATTTAGAAGGATGTAGGTTGCAGTAAGTACTGGGAGATGAAGAAGCTTGCACAGG